>NC_045439.1:125456696-125550657 GCF_002776525.5 Piliocolobus tephrosceles
GCAACCTCCGCCTCCTGGGTTCAAGCGATTCTCCTGCCTCAGCCTCCCAAGTAGCTGGGATTACAGGCACTGCCACCATGTCCAGCTAATTTTTTTGTATCTTTAGTAAAGATAGCGTTTCACCATGTTAGCCAGGCTGGTCTTGAACTCCTGACTCAGGTGGTCCACCTGCCTCGGCCTCCCAAAGTGCTGGGATTACAGGCGTGAGCCACCACACCCAGCCTAGTGCTTTCTTCTTGATCTATACTTTCTATTTGTCCATTTCAATAGATAATGGAGGATTGACTCTAAGGTTACTACAGTGGATTATTATCCCTATTACTACTACTATTACCTTATATTTAAAACATTAACTGATTAAAAAGAGAAACCAATGGAAAAGACATAGGATCCTTCAGTTGCCAGTGTCAGAATCTATGTGTGAAATTATCATCAACTATCTTTGAGATATCAGTACTACCTCCAATTAAACATAGACAATGGCTTCCAGGGAAATACATAAAGTCGTGAGCAGAGTTTGAAGAAATGCTCCAAAGTCCCAAACGCTCTCCTTTCTTGTGGAAGGAACTGGTAGAGGCCCCAGGGAGGCCTTAAAAGTTTTCTAGGGGTCAGGCACGGTGGCTCAAGCCTGTAATCGCAGCACTTTGGGAGGCCGAGATGGGCGGATCACGAGGTCAGGAGATCGAGACCATCCTGGCTAACACGGTGAAACCCCGTCTCTACTAAAAAATACAAAAACTAGCCGGGCGTGGTGGCCGGCGCCTGTAGTCCCAGCTACTCGGGAGGCTGAGGCAGGAGAATGGTGTGAACCCGGGAGGCGGAGCTTGCAGTGAGCTGAGATCCGGCCACTGTACTCCAGCCTGGGTGACAGCGAGACTCCGTCTCAACAAAAAAAAAAAAAAAAAAAAAAGTTTTCTAGGGACTTAAAGTCAAAACAGCGTTCCTTTGAATACTGGTAAACAATGCTTTGAAAGGGGATCTCAAACACACACTCATTAGAATGCAGCAAGAAATGGTTTTATTGCTGTGAACACAGGGCAATAAAGCTTGGCAAAAGTTGCAGGGTTAGAAATCGGAATCTTTCTTTGCTCTCTTCCCTATTCTCTTCTCTCGAAAAGTACAGAACTACAAAGCAGAAAATAATCTTATTTCTTTCCATCTCAACTCTGGTCTGGTGTCCTAAGCACTCTAATTCTCCCAACACCTTTCTTCTTTCTTCTGTGGGAACAAGAAAATCAACAAAAGAAAAGAAAACGTGGATGCAGTTGTAGCAGAAGCTATGCCAAATGAAAGGAAAAGCAGTGGGTGCCTTAGACAATACTATCTAAGTGTACAGGAACCAACTTGTAGGGGGGGTCGCTCTTCTGAGGGGGGTCACAGGCAACAATGAAGAATTTGTACTGGGCGGCAGCACTATAGCGGCACTGGGGGTACTTTCCTGAAGTAAGTCTGCAGTCAGTCATGTTGACAGGCTTTGAGCTCTTGTGGCAGTTGTGCTGACGATTTTTGCAGATGATGCTGAGCAAATCACAGACAGCAGCCACATTCTGGAAAGAGTCATGCAGAAAGGTATTTTGATGCTTACAGTGCTGGGTGTAATTGTTGATGCCACTCATTGCTCTGTTGCATTGAAGAGGACTTGGCTGTATATGCTGAATTTCAAACCAATGAGCCCTGGTGAGATGCTTAGGCCAAGCATGAAGTAGACACACTGGTCCCCATAGAACCAGCAGCAATAAAAGAAGAGGAAAGCGTAGCACCATCTTTTCTGTGTAGAAAGAGAGAAGATAATTATAGTAGGAGAAGCAGTAAGAGCAAACATTTTAATCATAACTATTTAGATTTTTATTTTGCCTTTTAAGATGTTATAGCTCCCTTTTAAAAACCATTTTCTTTCTCACAGAGTCTCACAATTCTATAAAGAACCTGAAGCCCAGGAAACAGAAATACGACTTCTCCTTTGATTGGCCTATCCCATTTTCTTTCACCTGTACTCATGCATTTGATGACTGTCATATCAGAAACAGTTTCTTCCATCTTCCCTCCTGAAATATTTACCTTCTATCTGACCACTACCTCCCAGCCGTCTTTACCGCTCTACTCGCTACAGCCCTGAGGCCTTCTTTCTTACCTGGTCTCAGTGTTGGGGCTCCTAATAAGAACCGAGGCTGTGATTAGTTTGAAGCTCAGAAGCTGTTGTCTGCCTTTCTTCTCTAACCCTTCAAGTCCTGTGTGTGTAGGGAAGGGGAAGAAATATTCTGAGCTTTCAGAAAGAGAATCCTAGGGCTTGGCAGATTAACTTCTTGTGCGAGTTTAGATTAAACTCTTAGACTTTCATGCCTGTTCTTTAAAACAGTATCATTATCACGCGTATACAGGAAGGCTAAGCTGACTTAAAGAAACAACATGACTGAAAACTCACAGTTTTGAGGAACGGATCACTTCCTGATATGGGTTGAGTGCTTCCTGCCTCATCTGAGGCTTCAGTGTTTTTTTTTTGTTTTTTTGTTTTTTTTTTTGAAGCTTTATGATTTCTGTTTCTTAAGAGAAAATATGTCACATAAATATTATATAATACCTGCCACATACTTGGTATTGTTGTAAGTTCCTACAACAGATGTGAATAAATTATTCATTTTCAAATACTTATTGAGCCAGGCACTGGGCTACACAAATTCAGGAGCTCACGATTTAATGAAAGAGATTAGAGACAGGCAGGTAAGTATATAGACAAGTAGATTATATTAATATAAGTAGCACTTACAGTGTGATGGAGGACACTACAGGAGGCTACGGGAAGATAGTAGAGGGGAAGAATTGTTGGAGGGCACAACACCTGAACTGTATTTTGAGGAATAATTACAAGTTAGGTGAAGAGAGTGTTAAGGGCCTCCCAAAGATGGAACTGTGTATGAAAAGACCTGTAAGCCTGAAGAAGAAGGCCAAATTTAGAATGTTTGCCTCTTGAATTTGTTCTTACCTTTTCACTAGTATTGCAACACCCTTATTCAGAAACTCATTGTCTCATGGAGGGCTCACATAAAAGCCTCCCATGTGGACTCCTTGCCTTGCTTTTTTCTCCTTCCAATCCATTCTACACATTACTTCCAGATTAGTCTTTTTTTGAGCAATATATAATAGTACAACACTCTTGCCTCATGCTTTTATGGCTCCAAATATCTGCAGAATAAACATAATGTCTGTTTATAGCAAGGTTGCAGGATACAAGGTTAATATACAAAAGTCAGTTGCTTTCTTATATACCAGCAATGAACAATTGCAATTTGAAATTTAAAACACAATACCATTTATATTGTACCAAAGAAAGTGAAATACTTAGGTATAAATCTAACACATTATGTAAAAATTGGCATGAGGAAAAATTTTAAACTCTAATGAAAGAAATTGAGGAAACATAGATACTCCATGTACATGAGTAGGAAGACTCAATATGTTAAGATGTCATTTCCTCTCAACTTGATCTCAATAGATTCAGCACAATCCCAATCAATGTCCCAGCTCATAATTTTGTGGATAGTGACAAACTGACTCTGAAGTTTATATAAAGGTAAAAGATTCAGGTCGGGCGTGGTGGCTCACACCTGTAATCCCAGCACTTTGGGAGGCTGAGGCAGGAGGATCATGAGGTCAGGAGATTGAGACCATCCTGGCTAACACAGTGAAACCCTGTCTCTACTAAAAATACAAAAAATTAGCTGGGCTTGTTGGTGGCAGGTGCCTGTAGTCCCAGCTACTTAGGAGGCTGAGGCAGGAGAATGATATGAACCCAGGAGGCGGAGCTTGCAGTGAGCCATGATCCCACCACTGCACTCCAGCCTGGGCAACAAAGTGAGACTCCATCTCAAAAAAAAAAGATTCAGAATAGTTAACACAAAGCAGAAAAAGAACAAAGTCAGAAGACTGACATGACCCAACTTCAAAACTTACTATAAACCTACAGTAATTAAGATAGTGTGGTATTTGTGAAAAATAGACAAATAGGTCAATGGAACCAAGTAGAAAGTCCAGAGGTAGACCCACACAAATATAGTGAACTAATCTGTGACAAAGGATCAATTTTCAATTCAGAAAAGGTAGTCTTTTCAACAAATGGTAGAATTGAATGTCTATATGCAAAAAATAAATATTTTCATAGATTAGATTTCATACCTTTTCATAGACCTGGACTTTTCACCTTTCACAATTTTTTTTGAGATGGAGTTTCACTTTTGTTGCCCAGGCTGGAGTGCAATGGCATGATCTTAGCTCACCGCAACCTCCGCCTCCTGGGTTCAAGTGATTCTCCTGCCTCAGCCTCCCGAGTAGTTGGGATTACAGGCATGCGCCACCACGCCCAGCTAATTTTGTATTTTTAGTAGAGACAGGGTTTCACCATGTTGGTCAGGCTGATCTTGAACTCCTGACCTCAGGTGATCCGCCCACCTCGGCCTCCCAAAGTGCTGGGATTACAGGTGTGAGCCATCGTGCCTGGCCACACAAATGTTAATTCAAAATGGACCATGGACCTAATGCAAAATGCAAAACTATAAAAATTCTGGAAAATAACATAGGAGAAAATCTAGGCAACCTCAAGTTTGGCAATGACTTTTTAGATATAATAGCAAAAGCACAATCCATGAAAAAAAAATATTGATAAGTGGAACTTAATTAATATTAAAAGCTTCTCCTCTGCAACAGATACTATTAAGAGAATAAAAAGACATGCCAGAGACTGAGAGAAGATATTTGCAAAAGATATATCTGATAAACGAACATTATCCAAAAAGAACTCAAAAAACCTCAACCATAAGAAAACCAACAACCTAGCTGAAAAACAGGCAAAACATCTGAAAGGTATGGGGCAAAGACAATTTTTCCTCTCCCTCTGAAGGTTCAAAACTTCTGAAATGAACTGACAACAGACAGATTAATGGAAGAAAAAGGCATGCAAATTTATTATTGTGCATAATCATGGGAACCATACAAATTATGAGACTTAAAAAAGACTAAATAGTTGAAATTCATATACCCTCTTCATAGGGGAGGGGAACATGGGGAAAATGTAGGCAATTTTGAGGAGTTTTAAATGTTTTTTAGGGAATTGGCCCCAAAGAGCAGACAATAGTTTGTCAATGAGTCTCTTTGGAAGCTGAATGGAAGGGTGACGAGTTATGGGAAGGTGAAGAGTAGAACTGCACTATGAACAAAGGTTGTCTCATTATACAGATAAAGTCTCTTAGGTACTCTTTTGGAACTGCTCTTGGAAGAATAGATGAAAGGTCTGAGTGTAGTGTGAAGAGACTTTTAGTCTCTTCTCTTTTCAAGTGGCTAGTATTTCCTGTTTATCTGATGAGATTTTTAGAAAGGGGGGTCTTAAGACAACTGCATTGCTTGGAAGAAGTTTTCCTTATCCAGACAAGAGAACTCCCAGAGAGAGCTCCTCTCTGCTTTTGAGAGCTAGGGGGAGGAAAAAGAGCAGATTAGAACATCTTTGGTCCTGAGACAGCTTCTAAGAACTTTTGATTTCTTTAATTCTTTAATTCTAGGTAAATTTAATTCTTTAATTTAATTTACTTTCTTTAATTCAAAAGTATTCAGAATGCCAATGCATCATAGTTTGTAGTATGATTCTCTGCACCCCAACACTTCACCAAACAAGATATACAGACAGCAGATGAGCAGTGAAAAGATGTTCAGCATCACATTATTTGCAGAGAAACTTTTCCTCTATCATTTTAGGTTTTAAAGGTGGTGGCAAAGGGAGCTTGTGAATTAGAAAAAGATTAACAGGAGAAAAAGTCAAAGTTTATTTACACATGCACACAGGAGTATTACATAATGAGTAACTTGCTGAATAGCCAGAGGTAAAGTTATATACCAACTTTAAAAAAGTGTTTCTGGCCAAATGTAGTGGCTCATGCCTGTAATCCCAACATTTTGGGAGACTGAGGCAGGAGGATCACTTGAGGCATAGAGTTTGAAACCAGCAACAGCTCATGCCTGTAATCCCAACATTTTGGGAGACTGAGGCAGGAGGATCACTTGAGGCATAGAGTTTGAAACCAGCAACATAGCAAGACTCCCATCTCTATTTTTAATAAAAAGATTTGGCCGGGCACGGTGGCTCACGCCTGTAATCCCAGCACCTCGGGAGGCCAAGGTGGGCAGATCTCCTGAGGTCAGGAGTTTGAGACCAACCTGGCCAACATGGTGAAACCCCATCTCTACTAAAAATACAAAATTTAGCCGGGCATGGTGTGGGCGCCTGTAATCCCAGCTACTCGGGAGGCTGAGGCAGGAGAATCTCTTGAACCCGAGAGGCGGAGATTGCAGTGAGACAACTCCTGGGCAACAAGAGTGAAAGTCTGTCTCTAAACTAAAATAAAAAATAAAAAAATATTTTTGTTGGGGCTTCAAAAGGAAAATATGGAAGGTTCTAGTAAGCTTTCTGATGCTAATAGAAATGGGTAGATTGATTTCTTCCTGGCTGGAAGTTTCCTTGTATGGGGGTTTATGGCAGCAAATGTACACATCCCAGTGCTAAGGGGCTGTCTCCTTTCAAACAGGAAAATACCTTTGAAGGGGATCAGTGGCAGCTGAATTTTCAAGAGGCTTCAGTTAAGTTTAGACAGTGTTTCTTTCTGCAGCTTCTGTCTGTTCAGACATTTTCAGTTTAAAATAATTTTCATGCCACTGTAATGATAACAGATTTGTTACTTGATGCACAACAAATGGATATAGTAAGACAACAGAGACTGAAAAAGAGAAAGAGTTTAATTTTCATAGGGCAGCCAAATGAGTACATGGGAGGTAACCTAAAATTTGGTTTTGGGTTTAGGGATAGGGTTTTTAAGGAGTCTGGAAAAGGGACAAAGTGTGAGGATTTCTGATTCATCAAGAAGTGAGGGTGAAGTCGTGGGACAGGGACATGAAGAAATTCAGCATTCTTGTGCCAAGCCAGTTCCTTGGTAGGGGTCTTCAGACTGTTTAGCATTAGCTGTTGCATTGGAATTCAAGATCAGAAAAACACCTTAAGCAATTCTTAAGCAAAAAGGTTTCATGATTCTGGTATCAGAGATTCTACCTATAGGAACAATTGGGGAATAGGTGGTCAGCGTGCTACTTGCGAAGTTAGAAGCTACAGGAAAGTGGGTTGAAGTGTACTAGCATGCTATGATTAATGTGCAATTCTGCCTAGAGCCTGGCTTGCAACACTCCATAACTCTGCAAGGGCAGTATTGCCATATTGGTGGGCTGTGAATCCCTTCAATCTATATTAGAAAATTGCACATCAAAACAATGGGATAATACTACACATCTACGTGAGTGACTAAAATGCAGTGAAAACTGACATCATCAAAGGTGGTAAGGATGCAGAGCAGCAAAAATGCTGATTGAAAGGACTTTGAACCTGGAGAAATATTTTGGGGTGACATATTCTTGTTTCCTATGAGAGTTCAGTTAGGCTAACTTGGATCTGACAACCATCCCTTGGCTCAATAGAGGGGACTGCAGACCTTAGTGGACAGCCTCACCAATACTGCACACAAAAGAGGAAGGGTATACCTAAGGGGAGTCAATATGCAGCTATCCAAATAACGGGTGGACCACCAGGAAAGCCAGAGAAACAACACAAAGCTATTACTAATTGCTCTTAAATCTACTTTCCTCCTGTACTATTTTGAACAACCATCTGCTAACCCTTTAATAAAAGCAAGTTTTAAAGAGTTACTTAAATGAGATATTTGTGAGAACCTACTATAGGAGACCAGAATATGCCACTACAAAATATGCTTCTGTAGTATAAATACTATTTTGAACTGCTTATTTTGAGAAGCAGTATACACAAGACAAGCTCTGAAAACAGAGTGCACATTGCCCTTTTGTAAGGGAATTTGCGTTTATAAGGGAAACCTTCATTTGTAAGGATGTCTCCTTCTCTGTACCAGAAAGAGAAAGGTGACTCTAAATCAAAAGAAACCCTTATCAGTGAAGAAGGTACTGACTTAAATCTGCATGAGAAAGCTTTCCCTTGCGTACTATACTTTTCCTGGTCATCTCCCTGTAAGTTGCTCCCCGACATGCTTCTTCCTTTGCTTTAACTGAAAGCATTTAAGCCTAAGTTCTAGCCACCCTTTGAGTTGCTTTCTGAGCTTCTCTCATGTACACATGAGATACACATGTTACTAAATTTCTATTTTTCTCTTGTTAATCTTACTTTTGCTACAGTGGCCCCAGCCAAGAACCAAAAGGGTAGAAGGAAAATATTTTTCCTTCTCTACATATATTTTGAAGAGCATTTGTCAACTGAGAAAAACAAACAGTATTGTTTCTTCTCATATGTATATTGATCCTACAGACAGAGCTACTGGTTTGATACTAGTCTCTTCTGAGTTTGGTTGTAGAGATTGTCATCTGCAGGTGTCTGCTCCTCCCCAGGCGCACTCAAAAATTGCAAAGTTGAGGAACTGCCTTTGGAACATGATGACCAATCTAAATACACTGACTACTCATTGAGACCAGAGTTATAGGAAAGTATGCAGTCACTTAATAAATAATGTTGACACTTTGGTCTTTTCTTTAATTGTTTCAAGGCCAGAGTCATTTCCACATTGTAGGGGTCTGAAGAACACAAGGTAATTTTCCCTGCCCAAACTGCTCTAGGGAAAATTGTATGAAGTAAACATTTCTTACTTTGCATCTCACTCCTGCAATTAGCAAACAAAATTTCTCATGGACTCAACTTGCTTGTGAACCCAACATTTTTGTTTTGTTTTGCTTTTGTTTGAGACTGACTGGAGTGCAGTGGCGCAATCTTGGCTCACTGCAATCTGCGCCTCTGGGTTCAAGTGATTCCCCTGCCTCAGCCTCCTGAATAGCTGGGACTACAAGTTCGTGCCATCACACCTGGCTAACTTTTTTTTTTGTTGTTAGTAGAGACGGGGTTTCACCATGTTGGCCAGGATGGTCTCAATCTCCTGACCTCGTGATCCACCTGCCTCAACCTCCCAAAGTGCTGGAATTACAGGCATGAGCCACCGCACCCAGCCTTCCCAACACTTTTTTATCCCATTTATTTCCTCTTTCCTACACAAAATTTAAGTCTTAAGCTCCATTATTGAGCAGTATTGCAGTTTAAAGTCTTCCAACCCCTGCCCTGTCTCTACCAAGTAAAAATGGTTATTTTCAGATAAAATTATTTGTGCTAATATATTCTACTTGATGTGTTGTCCTTAGGAAATGTAATGCTTTAGTCCATCTTTTTTTTGAGATGGAGTCTCACTTTGTCGCCAGGGCTAGAGTACAGTGGCGTGATCTCAGCTCACTGTAACCTCTGCCTCCTTGGTTCAAGTGATTCTCGTGCCTCAGCCTCCCAAGTAGCTGGAATTACAAGCATGGGCCACCACGCCTGCTTAATTTTCTTATTTTTAGTAGAAATGGGGTATCACTATGTTGGCCAGGCTGGTCTCAAACTCCTGACCTCAAGTGATCTGCCTGCCTCAATCT
The DNA here is from genome assembly GCF_002776525.5 of Piliocolobus tephrosceles. Lineage (NCBI taxonomy): Eukaryota > Metazoa > Chordata > Mammalia > Primates > Cercopithecidae > Piliocolobus > Piliocolobus tephrosceles. Next base: position 125,466,204 of record NC_045439.1, read on the forward strand.
CCCAATGTGCTGGGATTACAGGCATGAGCCACCTCATCTAGCCCTTAGATACATTCTTTTTGGGTTTTTTTTTTTTTTTTTTTTTTTTTTTTGGAGATGGAGTCTCTCACTGTCACCCAGGCTGGAGTGCAATGGCACAATCTCAACTCACTGCAACTGAAAGGACACAAAAATGTGTCCTCACTCTCCTGCCACACCCTATTGCTAAACCTTTGTTCTGCTCTCACAAACATTTTGTAAAGATTTTGTAAGTTCCTATTTTTCTTTCTGTGGCACGGCAAGGTCACAAGACGCGTTTAAGTAAGGTACATTCATGTTGCAAAACCTGTTGTCAAACCTGTCACAATATGATTAACTGCCTTTGTCCTGCTTCTGTAGGACTGCTTTCCCGCCTCGGGGTTTGCGAAAACAAGCCCTGCCCCTACCCTGCAAGCCCCTGATAAACGTCATCAGAATTTCAAAATTAACTGAAATACTAGAAATGGCGGGAACCAATCATAGTTAGCCAAATCGCCTTGTTCAAACACTAGCCAATCATACATCTGATTTGTATAATGATTCTATGCCTACTTTTCTTAGACTATATAACACTGTTTGGGGCCCAGTGGGGGAGCTCTCCTGCGCGGCTCGTTTCACGAGTGAGTGAGAGCTCCAGGTTCGAACCTGTAATAAAGATCATTGCTGCTTGGCTTTGACTCTGGACTCTGGTGGTCTTCTTCGGGGAATAAACGGTCTGGGCATAACACAACCTCCACCTCCTGGGTTCAAGCAAGTCTCCTGCCTCAGCCTCCCAAGTAGCTGGGATTAACAGGCACCTGCCACCATGACTGGCTAATTTTTTGTATTTTTAGTAGAAATGGGGTTTCACTATGTTGGCCAGGCTGGTCTCGAACTCCTGACCTCGTGATCCACCCACCTTGGCCTCCCAAAGTGCTGGGATTACAGGTATGAGCCACCATGCCTGGCAGAAACATTCGTAATGAATTGAGTCCAGTAGGGACATCTGTAGGTCTGTGGTTGATAAAAGAGGAGTTCCTTTTTTTTTAATCCTAAGAATGTATAGCTCCCATACAAATGTCAACAAAAAAAGTCAAACTCCATAAAACATTTAAAAAGGTTTACTATGAGCCAAATATGAGTGACCATGGCCCCGAGGCATAGTCTCAGGAGGACCTGAGAACATGTGCTCAAGATGATTGGTTTACCGTTTGGTTGTATAGCTTTTAGGGAGATATATCAGTCAATATATGTGATATATACATTGGTTCAGTCCAGAAAGGCAGGACAACTTGAAGCAAGGGCTTACAGGAATTAGTTGAATTCAAAGATGTTTTGATAGGCAATTGTTTGAAACAGTTGTTATTATTGAAAGACCTAGACTTAATAGATAGGAGTGTCTGGGTTAAAATAAAGGATGGTGGAGACCAAGGTTCTTATTATGTAGATGAAGTCTCATAGGTGGCTACCCTTAGAGACAATAGATGGCAAATGTTTTCTATTCAGACCTTTAAAAGGTGCTAGACTCTCAGTTAATCTCTTCAGGATTGGCGGGCCTGGAAGGGGAAAGATCTGATTATGTTAATAGAGATTCCTTACAGATGCAACTTTTCCCCACAGAAGATGGCTTTGCAGGGCCATTTTTCAAAATAAGGCAAAAAATATTTTGGGATAAAATATTTTGATTTCTTTATCTGTCATGTGATGTTATGGCAGAGTCAGGTTGGAAAGTAAGCCACATTAAATTACTTATTTTCACAGTGGTGATATGCTTTAGTTCCACTCAGATTTAAGGGTATTGACAGAACTGACTGGGTATAAAACATGAATTATATATAGAGTTAAATAAAACCCACTTAATAATATTTTATGGTTTTCAGGGTGTGATTCTCCAAGCCCCTTAGATAGGAATTTGAGCAAGAGAGAAAAAAAAGGTCAGAATTCAGTCCTCACAGATGATGGCCTGCTGTATTTTTTGTTTGCTTATTTGTTTTTGTTTTTTGAGACGCTTTGGTTCTGTTGCCCAGGCTGGAGTGCAGCAGCACCATCTCAATTTACTGTAGCCTCCACCTCCCAGGTTCAAGTGATTCTCTTGCCTCAGCCTCCTGAGTAGCTAAGATTACAGATATGTGCCACCACACTTGGCTCATTTTTTGTATTTTTAGTAGCGACAGGGTTTTACCATGTTGGTCAAGCTGGTCTCAAACTCCTGACCTCAAATGGCAAACTCTTGACCTCAGACTCCTGACCACCTGCCTCAGCCTCTCAAAGTGCTGGGATTACAGGTGTGAGCCAACATATCCAGCATGTATTTTTATTGTGTAAATCCCCATCTCTAGAGTTAGGGAGAGCAAATGATTGATGAGCACTTGTTATGTTTGTTTATCAAAGTCAAAATGAAAGTACTAAGCCAAAGAATGAGTTGAGAAAAGAAGCAGTTTTCACTGAGCACCTACTACAAGCAAGAAACCATGCTACATGTTTTACACCCAGTGAGCTCTGCCAGTGCCCCAAAATCTGAATGGAACTAAAACATGTCACCACTGTGAAAATAAGTAATTTAACAACTCAGTTGTTGTAACTCTAAATTATTTTTAACCTTAAAGAAATGTGATTTTGGGGCCTCAGCCACATGCCAGGCCACTGTAACCAAGGCAGCTGTAACCGTGGTTTCTCTGTTTATAGATTAAACCTTCTTTCTTACCTACATTGTTTGGTGAAATGTTGTAATTTACCAAAGGGTACAGGAGAAGACTCCTTTCCTCTCCACTGTTGGTCTTCATTATAGAGTAACTTCCCTCTCCTCTTAGAAAGACTTCATCACTATCACGTTAAGATGGAATGTTAAATACACTCTTTTAAATTGGAAAGGAAATGAAAACAAGCTAAAAAGAAAAGAAAAGAAGACTTGAAGTCGGGGACAAACCGTAACTAATTGATTTGTTGTAACTCTTAAAGCAGCTGGTATAGAAATTGTTGTAATTCTGTTCAATGCTTTTGTCTTTTTTCCTACATAAGCAAGAACTTAATTTTCAGCTTTGGAGCACTGAACCCATTTCTGTGGAGTCTGTGTGTCACTGAATGGCCACTCCTAGCCTTTTGCTTGAATCAACTCTTTAAAACTGGATTCTGACACTTTTGATTATTTCAAATTGATGCTGCAATCAATGCCTACATCACAACTTGTATTGAACTAAGCACACAATCATTTACACCCTCATCATATACGCAAGCATATTACATACATTAGACATACACCCATAAAATATGCCTTAAATCCCTTGCACAGCATAAATCACATGCATAGTCTAGATCACACATACCCATATCAATCACACAATACTTACTCCTTGCACATAACATATATGAATGTCACACACATTGGAATCATATAATTTATTTAGGGAAGGGAAGAATGTTCAGCTTGGGTATGTATCCAGACAGTCAATATCAGGAAGTCTTGGGTTAGTCAAGAACAGATGCCATACGAGCTGAATGTTGACAAAAGTGCAAGAGTAAATTAGGTAAATGAAAACAAAAGTGTATTCCAGGCAGAGAAATGACACAGGCAAGGTTATGGTATCAAGAAATTATGCTATTCATAACTCTAAGTATTTGGAAAACATTGATAAATAAATGCAAGTGAGGAGTGGTAGGGGCTATTGATGGAGGCAGGGGCCGCTACTTAGAAAGCACTGAATAGTCTACCAATACCTGAGGATGTGCATAGACTTTCTAGTTGCTGATAGGTTCTATCATCTTTAGGTCTTCTATCCTATCAACATACCCATCCATGCTACAATGGAATTCAATGTAGTTGAAGCTCCTGCTCTCTGTGTAGCTATTTTTGGAGTTCTCCTGGTGACACTTGAGTACTTTGAGAGGATTCTGGACCCATACATATGCATTTCGGAAGCGATCCATCCAGTTGTCACTAGTGCATATATGCTCGATTTTGTACCATGAGATATAGATAAACATATGAGAGCTCTTGTCTTTCAGAGCTTCATTTTCTCTCATGAGGATATCACATTTGTACTCTTTGAATTCTCTACTTGGACTTAAGTAGTGCAGTTTCATGAATTCTCTCCAAGAAACTTCCTTGCTCTGTACAAGCAGTGTGCATAGGATGCAAAGCAGGGCCAAGAGTGTGCCCCAGATCTTTAGAGACGATGCCATCTCAGTCACCAGGGCCACCTGTGTGTCCACAGAGAAGAGAAAGAAAAGCGTTATCCAGACAATGCCCAGAGAGCTGAGCTCCACCTTAAAATTCCTTCCCCACCAGGCAGGTACTTGGTTGTAATTTTACTATTTGGTTCCCCAGTGAGAAGATGATAATTCTTATTAGAGAATAGAGTTTCTAAGAACTAAAAACATGCTTCAGCCTGTGTGAGCAAACCACAAAATTAGAAAAAATAGACAAAGTTCATTTTGAGAATTCCAAGCATCTCCTGTCGTCCCTCTCTTACTCCCAACCTGAAGAGCCAATCACCCTCCAGCAGGCTCACTTTTACCAGACCAACTCTCAGGAGATCATGTGTCCAAAAGAGATGATATTTTAAGGTTTATGTCCTTGAAGTGGAAAGGGTTGTCAGATTTTAGGGAAATGTAAAAGATGAGTAACTACTTGGGAGGGGGTTCCTAGGCAGGAAGGCTTCGATTTCCTGAAATGATAGCCCAGCCTACAATTACACTGACTCTGCAAAATGATGCTTCTCCAATCTTGACTTCCTTATAACACTTTCTCCAAAGCCTGAGTGGAACATACGTTCATTACTAACTACCCATATTCCTTCTCAGGGATTATTCCCCTAATTATCACTATTACAAATGATCTTGGTTTGTTGGAGCTACTCCTTGAAAATGTCGTCATAAAAGAACTCCAGTTTTGAGGTTTTTGTTTGTTTGTTTATTTTTGAGACAGAGTCTCACTGTGTCACCCAGGTTGGAGTGCAGTGGCACAGTCTTGGCTCATTGCAACCTCTGCCTCCTGTTCAACAGATTTTCTGTCTCAGCTTCCCATGTAGCTGAGATTACAAGGTGCCCACCACCACACCCAGCTAATTTTTGTGTTTTTTTTAGTAAAGACAGTTTCACCATGTTGGCCAGGCCAGTCTCGAAATCCCGGCCTCAAGTGATCTACCTGCCTCGGTTTCCCAACCAGAATTCCAGATTTGAAATATTCCTGTAATCAATCAAGTACCAAAACTAAAAGAGCCCCCACAGTGGCTTCTCTGGTGATAGCATGGAGTGTGGGGGTCTTTTTGAAAGAGTCTGCCCTTTAAACCAGTGCTCTGTCCTCATTTATCATGAGAAGAGTTGCTGCCCTTACTCTCTAACCTGATTCACAACTCTAAGCATTGGTGTCCTCAGATGGATTTAATAATAGCTCCCTACAGAGCTGCGAGAGTCTAATGAGACGCATGTATTTAAGAGCACTTCTAATGACGTCAAATGTCCACATCAGACACAGAACAAAGGGTGGGTACTTCCTATCTGTGGAACCCTGTCCTGATGATAAAGACCTGCAGAGGATAGAAGAGCAGAATGCAAGTGGTTTTAATGAATTGTGTTTGAGAAGACTGGGGGTGAAGGAAGGGAGGGGCAGGGAAAAACTTGTATCAGTGGGACTGAGGCTGACCAGAATTCAGGCCTTTGTTTTCCATGATTTGGATCCTTCTCCATTTTTTGCTATCTAAAAGTTCAATCAGCCTCCTTCCAGTGCTCCTAGCTGTTCCCCGAGCACCCTCAGCAGAGCCCTTCTTACCCTACTCAGACTCCGAGTTCAGGTCACTGGTTGTAGTGGGGATCAGCGTGTGGATCTGAAGAGCAGAGTCTGCGTCCTCCTCCTTTTCTCAGAGCCCTGGAAATCTGCAGCAGTGAAGAAAGGAAGAGCAGGGGGAGCTGCAGCGCTCCAGCTGATTGGTAGTGGAGGGGGTGATGGGGAACAGCCTTATTATGTGAACCTGTACCTGTATCTTCTCATCTGGAACACCTGAATTCATTCAGACAGTGGCCTCAAGCAAAGGCCACAAACATCAAAGACTGACTCCGGGGCACAAAAGAAGTGCAAGACCCTAGAGTGAGGTGACCCCAGAAAGGGGTTATCTGGTGCTATCAGTAGACAACAAGAGACCTGGCTTCTGCTCTGAATTTTTGACAAAGTTCTGGGAAGTCCCTGGAGGGTTGTGTTACGTTACGCAGAAACTTCTCTGAGGAAAGCCACTTATAACATTGTGAACTGTGGGACTTTCACTGAGAGGTGAATGAGTATCTAGTGAAACTGGTGGCCAGTTAGTTATGATTAGGTAGCCAGTATCTGAAGTTTTACTAGGCAGTTTGTTATTGTCGATGAAAAGAATCATCTGGGTGTGGTGGCTCACGCCTGTAATCCCAGCACTTTGGGAGGCCGAAGCAGGAGGATCACTTGAGATCAGGAGTTCAAGACCAGCCTGGCCGACGTGGTGAAACCCCATCTCTACTAAAAATACAAAAATTAGCTGGGCGTGGTGGTGGGCACCTGAAATCCCAGCTACTTGGGAGGCTGAGGCAGGAGAATCGCTTGAACCTGGGAGGCAGAGGTTGCAGTGAGCCAAGATCACGCCATTGCACTCCAGCCTGGGCAACAGAAGCAAAACACTGTCTCAAAAAAACAAAAGAAAAAAAAAGAGTCAAACTCTGTAAAATATTTGAAGAGATTTATTCTGAGCCAAATATGAGTGACCATGGCACAGCTCTCAGGAGGTCCTCAGAACATGTGCCCAAGGTGGTTGGAGCACAGCTGGTTTTATACGTTTTACAGAGGCGTGAAACATTAAATACATTTAAGAAATACATTGGTTTGGTCCAGCAAGGCAGGACAACTCAAAGCTGGTGAGGAGTTGCGGGGCATGCTTCAGGCTATAGGGGAATTTAAACATTTTTCTGATTGACAACTAGTTTTGTCTAAAGGCCTGGGATTGATAGAAAGGGAATGTTCAGGTTAAAATAAAGATTGTGGAGACCAATTCTTTTGAAGTCTTATAGTGGCTGCCCTTAGAGACAATAGATGACAAATGTTTCCCTTTCAGATCTTAGTTAATCTCTTTAGGATTGGAAAGGTCTGGAAGAAAAAGATCTATGTATGTTAATAGAGATTCTTTACAGATGCAAACTTTCCCCCCACAAAGAACAGCTTTGCAGGGCAATTTCTTTTTCTTTTTTTTTTTTTTTCTTGAAACGGAGTCTCGCTCTGTCGCCCAGGCTGGAGTGCAGTGGCCGGATCTCAGCTCACTGCAAGTTCCGCCTCCCGGGTTCACGCCATTCTCCTGCCTCAGGCTCCAGAGTAGCTGGGACTACAGGCGCCCGCCATCTCGCCCGGCTAGTTTTTTGTATTTTAGTAGAGACAGGGTTTCACCGTGTTAGCCAGGATGGTCTCGATCTCCTGACCTCGTGATCCGCCCGTCTCAGCCTCCCAAAGTGCTGGGATTACAGGCTTGAGCCACCGCGCCCAGCCGGCAATTTCAAAATGTGGCAAAGAAACATATTTTGGTGCAAAATACTTTTTCTTTTTTGTCTGGTAATGTTATGCCCGAGTCAGGTTGGAACGTAAAACATGACATATAGGGTTAAATAAAACTCATCTGATGAGAATTTATGATTTGTAGGGCATGACTCCCCAGGCACCTTAGGAATTTGGGCAAGATAAAAAAAGATCAGAGTTTAGTCCTTATTAACAATAACTTTGCTGACGCTATAGTGCTTACTACCTTAGTAAAATGTCAGGTAGCCTAGCCATAGTTTCCACAATGTTCCTACACATCACATCTGACTCTGAAGTATGGTTCACAAGGTGTTGACCTCGTGTTTTTCAGGAACTCAAGACTCAGCCCTAAACTCAGCTCAAGCTGGTCAACACCACCGGCCCTTAAACTGAGTTTGTATGAGCATCCCATGGGTGACCTTTCCATATCACATCTGGAATTTCCACCATGTTTCATACCAACTCCCCCTAAGTTGGTACATGCAGCCAATATTGTTTCAGTAACAGTAACCAATGGTTTAATTTATGGATAATGTCAGATACTTGAATGTATTTTATTTATTTATTTACTTATTTATTTATTTATTTTGGAGACGGAATCTCTCTCTGTCACCCAGGCTGGAGTACAGTGGTGCCGTCTTGGCTCACTGCAACCTCCATTTCCCAGGCTCAAGCAAATCTCCTGCCTCAGCCTCCCAGGCAGCTGGGACTACAGGCGGGCACCCCCATGCCCAGGTAGTTTTTTGTATTTTTGGTAGAGGTGAGGTTTCATCATGTTGGCCAGGCTGGTCTCGAACTCCTGACCTTAAGTGATCTGCCCGTCTCGGCCTCACAAACTGCTGGGATTACAGGTGTGAGCCATTCATTGCACCTGGCCTTGAATGTATTTTATATCAACATTCACTAGGCCACACCTACCTGAGCCGCCTTGGTTGAGTTTGTCACTGGACCACCTAGCTATTAGAATGTCAGAATATTCCGTTTATATCCAGAACTTTTCTTCAAACTTCAGCTCATGTCAAGCAATCATTGAATAACAGGGAATCATGTGCTGATAGATTCTGTGGGGCATGGGGGAGATTGTTCCTATGGAACTGAACTGGGGTCTGATCGTCTGGCACAGTAAGATCAAACATCCACACCAAGGTCTGTAGCAGGAGAAAGGAGGGAATTTATTTGCAAGGCAACAAGCAAGGAGAAGCTTGTGGCTCACACTGAAGACCTGGCCTCTCTGATGACTTCAGGTAAGGGTTTTTAAAGGCGGGAGTAAATTTCAGGAAAGCAAAAGTTACAGGCAAAATAGTAAATTAGTATGCGGAGATTATATATTAGTTTGGCTGAGTAAGGTGAGATCTTGAAACACGGGCTCACAGGTCATAGGTAGATTCAAAGATCATCTGATTTGCAATTGGTTAAGGAGATGAAAGTTTGTTTAAGAATAGGGCGTCAGCAGAACAGAATATTAGTTTTGGATCATGGGTGTGACTTTCTCCAGGCCACTCAAAATAATTTAGAAGAACGCTGGTCAGAGTTTAGTCTTCAGTTTCCCCCTTATCTGAGGTCTATGGGCCAGCAGATCTGTTTGGTGGGGGTCTGAGTTTCTGAAGAACTCAGGGATGTATGTTAAGATGTTATTTTTAGTTTCCATAGGGAACCAAACATCCCCTGATTCTAACATTCCTGGCTATTGTTTTAAGCTAATATTATCTTCTTGCTTATCTAGTTCTTCCTCTTCTTTCTTTTCAAGGCTAGCTAAGAAATTGAAGATTTTCCTTTATTTCCATGCTGGGTGGGGGAGGGTGCCCTGCTAGCCTCTAAGATAGATCCCTGCTCTGTCTCATTGCCTCAGAGCTGGTTCTGTGCATCCTCCTGCTCTCTAGGTCTTTTGATGATAGGGAAGAGATAAAGGAAATAATTCTGGGCATCTGGATTTGGATGGCTTGAGAAGCGATTCTGAGGGAAAATCAGCTGTTTGTCATGTGCCCACACATCCAGAGCTCTTTCCAACAAGTGTGCATTATCTATTGAAGACTTAAATTCAAGTAGTGACTCAAGGAATGTAGAGAGAGGTGGGAGAGAGAAGCCACCTGGGCCAATGTTTGAAGAAGCAAGCTAAGAAAGCGCTCTATAGCTTCTCAAGGCATCATATCTTATGATATATTCAAGGACATCAGTGAGTAATTTTGAGAATTTTTAGAAGTAATGCATTTGAAAGCAGTTTTTAAACAATAAAATACAACATAATGCAGGCTTGGCTGCTTGCAAAACCAATAACAAGGACAAGATGCAGTGAAAAGAAAGTAACTTTACTGCAGAGCTAGCACTGGGGAAGTGGCCCTGGCTTGTGCCTTAAAGGAACCGTTTCAAACTTTAGCCTGGGGAGAGGGGCTTACAAAGGGAACTTATAGTGGGTGGCATGCAGGGAATGGTGCTGGGTACAGGTCTGCGCATCTTGTTCTGGTGGCCATCTTGAGTCATGGTCCACCTGGGGCGTGAGCTGGCATCATCCCCACAATGGCCAGGTTGTTGACTAGCTGCTTTGAGGTAATCTCTGGAATTTTGCAGCTGGGTTTTCATGCCTAGGTCTTAGTCCCTAGAACTTCTAAGTAAGCACATATTTAGATGCTAGCATACAGTCAGATAAATGTATGCGAAGTAAGGGAGTGTACAGTGGGAAAGGGGGGAAACAAAGACTCTTAGTATGCTTCAAAGCTATATATTAAGACTGAGGAGGGGGCTGGGCACGGTGGCTCACGCCTGTAATCCCAGCACTTTGGGAGGCCGAGGCGGGCGGATCACGAGGTCAGGAGATCGAGACTATCCTGGCTAACACGGTGAAACCCCGTCTCTACCGAAAATACAAAAAAATTAGCCGGGCGTGGTGGCGGGCGCCTGTAGTCCCAGCTGCTCGGGAGGCTGAGGCAGGAGAATGGCGTGAACCCGGGAGGCGGAGCTTGAAGTGAGCCAAGATCCCGCCACTGCGCTCCAGCCTGGGCGACAGAGCGAGACTCTGTCTCAAAAAAAAAAAAAGACTGAGGAGGGGAAAAAATTTCTGCAGTTTGCTTCAGGGTTATATCTTGAGACTTAAAAAAAAGAGAGAAAAAAGAAAAAGGTTTTAAAATGCATTTTTTTTTTTTTTTGAGACGGAGTTTTTGCTCTGTTGCCCAGGTTGGAGTGCAGTGGCGTGATCTCAGCTCACTACAACCTCCACCTCCTGGATTCAAGTAATTCTCCTGCCTCAGCCTACCAAGTAGCTGGGATTATAGGTGCCCTGCCACCACACCCGGCTACTTTTTATATTTTTAATAGAGATGAGGTTTTGCATGTTAGTCAGGCTGGTCTCAAACTCTTGATCTCAGGTGATCCACCTGCCTAGGCCTCCCAAAGTGCTAGGATTATAGGCCTGAGTACCGTGCCCGGCCTAAAATGCATTTTTGAAGTTAAATTACTTGGTTACAGCTCCCCACTGTCAAATCCCATCCATTTCTATGGCCAATGCAGTCAATCTGGCTACTTCCTGCTGAAAAGAGGCATAATTATGAGGTAGTAGGATGGAATCTGCATACCTGGAGTTGGAAACATTCTTGAATCCCAGATTGACAGTGGGAACTTGCTGGAGTATTTTGGTGTGGGGAACTAAGAGCTGCTGAGAAAGTCTGTCTTGCATCCCCTTACAGAGTGCACAACAGCAATAAAATCCACAGCAGCTGAAGAAGACACTGAGTAGAATGCCAATTATACTATATATGAGTCTTCCACACACTAGGGAGTTGACTAAAGCATGCCATCACAAGGCCTTGGGATGAGGCATCTACGGCGGAAATATAGTTATTTAAGGCCTTCATAGCTAGGGTTACACTGTGGGAATAATCTGGTGTATATGTGTGTGTGTATACACACACACACACACACACACACACAAGACTCAGTCTTAGTTAATGCGCATGTGCCGCCTTGGGCTGCAGGCAGGATATCTAAGGCCAGGCAGTTCTTTAAGACTTTCTGTCTAATCTGTAAGGTTTCTTGAGGAAGAAAGATGACGGCAGAGTGAGTGTTACTAAAGGCAGCAGCCATATGCTTAGTTACGGCCTCTACTTGTAATTTGACACCTATGGCTGCCTCCTGGGGGGTAAAACCATAAGTGTGTCCATTTCTGACGACAATATCTGGCTTTTATGCTTTCCTAATTGGCAGGGAGAGGATCCAGATGGGACAGGATGCCCTGGTAAGTAAGGGTGCCCCCAGCTGCATCTCCTGGTTCCATTATAAGGTAAGTAAGGCAACCCTCAGTGCCGCAGGCCCATAGCCAACCCCAGGTGGAGGGATGGGCCCCAGTGTGATCATGGGCAGTATTCTGCTATCCTAGCCAGTTAACTGGAGAGATTGGCTACATTGTTGAGGACGTAACCATCCCATATGGTGGGCTATAGTGTGCTTGAACCATTACTTGTATTTGTACCGCAGTCAGACACCCATGCCGTCATGTATGGCATATCCCAAGGTGGGGGTACTGTTAATCTATTCATAGAATAGGTAAATAAGGTGTCTCTGAGCTTCCTTATAGGAGGGGAACCCACTGTGAGAGGTACTATGATCATAGAAGGGGAATGGGTGTGAACTCTTATGCCAAGTATAGAAATGACTCCAACTGCTTAGGTTAGCACCTTGTATGCACTACAGCAAGCACGCAGTGCAGGAAAGGAGTAGTTCCCACAGACCCAGCAGTCTGTTTCATTTTGAAGAGAAGTCACTGTTTGTACCCATTCAGCAAAAAGGTTAGTTTTAGCAAAGATCAAGAACATACTTCGGATTATAAAATTCATTCAGAACTTCATGTTAACAGAAGAGTGGTATTACTCATCCATATGATTCTTGTATCAGTAACTTCAGATCTTCCTTTGGCTCACATGTCCAAGACAAGCAAGGGTGGTTGTCTGAGGTATCGGGTTGAGGAGGAGCTGCCTTCACCCAAGTGTGATGCATCCATAACTCCATCCCAGTTAGTCTGACCGAGGAATGAATGTCCAGCAGCATTTCAGGGGATCCCGTCCACTTTTCAGCTAGCTGCTGAGCTGGTCCTCAGTTTTCCCAAGACTGTAGCAGCACCTTGTCTCCTGGGTGGAAAGGGTGAAGGGGCTTATCCGAGCAGTAAGCAGACCTGCAGAGAGCAAGCCAGTGCCCAATTAGCAATGTTTGTCCGAACTGTTGTATGTATTGCTTCATTGTGAGCTCTTTTAAGAGATCCAAAGGTGGGACTCTTGGCAAAGGGCTCTGGAAAAGTCTCCCATAAACAAGTTCAAAAGGGCTTAATTCAACCCACTTCAGGGCACTACCTGATCTGGACCAAGGCAACAGGCAAAACCCTATCCCAGCTAAGATTTGTTTCCTGACAGAGTCTGGCTATTGTCCTCTTTAAAGTAAGGTTCATCTTTTCCATTTTCCTGTCAACTGTGGTCCACACAATGAGTGCCATTTCCATTTGATTTATGGTGCCTGACTTACCTTTCAAGTGACATCTGAAATAAAGGATCATTGTCGCTCTGTATGAAACACGAAATTCCCAGTCCAGATCTGGGAATTATTTCCTTTAATAATGGCTTGATTACTTCTGTGGCCTTTTAGACTACTAAGTGGGGTACACCTTGATGCACCCTGAAAGGTGTCCATGAACACCAGGAGGAATCTGTAATTTCTGCTGGCCGTGGGCATCTGAGTGAAGTCTACCTGCCAGTCCTCAAAAGGGTGTAGTCCTTTGTATCACACCCCTCTAGCGGGAGGATTGTGTTCAGTCTTCCTGTTTTCATTGCATAAGACCCATCCTTGCGTAGTCTTTTGAATAGTCTTCCGGAGGTGTGGCCTCTGAAGATGCTGCTGCACTAGGTCAGTGAGAGCCTCTCTCCCATAGTGTGTCTCTTCGTGCAGATGCCTAAAATTGGGCAAACTAAGGCCTCAGGGAGTAATATCATCCTATAAACGTTAGTTTCCCGGAGATAATTATAATCTGTCTTATCAAACCCCAGGCCCTGGTGCATTTTTTATGTTACTCAGTGTAATGAGGTTTGAAGTCTGATAAGTTCAAATGGGATATTAAGGCCTCCAATGTTTATGCTTCCCAAGCAGCCTGTTTTGCAGTCTTATTGGCTGCCTGATGGCCTTTGGTTGTTTGCAAACTTTTTTTTTTTTTAAGACAGAGTTTTACTCTTGTCGCCTAGGCTGGAGTGCAATGGTTCGATCTTGGCTCACTGCAACCTCTGCCTCCCAGGTTCAAGCGATTCTCCTGCCTCAGTCTCCTGGGTAGTTGGGATTACAGGCACCTGTCATCATGCCTGGATAAATTTTCTGGTATTTTTTAGTAGAGATGGGGTTTTGCCATGTTAGCCAGGCTTGTCTCGAATTCCTGACCTCAGGTGATCCACTCACCTCAGTCTTCCAAAATACTGGGATTACAGGCATGAACCACCCAAGCCCAGTCGGTTGTTTACAAATTATCTTTCTGGTGTCCGGGGCAGCACATAACGGAGGTGGGGGCAGGCAAGGCAACTGTTTCTAATAGGGCCAGAATTTCCACTGGGTGCTTAACATCCTTGTCTCCTGATGTCAAGAGTCCTCTTTCTTCCCAGATAGCTCTATGAGCATGTCCTTTCATGAAGGTGTAGCTGGAATCAGTGTAAGTGTTTTCTTGCTTCCCCCGGGACAGTTTAAGGCTCTGGTAAGAGCAATTAACTCAGCCCTTTGTGTGGAGGTACCCACAGGAAGGGCGTGGGCTTCTATTACCCTGTTGGTGGTCACCATTATGTACCCTGCTCTGTGATGTCCATCTTCCATGAAACTGCTCCCCTAGTTACAGTTCTCAATCTGGAGCATCCAATGGCTGGTCTGACAGGTCCTGCCTGCTAGAGTAGACTGCATGAACAATTTCTAAAATGTCATACCCTAACCTGGAATCAGGTTCAGTAGCTGGGAGCAGTGAGGAAGAGTTTAGAGCCATGGAGGTCTGCAGGGTGATATTTGGGTCATCCAAGAGGATGGCTTGGTATTTGCCCATTCACCCCACAGTGAGCCGGTAATCTCCCTTTTGTTCTAGCAAAGTCAACACCTGATGGGGCACAAAGACAGTGACCTGCTGCCCCAGGGTAAACTTTTCTGCTTTCTGTAGGACTTCACAGGTGACTGCCAATGCTTGAAGGCAGGGATCCACCCTTTAATTTAATTGTTTGATTCAATTGTTTAGAAAAATAGACTATTGGCTGTGGGGTGTCTCCTGGCATCTGGATTAGCACACCTAGACTGACCTATGCCTTGTTTCTTATAAATGTAGAGTTTGAACAGCCTTTGGGACACTGGCAGTCCCAACACGGGGGCTGATACTAATTTTTCCTTGGTGATATTAAATCTGTGTTGGCACTTGGCCATCCAAGGCAGGGGCTCAGATTCTAATACCTTTAGAGTTTCATGAAGGGGCTTAGTCATCAGTGCAAAACTAGGACTCCAAATCCAACGGAAGCCAGCCATGCCTAAGAATCCTTGCAGTTGTCTCCTATTTTCAGGAGCTTTAGTGACTCCTCTTGCCTTTCTTTAACCTGAGTCTGAGATAAGTTTACTTTTTGTTTACAGATTTGTAAACACTCACTTTGTATCCACCCTGGGCCAGGTGGTTTAGAACTAGGATGGTGTTAGACAAACATTTTTCCTGGTTGAAGCTATCTATAAGTAAGTTATCTACATAGGGCCGGGCGCGGTGGCTCAAGCCTGTAATCCCAGCACTTTGGGAGGCCGAGACCGGCGGATCACGAGGTCAGGAGATCGAGACCATCCTGGCTAACACGGTGAAACCCCGTCTCTACTAAAAAATACACAAAAACTAGCCGGGCGAGGTGGCGGGCGCCTGTAGTCCCAGCTACTCGGGAGGCTGAGGCAGGAGAATGGCGTAACCCCGGGAGGCGGAGCTTGCAGTGAGCTGAGATCACGCCACTGCACTCCAGCCTGGGTGACAGAGCGAGACTCCGTCTCAAAAAAAAAAAAAAAAAAAAAAAAAAGTTATCTACATAGTATAGCAGGACTCCATCAAGTTTTGTTTTAAAATGGAGTCTTGCTCTGTCCCAGGCTGGAGTACAATGGTGCAATCTCAGCTCAACTGCCACCTCTGACTCCTGGATTCAAGCGATTCTCCTGTCTCAGCCTCCCAAGTAGCTGGGATTACAGGCACGCACCACCACTCCAGGCTAATTTTTTGTATTTTTAGTAGAGACGGGTTTCACCGTGTTGGCCAGGCTGGTCTTGAATTCCTGACCTCGAGTGATCTACCTGCCTTGGCCTCCCAAAGTGCTGGGATTACAGGTGTGAGGCACCGTGGCTGGTCGTTCTTGTTGTTTTTTGAGATAGGGTCTTGCTCTGTCACCCAGGCTGGAGTACAGTGGTGTGATCATGGCTCACTGCAGCTTCAGACTCCTGGGCTCACATGACCCTCCCATGTCAACCTCCCAAGTAGTTGGGACTACAGGCATGTTCCACCATGCCAGGCTAATTTTTTGTTGTTGTTTTGAGAGAGAGTTTCACTCTTGTTGCCCAGGCTGGAGTGTAATGGCACAATCTTGGCTCACTGCAACCTCCGCCTCCTAGGTTCAAGTGATTCTCCTGCCTCAGCCTCCCAAATAGCTGGGATTACAAGCATGTGACACCACACCCAGCTAATTTTGTATTTTTAGTAGAGATGGAGTTTCTCCATGTTGGTCAGGCTGGTCTCGAACTCCCAACCTCAGGTGATCTTCCTGCCTTGACCTCCCAAAGTGCTGGGATTACAGGCATGAGCCACTGCTCCTGGCCCAAGGCTACTTTTTAAATTATTTGTAGAGATAGGGTCTCACTGTGTTGCTGAATCAGGTCTTGAACTCCTGGGCTCAAGCAATCCTAGTGCTTCAGCCTCCCGAAGTGCTGGGATTATAGGCATAAACTGCTATGGCCAGCAAGGAAGGTCACTTTGGTCTTTAGGCAACAAAGGGGGATGGCAAATCAGAGACAAAAAAGGGAGCAAGAATTGGAGTTAGGACTACTTAAGAACTTACCCCCGGTGTTTTCAGCCTTCTTTCCACACAGACAGCATTGAACACTGCAAGCAGGGTGACAGGACCACTTAGATAACCCACAGAAGAGTGCACACACTTCTTTTCCCCACGAGGTCTGGCACAGCCAGCTGTAAGATATACTTTGGGGTCCTAGAAAGATGACCTAGTCAAAATGGTAGAGATGGTTCCCCTCCAGGGCTAGGTTCCTGGATTAACCGGGGACTTACGCAGGTCACCTTGCAGAGAAAAGAAAGAAAGAGAAAGAAGGCTGGGCCTGGGGGCTCACGTCTATAATCTCAGCACTTTGGGAGGTGGAGGTAGGCAGATCACCTGAGTTCAGGAGTTTGAGACCAGCCTGGCCAATAGAGTGAAAACTCATCTCTACTAAAAATACAGAAATTAGCCAGGTGTTGTGGCACTTGCCTATAGTCCCAGCTACTTGGGAAGCTTAGGCAGAAGAATTGCTTGAACCTGGGAGGCAGATGTTGCAGTGAGCCGAGATCACACCACTGCACTCCAGCCTGAGCAGCAGAGCAAGACTCTGGGGGAAAAAAAAAAAGAGAGAGAGACAGAGATGGGTATGGGCCCAATGTAGATGCTACACACTCACACAGTCACAGATTTAGACAGTGCACTCCCAGATAGATCCCAACTGAGAGGGCTACATACAAATCTTGAACACTTTTCTCAACCTCAGATGGCCCCATGAAGAGCCACGTTGCCCAGGCTGGTCTTGAACTCCTGAGCTCAGGCAATCCACCCTCCTCAGCCTCCCAAAGTGCTAGGATTAAGGCATGAGCCACCGCACCTGGCCGACAATACTGTTTTTCAAATTTAACAAATAAGAAATAGAGAATAGAGAGTGTATCCAAATGAGCCCCATGGGTTGCCCTGTGTCCACATCAATGCCTCCTCTAGGAAATTGTTGAAGGGAAAAATGTTCTGCTGGAGTTAAAGTGGCTCCCTGACCAAACTGGATGCTCCGACAGATTTGAGAAGGGGAAACCATTCCTGCGTCTCATCATTCCTGGTCTCTTGGTCCCTGGTGGGGACTATGACTCCAGTGCCAGTGGCCTGGCCATAGCTCCTTCACCAGGCGAAGGAGGGAGTGCCAACAGCTCATTTAACTGAACTAGCAAAGTACCATCATCCCTTTCCTATGACTCCAACAGTACAGGCTTAGTAATAGTCTCCTGTACCATAACTTTACATTTTTCTGTGTCAGCTTATATTGCCAAAGCAACACAAAACACTGTCTATAAGAGATTTCTTTCCACTTTTCTTCCTTGTTACAAAAGTGGTCTAGCTGCCAGATGACATAATAACTAAGGAACCCATTTTTGGTCACTTTTCCCCCACATTCTGATGGATGAAGGGGCCAGGTTGTATTACAAAAGTATTTTTTTCTTTTAATGGGTTCTTAGGCAATGGATGCCCAATTTTGTGAAATGCAGCCTAACAGCCTGCCTAAGAGGACAAAATTAGCATTTTTCACATCAACCAAGATAAAATTACAATTAACATACAAAAAAGATGCAAACACCAGTTGTTCCACTCAATGTCTGAGTGCCTTTGATCCACTCCATGGGGGGAGGGATGACCTCTAGCCAGCAATGTAGTGAATGGCCACTTGTGATGAAGAGGGAACAGATGGCCACCCTGAGCTAGGCCACCAAGCTGCTGCTGGCTGGTCCGTCGGCACTCACCAAAAGTAACTGCGAGGCAGAGAGGATGGGTTCCCTGAGTCAGGCCTACTGAGCTTCAGCTAGTGATTCCTTTAGGATACCCCCTGACACAGAGGTAAACGGGACAAACAAGAACAGTAATGAGACCTCACAAGTCAGAAATCAGATTTCAGAACTGAGACCAAGAGGCCCAAGAGTAGTTCCCTGGGACAGTGCCCTATGGGCTCCTTCCAAGTGGGAAAGCTGCCCTAGAGCAGGGCCCTTTGTATAGGTGGAGAAGAGTCGATGGGACCTCCAAAGAGGTTGCGGGACCTCCAAAGAGGTTGCAAAACCTCTAAGAAGGCCAGTAGATCAGGAGAAGGAAATGGGGGATGTCACTTGTGCTTGGAAACACACAGTAAAGATATCTTCCATTTCCAGAAACTGTTCCTCCCCTGCAAGGAAGCCTGAGCTGAAGGTTGGCAGTGCAATGCTGGCAAGAAAGATTCCAGAGACTTCGGTGGATCTCCAGGTTCACCACAGTGGCAAGAAGGCATTGAACCAGGGACAAACGCCCATGAGGAGCCTCCAGGCTAGCTCTTGTTAAAAACAAGTTTTGGTGCTGCAAAAGGAATAGCACTCAAATGGAAATTTTCTCAGCAAGGCAAATTTACTTCTACAGAAGGATGCAGTTTGTGCCAGTCACGATGGCAACAGCACACTGAGCCAGGTAGGGCCAGGGTTTTTATCCCTAATGCAATTGGTTCCTACTGCTGTGTCCTTTCTCCACTGGCTGGGGTTGGACTGCACAGTCTAAACTGACCCGATTGGCTAATGTTTGAAATTGAACACAGGTATCTAGGCAGGAAGGGGAAGGCTATCCCTTATAGCACAATGTATGTCTAAGTTTGTCAGGGCATGTCAGGGTGTGGCAAGGGCAGAAAGGGTTGTTTCCAGCATAGAAACTAGGGAAACGAATATTCCAGAAGAACAAGGAATTAAAACCTTTTGAAAAGGAATTTATCATCTCTGACACTCTCCACTAAATTTTAACCCCAATAGATTCATTGCCTGGTGCCTAGCAAGTCAACATACCAAATAATGGTGATAGAGGCAGAGAGATAGTGTAATATTCCTAGGGCAGGCAAACAAGGGGATGAGAAGAAAACTCAAAGCTGCCTCCCTCAGAGGTTTAGGGGTAGGGTTTGTAAGGGGTCTGGACCAGGGCTGATTCATCAGGGATCTCTGATTCATCAAGAAGTGAGGGGTGCAGTCATGGGACAGGGGGAAAAAGAAAACTGCAATCTTGTGCTGAGCCAGTTCCTTGGTGGAGGTCTTTAGACCAGTTGGCACCAGCCACAACACTGAAATTCAAGATCTGAAACACCTTACGAAATTCTTGACCAGGCATGGTGGCTCACGCCTGTAATCCCAGCACTTTGGGAGGCTGAGGAGGGCAGATCACTTTAGGTCAAGAGTTCAAGACCAGCTTAACCAATATGATGAAACTCCATCTCTATTAAAAATACATAAATTAGCCAGGCATGGTGGTGGACACCTGTAATCCCAGTTACTTGGGAGGCTGAGGCAGGAGAATCCCTTGAATCTGGGAGGCGGAGGTTGCAGTGAGCCAAGATCACACTTCTACACTCCAGCCTAAGTGACACAGGGAGACTCCATCTCTAAATAAATACATAAAATACTGTGAAAGGCAGAGAAACAACACAAAGCCAGTATGCGAATTGTGTTTAAATGTATATCACTTTGTATATCACATTCGGTTGATATACAAAGCTAATATATTAATTGACCTTAAATGCACTTTCCTCTTGTACTGTTTTGAACCACTATCTGCTAACCTTTTAGTAAAAGCAACTTTTAAAGAACTACTTACATGAGTTACTTGTGAGAACCTATTTTAGGAGACCAGAATATGCCACCACAAAGTATGCTCTCTAGCACAAAGATTATTTTGAACTGCTTGAGAAACAGGATACACAGGAAATCTCTGAAAATAGAGTACATGTTACCCTTTTGCAAGGAAAATGTGCATTCATAAGGGAAACCTCCATTCTTACAGATGTCTCCTTCTCTGTGCCAGAAGGAGAAAGGTGACTCTAAATCACAAGAGACCTTTCTCAGTGCAGAAGGTACTCGACTCAAATCAAACCTTTCCCTCATTTACTCTACTTTTCTGGTCATCTCCCTATGACTTGCTCACCACATGCATTTTCCTTAGTTTTAGCTGAAGATGGCATTTAAGCCCAAGTTCTAGCCATCCCTTTGAGTTACTCTCTGAGTTTCTCCCATGTGTATATGAGATATGCATGTTACCACATTTCTATTTGTTTTTCTCTTGTTAATCTAACTTTTCTTATGGGGCCCCTTCTAAGATCCTAAAAGGGTAGAAGTAAAATTTTTTTCCTCTCCTACACTATATTTTGAAGAGCATTTATCAAATAAGAAAAAATGGCATTTTTTCCCCATATGTAAATTGATCATTGATGAAGACCTACTGGTTTGATACTAGTCTCTTCTGAGTTTGGTTGGTAGAGATTGTCATCCGCAGGTGTCTGCTCCTCCCCAGGTGCACTCAAAAATTGCAAAGTTGAGGCACTGCCTTTGGAACATGATGACCAATCTAGATACACTGACTACTCATTGAGACCAGAGTTACAGGAAAGTGTGCAGTCACCTCATGAATAATGTTGATACTTCGGTCTTTTCCCTGATTGTTTCAAGGCCAGAGCCGTATGTCTCTACGAAGCGAACATGTTTATTATCAGATAAAATCATTTGTGCTAATGTCTTCTACTTCATGTGTCATCCTTAGGAAATGTAATGCCTTAGCCTATTTAACATGCACTGACCTTCTTAGAAACATTCTTAAGGAATTAAGTCTAATAGAGACATCTGTAAGTGTGTGGTTGATGGAGGAGGTGTTCTTTTTCATCCTGGGTGTGTACAGCTTTTATATAGATGACAGCCTACTCTATTTTTGTATGAGAAATTCCCATCCCTAGAGTCAGGGACAGCAGATGATTGATGGGTACTTACAATGATTGTTTATCAAAATTGAAATTAAAGTACAAAACTAGTGGGTGAGATGGGAAAGGAAACAATTTTCACTGAGTACCTATTATAAGCCAGAAACCATGCCACATGTTTTATACCCAGTCAGCTCTGCCTATACCCAGAAATCTGAGTGGAACTAAGCATGTCACATTGTTAAAATCTACAATTCCAAATCTAAGTTGTTGGAACTCTAAATTATTTGGAACCTTAAAGGAATGTGATTATGGTGCTTGAGTCATGTACCAGGCAGCTGTAACTAAGGCAAATGTATCTTGGTTTCTCTGATTAGAGATTAAGCCTCGTTCTTACCTGCATTTGTGAAATGTTATAAATGACTGAAGGGGCCCAGGGAAGACTCATCCCCTCTCAACTGCTGGTGTTCATTATGGATTAACTCCCCTCTTTCCTTTCTCATGCAAAGACTTCATCGCTTTCACATTGTCTTTTTGTTTTGTTGTTGTTGTTTTGTGTTTGTTTGTTTTCGTAACAGGGTATGGCTTTGTCACCCAGGCTGGAGTGCAGTGGTACAATCTCGGCTCACTGCAGCTCTGTCTTCTGGGCTCAAGCCATCCTCCCACCTCGGCCTTCTCAGTAGCTGGGACTATAGGGACATGCCACCATGTCTGGCTAATTTTTGCTTTTTTTTTTTTTGAGACGGAGTCTTGCTCTGTCACCCAGGCTGGAGTGCAGTGGCCGGATCTCGGCTCACTGCAAGCTCCACCTCCCGGGTTTACGCCATTCTCCTGCCTCAGCCTCCCGAGTAGCTGGGACTACAGGTGCCTGCCACCTCGCCCGGCTAGTTTTTTGTATTTTTTAGTAGAGACAGGGTTTCACTGGGTTAGCCAGGATGGTCTCGATCTCCTGACCTTGTGATCCGTCCGTCTCGGCCTCCCAAAGTGCTGGGATTACAGGCTTGAACCACCGCGCCCAGCCTAATTTTTGCTTTTCTTTTGTAGAGATGGAGTTTCACCATGTTGCCCAGGCTGGTCTCAAATTCCTGAGCTCAAGCGATCCGACCACTTCAGTCTCCCGGTTTCACATTGTCTTAAGATGGAATGTTAAATACACTCTTTTGAGTTGGAAAGGATTGAAAAACAACTATAAATAGAACAAGTCATGTGGTGGGGGGACAGAAGTGTAACCAATTAATCTGTTTTAACTCTTGAACCAGTTTGGTATAGAAAATACAATTCTCTCTCACTGCTTTCTCTTTTTCCTACATAAAAAAGAACTTAACTTTTAACTTTGGAGTACTGACCCTATTTCTCTGGAGTCTGTGTGCCACAGAATGTCCATTCCCAGCCTTTCACTTTAGTAATTCTTTTTTATTTTTTTTGAGATGGAGTCTTGCTCTGTTGCCCAGGCTGGAGTGCAGTAGCGCAATCTCGGCTCACTGCAATGTCTGCCTCCCAGGTTCAAGAGATTCTCCTGCCTCAGTCTCCCATAGCTAGAACTACAGGCATGCGCCACCAAGCGTGGCAAATTTTTGTACTTTTAGTAGAGACAGGGCCTTACCATGTTGGCCAGGCTGGTCTCAAACTCCTGACCTCAGGTGATCCACCTGTCTTGGCCTCCCAAAGTGCTGAAATTAGAGGCATGAGTCACAGTGCCCAGCCTGCTCTTAAAACTCTTAAAACTGGATTTTGACCCTTTTGATTATTTCAAATTGATACCATGATGAGTGCTTACATCACTACTTGTCTCCAGTTTAGCACACAATCATTTATATCCACATGATATACATAAATATATCACATACATTAGACCCAGACACATAAAGTGCACCCTAAACCCCTTGCACAGCCATAGGCAAAAATAGCCTAGATGACCCATACCCACACCAATCACTCAATACATACTCTGCACACATAATATATATAAGTGTCACATGTATTAGAATAATATATTTTATTTAAGAAAAAGAAGTTTGTTCAGCTTGGGTAGGTATAAGAGAGTCAATATCAGGAAAAGTCTTAGGTTAGTCAAGGATAGATGCCATACGAGCTGAATCTTGGAAAAAATGTGGGTGTAAATTAGGCAAATTAGGACAAAATTGTATTACAGATACAGACACCACACAAAGATTTGGTATCAAGAAATCACGAGGTACATAAACTCTAAGTACTTGGAAAACACTGACACATAAATGTAAGTGGGGATTGGCCGGGGCTATTGATGGAGGCAGGGCCCACCACTTTGGAAGCACTGAACACTCTACCAATATCTGAGGATGTGCATAGACTTTCTAGTTGTTGATAGGTTCTATAATCTTCAGGTCCTCTATGTTATCAACATATCCATCTATGCCACAATGGAATTCAATGTAGCTGAAGCTTCTGCTCTCTATATACCTCTTGTTGTACTTCTCCCAGTGACACTCGAGTACTTTAAGGGCACCTGGGGCCCATACATATGCATTTCTATATCGGTCACTCCCCTTCTCATTGATGCATGTACGCTGAATTTTGAACCATAAGCTATAGATGAATATATGAGACCTTTTGCCTTTCAGAGCTTCTTTTTCTCTCATGAGGACATCACATTTGTACTCTTTGAATTCTCTACTTGGACTTAAGTAATGAAGTTTTATGAATTCTCTCCAGTAAACGTCTTTACTGTATACACACAGCCTGCAAAGGATGTAAAGCAGGGCCAAGAGCGTGCCCCAGATCTTTAGAGAGGATGTCATCTCAGTCACCAGGGCCACCTGCGTGTCTACAGGGAAGAGAAAGAAAAACATTATCCCAACAATACTCAGAGAACTGAGCTCCACCTTAAAATTCCTTTCCCTGCCAAGCAGGCACTTGGGCACATATTATATTGCTATTTGGTTCCCTATTAGAAGATGATGATTCTCATTAAAGAATACAGTTTCTGGACCATGCGCGGTGGCTCATGCCTGTAATCCCAGCAGTTTGGGAGGCCGAGGCGGGTGGATCACCTGAGGTCAGGAGTTCGAGAAACACCCTGGCCAACATGGTGAAACTCCATCTCTACTAAAAATACAAAAAGTAGCTGGACGTAGTGGCTGTAGTCCCAGCTACTCGAGAGGCTGAGGCAGGAGAATCGCTTGAACCCGGGAGGCAGAGGTTGCAGTGAGGTGAGATCATGCCTCTGCACTCCAGCCTGGGCAACAGAGCAAAACTCCGTCTCAAAAAAAAAAGAAAAAAAAATACAGTTTTCTAAGAACTAAAAATATGCTTTAGCGTGTGAGAGCCAAACAAAAATTTGGAAAATATAGATAATGTACCTTTTAAGAATTTCAAATATCTCCTGTCTACCCTGTCTTCTATCCAATTTGAGGAGCCAATCACTATCTAGCTCTCTTTTACCAAATAAACTCTCAGGAGATCATGTGTCCAATAGAAAAATGACGTTTTAAGCTTTTTGTCTGCAAAGTGGAAAAGACTATTGCATTTTAAGGGAATGTAGAAGATGAGTAACTACTTGGGCGGTGGTTCCTAGGCAGAAGGCATTGGTTCTGGAAACCACAGCCCAGGTTGCACTTCTCTGAAAAATGATGTTTTTCCAACCTTGACTTCCTTATAACACTTTCCCGAAAGCCTGGGTGAAACATGTGATCATTATTCACTATCCACATCCCTTCTCAGAGGCCATTTCCCTAATTATTGCTATTACAAATGATCTACATTTGTTAGAGCTTATTGGCAATGCCATCATAAAAGGACATCAGTTTAGCTGTTGCTGTAATCGATCAGGCACCAAGACTAAAACAGTCCCCCGCAGAGCTACTGTGGTCACAGCATAGGATGTATGGTCATTTGAAAAAGCTATCTCTTTACCAGCTCTCTGTCCTCATTTGCCATGAGGAGTATTCCTGGCCCTACTGAACCTCTAGCCTGATTCACAGCTCTGAGTATCGGTGTCCTCAGATAGGCCTAATAACAGCTCCCTATAGACCTGCGAGAGTCTAATGAGATGCAAGCATGTGAGAGCACTTCTAACCATGTCAAATGCCCACATCAGACACAGGGTTCCTCATCCGTGGAACCCTGTCCTGGTAATAAAGGCCTATATAGGATAGAAGAGTAGGATGCAAGCGGCTTTAATGCTTTGTGGTTAGGAGGGCTGGTGGTGAAGGAAGGGAGAAGCAGGGAAAGCCTATATCAGTGGGACTGAGGCTGACCAGAATTCAGGCCTTCGTTTTCCATGATTTGGATCCTTCTCCATTTTTTGCTATCTAAAAGCTCAGTCAGCCCTCTTCCAGTGCTCCTGGCTGTACCCCGAGCACCCTCAGCAGAGCCCTTCTTACCCTACTCAGACTCCGAGTTCAGGTCACTGATTGTAGTGGGGATCAGCGTGTGGATCTGAAAAGCAGAGTCTGTGTCCTCCTCCTTTTCTCAGAGCCCTGGAAATCTGCAGCAGTGGAGAAAGGAATAGCAGGGGGAGCTGCAGCGCTCCAGCTGATTGGTAGTGGAGGCGGTGATGGGGAACAGTCTTATTATGTGAACTTGTTCTTGTATCGTTTCATCTGGAACACTTGGGTTCACTCAAATACTAGCCTCGAGCAAAGTCTACAAACATCAAAGGCTGAGCCCTGGGCACAAAATAATTGTAAGACCTAGGTGACCCCAGAAACGGGTTATCTGGTGCTGTCAGGAGACAACCAGAGACTTAGCATCTGCTCTCAATTCTAAGAAACTTCTGGGGAAGTCCCTGGAGGGTTATGCCATGCTACACGGGAACTTCACTGAGGAAAGCCACTTTTTTCGTTTTGTTTTGTTTTGAGACGGAGTGTTGTTGTATCGCCCAGGCTGGTGAACAGTGGCATGATCTCGGCTACTGCAACCTCTGCCTCCCGGGGTCACACCATTCTCCTGCCTCAGACTCCGAAGTAGCTGAGACTACAGGCGCCCGCCACCACGCCCAGCTAATTTTTTGTATTTTTAGTAGAGATGGGGTTTCACCGTGTTAGCCAGGATGGTCTCGATCTCCTGACCTCGTGTTCCACCCACCTCGGCCTCCCAAAGTGCTGGGATTACAGGTGTGAGTCACCGTGCCCAGCCTTTCCTCGTTTCCTTTTTTTTTTTTTAGACGGGGTCTTTCTCTGTCACCCAGGCTGGAGTGCAGTCGCACAAACACTACTCCCTGCAGTCTCAACCTGCCAGGCTCGGGCAATCCTCCCACCTCAGCCTCTCGAGTAGCTGGGACTATAGGCATGCAACAGCATGCCTGGCTAGTTTTTTGTATTAATTTTTGTAGAGACAGGATTTCATCATGTTGCCGAGGTTGGTCTTGAACTCCTGAGTCCAGCTAATCCTCAACACATTAGCCTCTGAAAATGCTGGGATTACAGGCATGAGCCACTTGGTCAGGCCAGAAAATCACTTTTAATGTTGTGAATTGTGAGACCTTCCTTGAGAGTGAAAGAATATCTAGTGAAAACAGTGGCCAAATAGCTATGAATGATTAGGTAGCCAGTATCTAAAATTTCTCTACTCAGTTTTTTAATTATAACCTTTAGTTGTTTGGTGACACTGTACTGCTTACTATTAAAACGTCACATAGCCTAGCCATATTTCCACAATGCTACTATACATAACATCTGACTGTGAAGTACAGGTAACAAGGTGCTGGTTAAGTTGTTTTTCAGGACCTCAAGATTCAGTCCTGAACTCAGCTCAAACTGACAAGACCACGAACTCTTCAACTGAATTTGTGCAAGTGTTCAATGGGTTGCCTTTAACATCACAGCCTGAATTTTCCACCGTATTTTTCATGCCAACTCCCTGCAAATTGGCAAATGTGACCAATACTGGTTCATCAACACTAGTCAAAATTAAGACTGATGACTAAAGTAAGATTCTTGCAAATCTTTTCTATCAACACCTCTGAAGGCTGCTCCTAGCCAAACCATCTTAGTTGATTTTCTCACTGGGCCACCTTATTGTTGGAATGACAGAAGGTTCAGTTTATATCCAGAGCTTATCTTCAAGCCCCCGCTCCTGTCAAGCAGTCTTTGAGTAACAGGAAATCATGTGCTGATAGACTGGATGGACGGGAGATAGTCTCAGAGCAGGTTCTGTGCATCCTCTTACTCTCTAGGTCTTTGGGGGACAGGGGAGAGCAAAAAGGGAACAATTCTGGGCATCTGGATCTGGATGACTTGAGAGGTGATTCTGAGGGAAAGTCCGTTGTTTGTCATGTGCTCACACATCCAGAGCTCTTTCCAACAAATGTGCATTATCTATTGAAGACTTAAATTCAAGTAGTGACTCAATGAACGTAGAGAGAGGTGGGAGAGAGAAGCCACCTGAGCCAATGTATGAGCCAATATTTCTCAAACAATTGATATTCCACTTTTAATATGGAAAAAAAATATGGACTCCTAGCATACATCCATGAACTCTCCCATGAGCTAAGCCCAAAGTCCTAAAGCTTTTTGGATATAAAACCAATTAGGAAGCAATCTAAACTAAACTGGAGAAAAGATATTGTTATATTTACAGAAATTAGCCACTACCAATACAGCCCAGGGAGGTAACCCAACCAGTATTTCTGGAAATCACTTAATGGGTCTACTTCCTAGAGTTGTCTGCCAGCTTCTGTAATAGAAGCTCCTTGGGCAGTGACTTTTGATTTCAGTTCTTAAGGAGGTATTCCCCTTTAAATACAAATTTTAAATCACTTGAAAATTATGTTCATCCTTTAAATATTGTCTTTGATTTTAAGTATTTTCTGTTAATTCCTTGATATGTCCTATTATTATTATTATTATTATTATTATTATTATTATTATTATTATTATTTGGAACAGAGTTTCACTCTTGTCACCCAGGCATGATCCCAGCTCACTGGAACCTCTGCCTCCTGGGTTCGAGCAATTCTCTTGCCTCAGCCTCCTGAGTAGCTGGGATTACAGGCACCCACCAACACATCTGGGTAATTTTCGTATTTTTAGTAGAGATGGGATTTCGCCATGTTGGCCAGACTGGTCTCAAACTCCTGACCTCAGGTGATCCACCCACCTCGGCCTCTCAAAGTGCCAGGATTAAAGGCGTG
This sequence comes from Piliocolobus tephrosceles, assembly GCF_002776525.5. Taxonomy (NCBI): domain Eukaryota; kingdom Metazoa; phylum Chordata; class Mammalia; order Primates; family Cercopithecidae; genus Piliocolobus; species Piliocolobus tephrosceles. Next base: position 125,494,547 of record NC_045439.1, read on the forward strand.
AGCCACCACACCAAGCCAATATTTCTTTTGTTAGCCACTATTCAATTCTTAAATGTTTGTGAACTACTGTTTCACAAAACCATAAAAGTGACTTAGGTTCCTTATTCAGGGGATGACAATGTCTGTAGGTGTCTTAATCTGTGATCCACGGGCTTCCACGTGTTCCATGGATGGAATTCATAGCATCAATGCAGTAGTGCAGTGCAGAAAATTACATCTCTATTTTCACTCACCCCTATTGAAATGTAGGGGCTGGGCATAGTGGCTCACACCTGTAATCCCAACACTTTAGAAGGTCAAAGTGGGAGGACCACTTGAGCTCAGGAGTTTGAGATCAGCCTGGGCAACATAGGGAGAAATCTTATCTCTACAGAAAATTAAAGCAATTAGTTGGGTGTGGTGGCACATGCCTGTAGTCCCGGCTGCTTTGGAGGCTGAGGTGGGAGGATCACTTGAAGCCAGGAGTTGAAAACCAGCCTGGGCAACATAGTGATAACCTGACTTTACCAAAAAAAAAAATTTTAAGGCCAGTAGTGGTAGCAAGTGCCTGTAACCTCAGCTACTTGGGAAACGGAGACAGGAAGATTGCTTGAGCTTAGAAGTTTAAGGTTGGAGTGAGCTATGATAGCACCAGCCTGGGTGACTGAGCAAGACCCTGTCTCTCAAAAACAAAACAAAACAAACAAAATGAAAACTAAAAAAAAAAAACCCCAAACCCTAGCCCAATACTCCTTGACACACAGATGAGAAGATGAATACAGGCATCAGGCCACACACCTATCATGGTTACGTGAGGATTCCCTCGGAGAGAGATAATGGTGGCTGTATTTTCACAATGCTCTGCTTTAGTCAGTTGAGAGAAGTCCAGGTAAGATTTCTTACATGAGGACCAGCAAGGTCTATTGAGTACAAAGACTGGAGGAAATCAGACAACAAAGACTGAACACCTCCTCATACCTCTTCTCTCAGGTGGTATTGTTTAAGACTCAGCAGTGTGGTTCCTTCACATACTTTGGTACTGGGACTGCAGACTTAGTACTCTCTGGTTTCCCATCTGCCCAGGCATCAGTACCCACCTTTTCTAGGAATGCTTCAGGGATGAGAGAGAGATTCTGAGCCTGTTGCTGCAACAATGCAGCTTGCAAGGTGTAGGCTTGATCTGCAGACACTGTAATATTCACCTATCCTGGAGAAAAGGTAACATTTGCATTCAGTTCAGTCAAGAGATGATGTCCCAAGAAATGGATAGAGTATTCAGTCATACATAAGAAGCGATGCTTTAGGCAGGTCTGTCACAGTTGGAAATCTAGGGGTTGCAGGAATGGTTCTTTTAGGGTCTTCTCTAAAACTGCCATCACTTTCATAGTTTCAGAAGACAATTTGAACAGGTGTGTGTTTAATACTGAGTAGGTGGCACTGGTACCTACTAGAAGAGCTAAACGTTGATTTCTCAGCATCATAATGACCCAGGGCTCCACGTGGGAAATATGGAGGGTACTAGCTGGGTCAGAGCCTGCCCTCGGACCCCATCATTTTTGATCCTTATTACAGAAGTTCTCAGCCCCAGATCCCTCAGGTATTTCAGACATTTGGTGAATTGGAAGTTGATTTTTTCATTATTAGCCCCTTTGTGGTTTGGTCAATCTTTTGTCCAATGGCCTTCCTGTCTGCAGTTGGCACATGGAATTCAATAAGTAGAGTGTTCCTACTTACAGGGAGCCTGGGTCCCAGGGCGTCCTAACTTCAATGGGGCTCCTGTGGTGGGTCCGTGTCATGGTCCAAGGGTTCCTTGAGCAGCTGTTAGCAAGGTGGCTTGCTGCTAAATGTTTTATAGTTCTCTCTGTTTCTGACCAGGTCTCTGCCAGTGAACACCTTTGTTTCTACCATTTGAGACAAAGATATGTCCCGTGCCCTTTCAACTTACTGCAAATTTCACTGAATGTCAGAAACACTCTGGCTAATAAATGTCATGTTTATCATCTTTTAATTTTCTAAGGCCTTTGGACCAATATCAGCGTATTCCTTGAACACTTCAAAATGTAGTCCAGAAAACTTGAAGGGCTTTCATTGGGCTTATGCCTTACTTCCTGAACTTTCTTAAGGCTCCTCTGCTTTGGCACGCCCTTTCAGAGTCCAGGTTTGAACATTGGCCCAAGTAGGATTATGGGATAAAAGATATAGAAGAAAACAATATGGAAGAGAACAAATTTTCCATTGGCTTTGGATCATCTCAATAGGTGGCAATACTATTTTTCAAATTTAATAAATCAGAAATAGAGAATGGAGAGTGTACCCAAATGAGCCCCATGGGTTGCCCTATGTCAGCGTCAATGCCTCCTATAGGTAATTGTTGAAAGGAAAATTGTCCTGCTGGAGCGAAAATGGTTCCCTGGCCAAATTAAGTCCTCTGACAGGTGTGAGAAGAGGAAGCCATTCCTGCATCTTGTCATTCCTGGCCTCTTGGTCAAGTGCTGGTGGCCTGGCCCTAGCTCCTTCACCAGGTGAAGGAGGGAGACCCAACAGCAGTGAGCTGAGATTGTACCACTACATTCCAGCCTCGTGACAGAGCGAGACTCTGTTTACAAAACAAACAAACAAACAAAACAAAACAGATTTCAGAACTGAAACCCAAAGAGCCCAGGAATCATTCCACGTACTGTGCCCTCATGCTCCTTGCAATCTGTAAAAATGTCCTTGAGCAGGGCCCTTTATGAAGGAGGGACAACAGGCCTCCAAAGAGGTGACAGGACCTCTAAGAAGGCCAGCAGATCAGGAGAAGGAAAAGAGGATGTTGGAACACTCACCAGAGATGTTTTCCCATTCTGGCAACCATTTCTACCTTGCAGGTGAGCCTGAGCTGAAGGTTGGCAGTGCCATGCTGGCAAGTAAGACGCCAGATGCTTCGGTGAATCTCCAGGTTTGCCACAGCAGCAAGAGAGTATCGAACCATGGACAAATGCCCATGAGGAGCCTCCAGGCTAGCTCTCCACTAAACTTTAACCATAATAGATTGATTGCCTTATGCCCAGTAAGTCAACATACTGAGATAATGGTGATAGCAGCAGAGAAATAGTGTCATATTTTTAAGACAGTCAGACAAGGAAATGAGAGGAAAAGTCAAATCCACCTCCCCAAGAGGTTTAAGCTAGGGTTTGTGAGGGATCTGGACAGCAGCTGAAGTGTAGGGATTTTTGATTCATTAAGAAGTGAGGAGTGCAGTCTTGGGACAGGGAGATGCCAAAGGTGCATTCTTCTGAGCCAGTTGCATGGTGGGGTCTTTAGACTGGTTGGTGTCAGCCTCTCCACTAGAGTTCAGAATCTGAAATGTCTGAAGCAATTCTTGAGCAAAAAAGACCCACGATTCTTGTTTGTGAGTTTCTACCTATAGGAACAATGGAAGAGCAGGTGGTCAGCATGCTACGTGACTCTTGGTTAGTTAGCAGCTGCAGGGAAGCTGCTCCAGGTGGACCACCATGCTATGATTAATGTGTAACTATGATTCTTCCTACTTTGATGAGCTATTAATCCTTTCAGTGTATCATTATCATTAGAGAATTGCAAATTAACGCAATAGATGTGATAATACTACACATCTATTACAATGGCTGAAATGCAATACAAACTGACATCACCAAAGCTGGTGAGGATGCAGAGCAACACAAATACTAATTGACAGGACTTTGTATCGAGGCGTATTTTAGGGTGCCATATATTTATTTCCTACAAAAGAAAGTTCAGTTAGCCTAGCTCAGATCTCATGACAATTGCTTGGCCTAGTAGAGGGGACTGCAAACCTTAATGAACAGCCTCACCAATAAGGTCCACAAAAGAGGAAGATAGGTCCCTAAGGAAATTAATATGCAACTATCCAAATAAGGGATGGAAATCAGGAAAGTTAGAGCTTATAAAGCTCTGATATTTATCCCTGATTTGGAGAGCTGCATATTCATTCATTTCTGTATCAGCTTCACATTCCACTGATATACAAACCTAATATACTAATTGCCCTTAAATGCACTTTCCTCCTATATTGTTTTGAATTACCATCTGCTTACCCTTTAGTAAAAGCAACTTTTAAAGAGCTACTTACATGAGAAATTTGTGAGAATCTACTATAGGAGATCAGAATATGCCACCACAAAGGTATGCTCTGTAACGTAAAGATTATTTTGAAGTGCTTATTTTGAAAAACAGTATACACAAGACAAGCTCTGAAAATAGAGTATGCATTGGCCTTTTGTAAGGGTAATGCGCATTCATAAGGGAAACCTCCATTCTTATGGATGTCTCCTTCTCTGTACCAGGTAGAGAAAGGTGACTCTAAATCACAAGAGACCCTTCTCAGTGGAGATGATACTGACTTAAATCTGTATGACCAAATTTTCCCTCATTTACTATACTTTTCCTAGTCATCTCCCTATGACTTGTTCCCCACATGCATTTTCCTTTGCTTTAGCTGAAGATGGCATTTAAGCCCAAGTTCTAGCCACCTCTTTGAGTTACTCTCTGAGTTTCTCCCATGTATACATGAGATACACATGTTACCACATTTCTGTTTGTTCTTCTCTTGTTAATCTGACTTTTCTTTTAGGGGCCCCAGCTAAGATCCTAAAAGGGTAGAAGGAAAATGTTTTCCTCTCTTACACTATATTTTAAAGAGCATTTATCGAATGAGAAAAATAATTAGTATTTTTCCCCATGTGTAAATTGACCATTGAGGAGGAGCTACTGGTTTTCTTTTTTCTTTTTTTTTTTTTGAGACAGGGTCTCACTCTGTCACCAGACTGGAGTGCAATGGTGCAATCTCGACTCACTACACTCTCTGCCTCCTGAGTTCAAGCAATTCTTCTGCCTCAGCCTCCTGAGTAGCTGGGACTACAGACGCGCGCCACCACATCCAGCTAATTTTTGTATTTTTGTAGAGATGGGGTTTCACCATGTTGGCCAGGATGGTCTCAATCTCTTGACTCCGTGATCCACCTGCCTCGGCCTCCTAAAGTGCTAGGATTACAGGCGTGAGCCACCACACCCGGCCTTGCTACTGGTTTGATACTAATCTCTTCCGAGTTTGGTTAGTAGAGATTGTCATCCCCAGGTGTGCGCTCCTCCTCAGGTGCACTTAAAAATTGCAAAGCTAAGAAACTGCAATGGGAACATGACGACCGATGTAGATACACTGACTCCTCATTGAGACCAGAGTTCTAAAAAAGGGTGCAGTCACCTCATAAATAATGTTGATACTTCGGTCTTTTCTTTAATTGTTTCAAGGGCAGAGCCATTCAACATTGCAGGAGACTGAAGAACACAAGGTACTTTAATGTTTAGCACTTTTCCTCCCCATAGTGGACCTAGGCAAAATTACATGAAGCAAGCATTTCTTACTTAGTATCTCTCTCCTACAGTTAGCAAACAGAATTTCACATGGTTCCTACCTGCCTGTGAACCCAACATTTCTTTCTATCTCCTTTCTCATTTATTCCATGAACAAAATTTAGGTCTTAGTCCATTGTTGAGAACTATTGTATTTTAAAGTCCTCCAACCTCCACCCTATGTTTCTGCCAAGTGAATGTGTTTATTATCAGATAAAATCATTTGTGCTAATATCTTCTACTTGATGTGTCATCCTTAGGAAATGTAATGCCTTAGCCCGTCTAACATGCATTGAACTTCTTAGAAACATTCTTAAGGAATTGAGTCTAGTAGAGACATCTGTGAGTGTGTGGTTGATAGAGGAGGTGTTCTTTCTCATCCTGCATGTGTATAGCTTCCACACAAATGACAGCCTACTGTAGTTTTGCATTAGAAATCCCTGGCATGTACGAGGTCCCCAGTTCACTCTCCGGCACCTCCACCAGTTTTGGGCTGGGTTTGGTGGCTCACACCTGTAACCCCAGGACTTTGGGAGGCTGAAGTGGACAGATCACTTGAGGTCAGGAGTTCGAGACCAGCCTGGCCAACATGGCAAAACTCCATCTCTACTAAAAATACAAAAAAATCAGTGGGGGGTGGTGGTGTGCACCTGTAATCCTGAGTTACTCAGAGGCTAAGGTAGGAGAATCGCTTGAACCTGGGAGGCAGAGGTTGCAGTGAGCTGAGATTGCACCATTGCACTCCAGCCTGGGCAACAAGGGCTAAATTCTGTATCAAAAAAAAAAAAAAAGAAAGAAAAGAAAAGAAAGAAATTCCCATCTCTAGGCCAGGTTAGGCCAGGTATGGTGGCTCACACCTGTAATCCTAGCACTTTGGGAGGCCAAGGCAGACGGATTCCCTGAGCTCAGGAGTTTGAGATCAGCCTCGGCAACATGACAAAACCCTGTCTCTACTAAAAATACCAAAAATTAGCCAAGCATGGTGGCTCACGCCTATAATCCCAGCTACTGGAGAGGCTGAAGCAGGAGAATCACTTGAACCCAGCAGGCGAAGGTTGCAATGAGGTGAAATTGTGCCACTGTACTCCAGCCTGGGTGACAGAGTGAGACTCTCTCAAAAAAATTTAAAAAATAAAAAATAAAATAAATCCCCTTCTCGAGAGTCAGAGACAGAAATGGTTGATGGGCACTTGTTATGTTTGTTTATTGAAGTCAAAATTAAAGTAGAAAACCAAAGAGTAATATGAGAAAGGAAAGAATTTTTACTGAGCAACTACCATAAGCCAGGAACTATGCCACGTGTTTTATACCCAGTCAGCTCTGCCTTTACCTGAGAATCTGAGTGGAACTAAGTATGTTACCACTATGAAAGTAAGTAATTCAAAATCTAAGCTGTTGGAACTCTATATTATTTTGAAACTTAAAAAAAAAGTGATGACGGGCTACGCGTGGTGGCTCACGCCTGTAATCCCAGCACTTTGGGAGGCTGAGGTGGGCAGATCACCCGAGGTTGGGAGTCCGAGACCAGCCTGGCCAACATGGTGAAACCCAGTTTCCACTAAAAATACAAAAATTAGCCGGGTGTGGTGACGCGCTCCTGTAATTCCAGCTACTCGGGAAGCTGAAGCAGGAGAACCACTTGAACCCCAGAGGCGGAGGTTGCAGTGAGCCCAGATCTGGCCACTGCACTCCAGCCTGGGCGACAGAATCAGACTCTGTCTCAAAGAAAAAAAAAAGTGATGATGGGACCTGAGTCACGTACTAGGCAGCTGTAACCAAGGCAGGTGTACCTTGGTTTCTCTGATTAGATAGAGATTAAGATCCTTTCTTGCCTGCACTGTTGTGTGAAATGTAAAATGACTAAAGGGGGCCAGGAAAGACTTGTTCGCATTCCGCTGGCTAATCTTCACTGGATAGATGGATACCCTCTTCTGTTTTTTTATGGAAAGACTTCATTGCTATCACATTGTCTTGGGATGGAGTATTAAATATACTCTTTTAAAATTGGAACAGAAAGGAAGCACAGCTATGAATAAATGAAAACAAGTCATGGGGTTGGGGACAAATCTGTAACTAATTAATTTGTTGTAACTCTTGAACCAGCCTGGTATAGAAAATATTGAATTCCTTTTTAATTTCTTTGTCTTTTTCCTACATAAGCAAAAACTGAACTTTCTCTGGAGTCTGTATGTCACAGAGTGGCCTTCCTCTCTTTTCACTTTAATAAAATCATTAAAACTGGATTATGACCTTTTTAATTATATCAAATTGTCAACACAATCAGTGTCTACATCACAATTTGTCTCCAGCTTAGCCTATAATCATTTACATCCTCATGATACACACAAACATATCACATGCACAGACACAGCCACATAAAATATGCCTTAAACTCCTTGCACAGCATAAGTCATAGGCAAACATAGCCTAGATCTCACACACCCACACCAATTACACAATAATTACTTTACACACATCATATGTAGAATGTCACACATATTGGATAATACAATGTATTTAGGGAAGGGAAGATCATTCAACCTGGGTAGGTTTAGAGTGAATATCAGGAAAAATCTTGGTTGGTAAAAATCAGATGCATTATGAGCTGAAGCTTGACAAATGTGTAGGAATAAATTAGGTAAATGAAGACAAAAGTGTATTCCAGGCAGAGAAACAACACAGGCAAGGTTATGGTATCAAGAAGTCATGCGACTCATAATTCTAAGTTTTGGAAAACACTGACACATAAGTGCAAGTATCAGGGGCTACTGATGGAGGCAGGGGCCACCACTTGGGAAGCACTGAATACCAATCCCTGAGGATGTGCATAGACCTTCTAGTTGCTGACAGACTCCACCATCCTCAGGTCTCCTATGCTATCAACATACCCATCCTTGCAACAGTGGAATTCAATGTAGCTGAAGCTTTCTGTGTAGCTATTGTTGTACTTCTCCCACTGACACTCGAGTACTTTGATGGCACCCTGGGCCCATACATAGGCATTTCTATATCGGTTATTCCCACTTCAATAATGCATATATACTCCATTTTGTGCCATAAGCTATAGATGGACATATGAGAGCTCTTGTGTTTGAGAACTGCTTTTTCTCTCATGAGGACATCACATTTGTACTCTTCAAAAGCTCAGCTTGGATCTAATTAGTGTAGTGTCATGAATTCTCTCCAGGAAATGTCCTTGCTGTGTACAAGCAGCCTGCAAAGAATGCAAAGCAGGGCCAAGGGACTGCCCCAGATCTTCAGAGAGGATGCCATTTCAGTCACCAATGACACCTGTGTGTCCACAGAGAAGAGAAAGGAAAGCATCATGTAGACAATGTCCAGAGAGCTGACATTTATCTTAAAATTCTGTTTCCTGCCAATGCAAGCACTCAGCACAATTTTACTATTTGGTTCCCTGATTAGAAGATAATTCTCATGAGAGAATAAAGTTTCTAAGAACTAAAAATATGCTTCAGCTTATGCGAGCCAAACACAAAGTTGGAAAAAAATAGATGATGTTAATTTTGAGAATTTCAAACATCTCCTGTCTACTCTGTCATCCACCCAACCTGCAGTGAGTAGAGTCACCCATTCACCGTCCAGCTGGCTTCTTTTCACCAGACCAACTCTCAGGAAGTCATGCGTCCACTAGAAAATGGCATTTTAAGCTTTTTGTCTGCAAAGTAGAAAGGGCTGTAACTTTTTTTTTGCACATTAAATATTAAAGTTTATTAAAAATTGCTCACATTGAAAAACAAAGACATCAGTTGCACCCACCCCCACCAACACACACCACATACACAATCCAGACACAATTATGTTAGTAGTGTCAGCTCAAAATTGTTAAGCAAATATTGAAATGCAGATAATTTCCAGAAAATAGCAAGCAGAGGCTAGAAAAATATTTATAAAGCTCTTAGTTGTCATGGCAACAGATAAACCCTGGTGTCTGAAATTGTAGAAATCAGAAGTTGAACATTTGTGTGACATTACTTTTCTATGGTTTTTCAAGGGATAAGAGGGAAATTTTTCCAATTAAGTTGTTCTAGGGCCTTCTTGAATTTAACAGATGGCTGCTACAAAGACATTAATTGAGGTTGTAGGACAAGGGATCAGTGGATATCTCCATTCCCAAAAGAAGTGAGCAGGTCTAAAGGCAGAGACTGACTTCCAGGTTAGGCAGCCTGCGAGCTAGTGTTAATCCATCCTCCTCTATCGTGCTCCCCGTGACAGCCATAAATACATGGATGCTGAAGGCAATGCTGTTGTATGATTCTTGTTTTCATGCATTGCTCACAAGCTGCAGATGCATGCCATGGGCACTGTTGCCTGCCCTGCCCCTCTCCTTGCTCTCCAGGGCTGTGCCTTTGCTAATGTACCAGTCAGGATGCTTTTTCTTTTTTTTTATAATCAACTTTTTTTTATTAGAGCAGATACAGTTGTGAAAACTGTACATTATACATTTCGGTTTCAAGAATTATAAATAAAGGAACTCACAGGTAGGGAGTTCTTTTTCACAGCAAGAAACTTTAAATAAACAAAGTCATGTTTTATGAAGTACATTGGCAGACTTCATGTGCTGTCCAAAATGTTGAGTACAGTATAACAACCCATTAGAAAGAGCCTTCATGTAAAATACAGCTGTGCACATTTTAGAAAAATACCAACAATTTGAGCTTTGTTTTAAAAAAGCTTATAAATCACACATATATTTATAAATGGGACCAACATGCTCACTTTATAAACACACCGGATGCTTTTTCTTCCCTTCTTCCCGTCTAGGTTTTCGTCAGCATCTTCTGAGTAATGAGGCCGCTGCTGGGCGGCTCCAGAGACTCCGCTTCAGTTCCATCTGGCTGGGGAGGTCTCATAATCATGGCAGATGACAAAGAGGAGAAAGTTACATCTTATGTGGATGACAGCAGGCAAAAAGAGCAGGGCTGTCACATTTTAGAGGAGTGTAGAAGATGAGTGACTACTAGGCAGGTGGTTCTTAGGCAGGAAGGCTTTGGTTCTCTGAAATCACAGACCAGGTTACAATTACACTGACTCTGCAAAATGATGCTTCTCCAATATCTTGACTTCCTTTTAACACTTCCCCCAAAGCCTGGGTGGAACATATGATTACTACCTACCCATATTCCTTCTCAGGGGCATTCCCCTAATTATCACTATTACAAATGGTCTTCATTTGTCAGAGCTGCTTATTGAAGATGCCATCATAAAAGGACACCAGTTTAGAAATATAACTGTAATCAATTAGGCAAAAAGACTAAAACAGTCTCCACCAGAGCTACTGTGGTCACAACATAGGATGTATGGTCATTTGAAAAAGTTACCTCTTTAAACCAGCTCTCTGTCCTCATTTGCCATGAGGAGTGTTCCTAGCCCTACTGAACCTCTAACCTGATTCACAGCTCTAAGCATCGATGTCCTCACTGATGTAGGGCCTAATAACAGCTCTCTACAGACCTGTGAGAGTCTAATGAGATGCATGTATGTGAGAGCACTTCTAACCATGTCAAATGCCAACATCAGACACAGAACAAAGGGTGGGTACTTCCTACCTGTGGAACCCTGTCCTGGTGATAAAGACCTACACAGGATAGGAGAGTAGGATGCAAGCAGCTTTAATGCATTGTGGTTGAGACAACTGGGGGTGAAGGAAGGGAGGGGCAGGGAAAAACTTGTATCAGTGGGAATGAGGCTGACTGGAATTCAGGCCTTAGTTTTCCATGATTTTGTTCCTTCTCCATTCTTTGCTATCTAAAAGCTCAATCAGACCATGCACAGTGGCTCACACCTGTAATCCCTGCCCTTTGGAAGGCTGAGGCAGGTGGATCACTTGAGGTCAGGAGCTCGAGATCAGCTTGGCCAACATAGCGAAACCCCATCTCTACTAAAAATACAAAAAAATTAGCCAGGCAGAGTGGCGTGTGCCTGTAACCTTAGCTACTCACCAGGCTGAGGCAGGAGAGTCGCTTGAACTTGGGAGGCGAAGGTTGCAGTGAGCCAAGATAGTGCCACGGCACTCCAGCCTGGGTGACAAAGCAAGACTCCATCTCAAAAAATTAACACTAATAAATAAAAATTAAAGTTCAATCAGTCTCCTTCCAGTGCTCCTGGTCATCCCCCGAGTGTTCTCAGCAGAGCAGTTCTTACCCTACTCAGACTCTGAGTTCAGGTCACTGGTTATAGCGGGGTTCAATGTGTGGATCTGAATAGCAGAGTCTGCATCCTCCTCCTTTTCTCAGAGCCCAGGAAATCTGCAGCAGTGGAGAAAGGAATAGCAGGGGGAGATTCAGCTCCTGAACTGATTGGTAGCAGAGGTGGTGATGGGGAACAGCCTTATTATGTGAGCCTGTTCCTGTATACTCTCATCTGGAACACTTGGGTTCACTCAGACAGTGGCTTTGAGCAAAGGCTACAAACATCAAAGACTGACTCCAGGCACAGAAGAACTGAAAGACCCTAGGTGACCCCGGAAATGGGTTATCAGGTACTATCATTAGACAACAAGAGACCTGGCTCCTGCATTTAATTTCTGACAAACTTCTGGGAAGTCTCTGGATGACTAGGATACATTATATGGGAACTTCAATGAGGAAAACCACATTTAACATTGTGAACTTAGGGCTCTCATTGAGAGGTGAAAGAATATCTATGAAACCAATAGCCTGATAGCTACGAATGATTAGGTAGCCAGTATCTGAAGTTTTTCTGGTCAGCTTATAACTGTGACCCTTAGCTGTTTGCTGACGCTGTAGTGCTTACCATTAAAATGCCACGTAGCCTAGCCATAGTTTCCACAATATTCCTATATACAACGTCTGATTGTGAAGTGTGGGTCACAAGGTGCTGGCTAAGTCGTTTTTCAGGAACTCAAGATTCAGTCCTGAACTCACCTCAAACCAGACAAGACCACCAGCCCATGAGAGCGTCCAAGGGGTGACCCTTCCACATCACAGCCCGGATTTTTCACCGTATATTTCATAACAACTACCCCAGAATTGGCAAATGTGACCAATAGTGGTTCATTAAAACTAGTCAAAGGTGCAATTTATAAATAAAGTAAGATACTTGCATATGTTTTCCATCAGCACCTCCAAGGGCTGCTCCTAGTCAAGTCATCTTGGTTGATTTTCTCACTGGACCACCTCGTTGTTGGAATGTCAGAATGTTTCCAACCAGAACTTATCTTCAAAGTGCAGCTCTCAAGCAGTCCTTGAATAATAGGGAATCGTGTGTTGACAGACTGGATGGAAGGAGGATAGTCTTAGAGCAGGTTGTGCATCCTTCTACTCTCTAGGTCTTTGGGGGACAGGGGAGAGCAAAAAGGGAACAATCCTGGGCATCTGAATTTGGATGACTTGAGAGGGGATTCTGTGGGAAAATCAGTTGTTTGTCATGTGCCCACACATCCAGAGCTCTTTTCAACAAGTGTGCACTATTTATTGAAGACTTAAATTCAAGTAATGACTCAATGAATGTAGAGAGAGGTAAGAGAGAGAAGCCATCTGAGCCAATGTGTGAAGAAGCAAGCTAAGAAAGAGATCTATGTGAAAGTAGTTTTTAAGCAATATAGCATTGTGCTGATCTCTATTGTTGATAACATTACATGGTTGTACTACCTCAGCCATGTCAACTAGTTAATCTAGTGTTTCTCAAATAAGTGATATTCTACTTTCACTTTCTCACTTTCCTTTTTTTTTTTTTTTTTTTTTTTTTGAGACAAGGTCCAGGGTCTCCCTCTCTAAACCAGGCTGGAGTGCAGTACAGTGGCATAATCTCGGCTCACTGCAGTCTCTACCTCCTGGGCTCAAGCAATTCTCCCACCTCAACCTCCCAAGTCGCTGGGACCACAAGTGTGTGCCATCATACCCAGCTAATTTTTTAATGTTTTGTAGAGATGAGGTTTTGCCCAGGCTCGTCTCAAACTCTGGAGCTCAAACAATCCACCCACCTCAGACTCCCAAAGTGTTGGGATTACAGGAGTGAGTCACTGCACCCGGCCGATATTCTACTTTCAATGTGGAAAAAAGTTTATTGTGGACTCCAAGGATACATCCATGAACTCTCCTATGAGCTAAACCCAAAGTCCTAAAGCCTTTTGGATATAAAACCAATTAGGAAGTAAGCTAAACTGTGCTGAGGGGAACAGTATTCTATTATATTTGCAGAAATTAGCCACTACCAATGTAGCCCAGAAAGGTAGGTTAGCCGGTATTTCTGGAAACGGCTTAATGGGTCTACTTCCTAGAGCTGTCTACCAGTTTCTACAACAGGAGTTCCTTGGGTAGTGACTTCTGATTTGCGTTATTAAGGAGATATTTCTCTTTGAGTATAAATTTCAAATTACTTGTTAATCACATTTGTTCTTTAAACATTGTTTTTGATTTGAACTGCTTTCTATTAATTCCTTGGTATTTTATTTTGTTAACAGCGATTCAATTCTTAAATTTAGGTGTACTACTGTTTCACAAAACCATAATAGTGACTTAGGTTTCTTTGTGCAGAGGATGAACATGTCTACGGGTGTTTTAACCTGTAATCCATGAGATTTGAAAGGCTCTATGGGTAGAATTCATAGGATCCATGGAGTGATGCAGTGCAGAAAATTACATCTTTTCATTCACCCATATTGAAATGTAGCAATTCTTTTACCAATGAATGTAGAAAAAAATAGAAATCATAGACTTTCTATATCCATTTATATTTGTTCCAATATCTCAAAATATTATTTCACATTGATCACTGCCTCAAAATTATAGTAGCAATTAGACCTAAATTTAGGTCTTTGTACTTAATGCATTAATAAACACATACAATACTATATCATACACTTTAAATGTTTGATATTTGATTTCCTTTGAAATCCCATGCATTTTATTTTTTGCATTTAATGATACTTTTCAGAGAACAAGTATTATTGTTCTCTTTCTCTCAATTGTTATTGTTCTCAATAACTGTTTGGCTTCATCAGAATGCTGAAGGGGTACATGACACAGAAAAGGTGAACACCTTTCTCCTAGGTGATGGCAGAGTAACACAATGAAAGAAGTCTGATTGCTAAATAACTTGCACTGCTTAGAGAGGAATTCTCAAGTGAGAGGAAAATAAAATATTTTGCTTTTAAACTACTGAGTTGTTTTTGCAGCTCAGCCTTATCCTAAGTAACCCCATTGTGATTATCTCGATAGATGTGTTAAATGTTTTCTTTTACTATTAATGATGTTATAATTCAACTTTGTCTTAACAATTTTAACCAGAAATGGAATATAAATATTTCAAAGAAAAAAAGATAACACACTAGTTTGTTTTTGTTAGGCTTTCAGTGAATTTCTAAAGTACCAGTAAAGCTGCATTCAGGCAGAAATGCACTTATACCCTCATAATTCTCTAACCCCCAAAGCCAGCTCTAATATTGTCTCTCTGTCTTTCTCTCTCTCTCTCTTTCTTTCCCTCTCATTCTCAATCTCTCTCCCTTGCTCTGTTTCTCACGCTTGCTCTCAGGAGGTCCAACAATTTGGAGGAACTTAAGGAAAGGACATGACCACCGACCTTCTCTGTCAGTTAGATATTGACAGAATACCAAGAATGATCATGATAGAACAATAGGGAACAACAAAGCTCACCTGATTGGGTCAGGTGTATTAAACACATATGTATCTGATTTCACAGGTTAAGAGCTGAGTCCCATAAAATGCCTCCTACTTTAGATGCCACTGGCAAGTCTGGGCCTCCAGTACTTCTGACTAACCAGGTATAAATTGGGGGTTCCAATCACTCCTTCCTTAGATTTGATAATTTGCTACAATGGCTCATAGAACTCAGCAAATCACTTTATTTACATTTATCAGTTTATTATCATAAGCACAACTCACGAACAGCCAGATGGAAGAGGTGCATAGGGCTAGGAATGGGAGGGGAAAAGTGTGGAGCTTCTGTGGCCTCTGGGCATGCCACCATCCCAACACCTCCATGTATTCAGCAATCTGGAAACTCCTCAGATTGTATGTCTGAGAGTTTTTGTGGAGCTTGATCTCCAGTCCCTGCCCCCTTTCTGAATGTCAGTGGGTTGGCTGAAAGTTTCAACCTTCTAATCCCCGGTCTTTCTGGTGCCAGCCCCATTTTGAGGTCATGTAGGGGCCCCACCTTAAGTTACCTCATTAGCGTAATCTCAGGTGTGATCCAAAGGGGCTCGTTATGAAAAACAAGACACTCCTACTTAAGCTGAAATAGGCTGCTTCAAAGATGAATAGCCTCACCCTTTGCTTTCTTCAATGTGTAGCCATATACTTGCTTAAGAGATCCAGGGAGCAATCTTGAAATAAACCAAGTATTAAACTGAGATTGTAGAATCCTCCCTTCTCAGAAAAACCACTGAGTAGTTAATCCATAATCTGGTTGCAGTCTTGGTGATGCCAGCCAGACCTGCAGGTGGTTCATTACTGAAGATAGTCATCAGAATGAGACATGCAGTCCTGTGTCCTGCACCACTCCTGCTCATAGTTTCCATGCCTCCTTTTCCTTTAAAATCCCTTTGGTTACCCTAAAAATTTGGCATAGTCTTTGAGGCACTAGTCCACCATCTCCTCAGGTTGCCATCTCTTGAATAAACCTGCTTTTCCTTCCACCAACCCTTGTCTCTTGAGTTTTGCTTTCAAAAGGTGAGCAGCTGAACCTGAGTTTTGTAGGAGACCGTAAATTCCTCTTCAAAGTTTAGCCTGTTAACAACTTCCTTTAAAATTCAAGAGGGAGAAAAATTGTTAAGTACAATCAGCTCTGAGTTCCTCTTCAAAGAACCAATATGTTAGTATGTTCAGCTTCCCTGTTCTTTGTTCTCCATTTTAAAGAACAAGTTTAACTTCCTTGTTCTTTACACCTCCTTGCCCCTAGTTTCAGTAAACAACCCCCTCCTAACCTCTATCACCTGTTCTGTCCTTAGGTATCCTTAGTCACCTGTTCTGTAACTGTCCTTCCCTCCAGAACTACTCACCCCACCACTCCGGCTGGTACTCTCTCTTTAAAATAGCCAACTGGAATTAGCTTGGACTGTGTGGTCCAACCCTAGTCAACGGGGGGAAAGACACAGCAGTAGGGACTAGCTGTGTTAGGAGTAAGACCCTCTTCCCCTCCTTTGTCCGGTGTGCTCTCATCTTTGCTCCATCCGTGAGACGCACCCTTCTAAAGAAGTAAATTGGCTTGCTGTGAAAACTTTTGCCTGAGTGCTATTTTCACCCTGCGGCACTGAGCATTTACTTTCAACAAATTTGGGGGCCTGCCTAGGATCCCATTCTTCTCTGCTTCTCTGGGGAAAAGTCTCTGATCACCTCTCCTGAGGAGACGCGTCCCGCTCCCTCACTGCTGCGGCCTCGGGGTAAGGAATCGAAACCTACCCTGTGTGACGAATAAATCCAGACTCTCAGCAAAGCAGGAAGAAAAGGCCTACAAATAAAGACCACGGCAACCAGGTAACTCTGTGCACAGACCAAGATAAGAAAAGCTGTGGGGGCGGTGAAGTATTTCCTTGGTGGTGGTGACCAAGATAAGAAAAGCCGTGGGGGTGGTGAAGTATTTCTTTGTTGGGACACACCAAGGAAAGAAATGCTGCAGGGGCAGTGAAGTATTTCCTTGGTGGTCAGGACATCCTGGAGGTTGAAAGTGTGTGACTGAGATACACAACTGAGTGTACAGCGAGTGCAGAGTCCAGATCTGGTTCTGCGTTCACCTCATACAGCTTAAAGGCAGCTTGCCCATCATGGGGTTTATACCAACCTGCTCTAGTAGGAGAGATTGAGCCCCGCAGACTCGCTGGGGTGCAAGAAATCTCTAGTAAGAGAGACTGAGCCCTGCAGACTCAGGGAAAAACACTTTCTCCAGGATGGTAAATATAGCAAGTAAGACAAAAGATAGGAAAGATCATCATCATGATAATATGCCCTGTGATAGTCCCCTAGGCCTAATGTTAGAATATTGGAAGGGTAATGGAAGGACCCAACACAAGAAAAAGCAGCAAATGATAAGATACTGCTGTTTTATTTGGACTAAAGTACCTTCCTCTCCCCCAACCAGCTGCCACCCCATACTCTTCCCTTAACCTAAAAAAGGAGCTTAAATCACTCTTAGATGACCCTTATGGAGTGGCAGATCAAATTGATCAGTTTTAGGACCCCAGTTATATACTTGGGCTGAGTTAATGTCTATCTTAGGCATCTGATTCTCAAGAGAAAAAAGGAGCATGATACGCAGGGCCGCTATGACCATTCGGGAACATGAACACCCTCCTGGTCAGAATGTCCCAGCGGCTGAACAAAATTCCTAGCCCAGGATCCTTAATGGGATAACAACAATGCGGCCCATCAAGGAAACATGAAAGACCTTAGGGAGACGGTAATACAGGAATTCGAGAATCGGTGCCCTGCACCCAAAATCTTATCAAGGCCTTTAATAGAAAACAGGGAAAAGATGAGGGACCAATAGAATTTTTAGAAAGGCTTAAAGACCAAATGAGAAAATATGCTGGCCTAGATCAGAAGACCCTCTTGGGCAGGGAATGTTTAGAACTTCATTTTGTCACTAAGAGTTGGCCAGATACTAACAAGAAATTACAAAACATAGAGAACTGGAAAGATAGACCTTAGAAGAGCTTCTGAGAGAAGCCCAAAAAGTATATGTAAGAAGAGATGAAGAAAAACAAAAGCAGAAGGTGAAAACTCTGCTGTCCATTATACAACAAAGTACTCAAGGGGCCAGAACCTATAAAGAACCTAGACCCCCACTCTCCAGGCAATATAAAGGGTACAAAAGAGTAAAGCCAGGAGACTCAAAGGTAGAGAAAAAAAAAAAATCTTAGAGGAGACAGAAGTGAAATATAAAAATCAATAAGCTAATATCAAATTTCTGTTAATTCTGGAAACAGGGACAAATCTATTAGGAAGAGATTTAATGCTAAAATTACGCGTAGGCCTCCAAATCAATCATGGAAAATTCCTCCCCTCCCTAAACTTGCTCACCACCACAAAGAACACATTCATCCCGAGGTAGGGTCAAAAGACAGGAATTGAAAGTTACAGATTCCTCCGATTCATGTTAAATTAAAAACCCCTGGGGAAATAGTAAAGAGAAAGCAATACCCCATTCCTTTAAAAGCCAGGACAAATTTAAAACCTCTAATTGAAGGTCTTCTCCATGATGAGCTTCTTGAACCTTATATGTCTCCCTATTACACTCCAATACTGCCTGTAAAGAAGGCAGATGGGTCATACCGGTTAGTGCAAGACCTTAGAGCTATTAACCAGATAGTCCAAACTACACACCCTGTTGTTCCCAATCCTATTACTATTATCAGTAGGATCCCATACAGCCACCAGTGGTTTACAGTAGCAGATTTAAAAAATGCCGTGATCGGGCGCGGCCGTGCAGTACGAGCGAGGCGCAGGCGCGCGCAGGGCAGGCGCGCGCAGGGCAGGCGCGCGCAGTGATGCTCTGCGGGGCGGCTGCAGCCACCGTGTGGTCTGAGGAGGCTAGGACAGCGCGGGCCCCCGGGCTTCTCCTCTGAGCCGGCTGCCCCGGCAGCGCAGCCAAGGCCCCATCAGCCTCCGCCCCTTCAGCCTCGGGGCCGAGTCCGCTGCCACCTCTGCCCACGGAGGCCCGGGGAGCCCCTGCCTGAGCCGCAGCTTCCCCCGCGGGCGTCGGGCCAGGTCGGGGATCCCGAGCCGCTGCCCTCCTCGCCGGCATGCGAGCCCCATTTCCTACTTTTTCAGTTTCCTTGGGAAGGGGTGGGTGGGTCTGGATCAATTGTCTCGGGGGCCCCCAAGAGGCGACCCGGGCAGCCCTGCCCTTTTTAGAGGATCTCCTCGGGGCCCAGTGGGGAAGGGGTTTTCTTTGCATGGGTGGGGGACTTCCCTAGTCTGCCCGGATCATGACCTGAACTGTGTGAGTGGGACGTGTCCAAAGCCCAAGAACCAGCTCATCTGAGCCGCCCCCTCCCCGGCCAGCATGGCATCTGAAGAAGCATATCTCAGGGCATTGGAAAGTCTGCTGACAGGAGTTTTTCACAATTGTACAACCAATGAAAGAAAACATGAGATAGAGGACCTTCTTAATAACTTTGCCTAGGAAATAGGAGCCTGGAGATTCTGCCTGTACTTTCTCTCCAGCACTAGGAATGACTATGTAATGATGTACAGTTTAACAGTTTTTGAGAATCTGATCAATAAAATGTGGCTTGGGGTCCCATCTCAGGATGAGATGGAAATCCATAGCTGCCTGCCCAAACTCCTTGTGGCTCACCATAAAATCTTACCTTCCTTTATCTGGAACAAGCTCTGCAAAGTTATTGTTGATATTGAATGTCAGGATTGGCCCATGCCCTACCATGACTTTTTTACTAACATTTTGCAGTTGAACCACTCCCCTGTGACAACACCCTTGGGCCGATCATGTTGAAGACAACTCCAGAAGAGCTGGGTTGTCCCTGTGAGGACCTCAGTGTGGCTGGGAAGGAGGAGTTGCGGAAGCGGCTACTGGACCAGGCGCAGACAGTGCTTGGGCTACTGACAGGTATCTTGGAGACTGTCTGGGACAAACACAGTGTTACTGCTGCCACTCCACCACCATCCCCAACCTCAGGAGAAAGTGGTGACTTACTGAGTAACCTGTTGCAGACTCCTAGTTCAGCCAAACTGTTGAATCAGCCAATTCCCATCCTTGATGTGGTGAGTGAGTATATCTGTTCCCTGGCCTTGGAGTGCCTGGCCCATCTCTTCAGTTGAATTCCTCTATCTGCCAGCATCACCCCATCCCTCCTTACCACCATCTTCCACTTGGCACGATTTGGCTGTGACATCCAGGCCAGAAAGATGGTGTCAGTTGATGGCAGCAGCCAGAACTGTGTCTGGGTTCAGGAGCGAAGCCGGCTGGAGGTCCTGGTCATGTCCCGCATCAAGGAACTCATGTCCAAGAACTGTGTGCCTATGGAATTCGAGGAGTATTTACTGTATATGTTCCAGCAGACTTTCTGCCTCCTGCAGAAAATCACCAAGGATAACTATGTCCACACAGTGAAGAGCAGGCTAGAAGAGCTCGAGAAGTTTAACGACTTTCTTCAGCTCTTTGTGAGTGTTCACCTAAGAAGAATCGGGTCTTACTCCCAGTTCCCTGTGGTGGGGTTTTTGACACTTTTGTTCAAGTACACATTTCATCAGCCGACTCATGAAGGTTACTTCTCTTGTTTGGATGTCTGGACGCTCTTTTTGGACTATCTGACAAATAAAATTAAAAGTCGTCTTGGAGACAAGAAAGCAGTTCTCAACAGGTATGAAGACGCCCTGGTGATCCTCCTTACAGAGGTGTTGAATCAAATCCAGTTCAGATACAACCAGGCCCAGCTGGAGGATTGGGATGACAAGACTCTGAATGACTATCAGCAGACAGAGTGACAGCGCTGCTTACAGCAGAGCTTGGAGGTGGTGCACAAAGTGGTGGAGCTCCTGCCCATGCACGCCTTCTCCACACCATTCCCAGTTCTTCAGGATAATTTAGAAGTTTATTTGAGATTACAGCAATTTATAGTTACTTCAGGGTCAGGACAGAGGTGGAACAATACCGCAGAGAAAGACTGCCGATGGCTGCACTGCTCCCTGAGAGACTTGAGCTCCCTGCTGCAGGCCGTGGGCTACCTGGCAGAGTACTTTATCAGGGATGTGTTGGCTGCACGGTTCAACGATGCCCTCACAGTTGTGGAGAGATTGGTCAAAGTTACTCTGTATGGATCTCAGATAAAATTGTACAACATTGAGCTGGGCACAGTGGCTCATGCCTGTAATCCCAGCACTTTGGGAGGCCGAGGCAGGTGGATCACAAGGTCAGGAGACCGAGACCATCCTGGCTAACATGGTGAAATCCCGTCTCTACTAAAAATACAAAAGATTAGTTGGGCAAGGTGGCACATGCCTGTAGTACCAGCTACTGGGGAGGCTGAGGCACGAGAATCACTTCAACCCGGGAGGCAGAGGTTGCAGTGAGCCGAGAACGCACCACTGCACCCCAGCCTGGGCAAGAGAGCGAGACTCCATCTCAAAAAAAAAAATTGTACAACATTGAAACTGTTGTGCCATCAGTATTGAAACCCAACCTCATTGATGTGCGTGCTCAGTCCCTGGCTGCGCTGCAGGCTTACTCTCACTGGTTAGCACAGTATTGCAGTGAAGCTCACCAGCAGAACACGCAGCAGTTCGTGACATTCATCCCTACTACCATGAATGCAATCACACCTCTAATCAGCACCAAGGCCTCGAAGCAGCAAAGCCTATACCTTTTATCTAACTCTGTCTCTCCTTCTGTTCCTACACCCATTTACTAGAAAATCTAAATATGGCACAGAGTTAGATCCATACATCTTTCCACTGTTATATAACTGTGTTACTTCACGTTCCTTTTTAGTTGTAGCCCACATGCATTCAAATACAACTTAACTTTTTTTTTTTTTTGAGATGGAGTCCTGCTCTGTTACCCAGGCTGGAGTGCAGTGGCATGATCTTGGCTCATTGCAAGCTCTGCCTCCCGGGTTCACGCCATTCTCCTGCCTCAGCCTCCAGAGTAACTGGGGCTACAGGCGCCCGCCACCACACCTGGCTAATTTTTTGTATTTTTAGTAGAGACGGGGTTTCACCATGTTAGCCAGGATGGTCTGGATCTCTTGACCTCGTGATCTGCCTGCCTCGGCCTCCCAGCGAGCTGGGATTACAGGCGTGAGCCACCGCACCCGGCCACAACTTTACTTTTTTAGTTGTCTAAGCTCCTCATGAATACATGCTCACTGTGAAAAAGTAAAATATCATTCAGATTTCCAGACTAAAAAGTTATGATACCTTTGAAACATTTTCCTTCGTGCGGTAAGCACAGTTGGGCATTGGTTGTGCAGGTGCACCTCGTTTTGTTGCTCTTCCCTTTATTGCACTTGGCAGATACTGTGTTTTTTACAAGTTGAAGGCTTATGGCAACCCTGCATCAAGCAAATCTGTCAGCGCCATTTTTTCAACAGCATTTGGTGCTTCTATGTGTCGTATGTTGGTAATTGTTAGAATATTTCAAACTTTTTCCATGACTATATCTGACAGTGATTTGTGATCAGTGATCTTTGATGTTACTATTGTAATTATTTTGGGGTGCCGCAAACTGAAGACGGCAAACTTGATTGATAAATGTGTGTGTTCTGACTGCTCCACTGACTGGAGCCTTCCCCATCTTCCAATCTTTAGGCCTCCCTATTCCCTGAGCCATTTAGTTACCCTACAATGACCTCTACCTCTTCAAGTGAAAAGAAGAGTCACATGTCTCTTACTTTAAAAATCTAGAAATGATCAAGCTTAGTGAGGAAGGCATGTCAAAAGCCAGGATAGGCCACAGGCTCTTGAGCCAGTTAGTCAAGTTGCGAATGCAAAGGAAAAGTTCTTGAAGGAGATTGAAAGTTCCGCTCTAGTGAACACACCAGTGATGAGAAAGCAGAACAGCCTTATTATTGTTGATACGGGGAAAATTTCAGTGGTTTGGATAGACCAAACCATCCGCAACATTCCCTTATGCCAAAGCCAAATCCAGATAAGGCCTTTTAGTTCTGTGAAAGCTGAGAGAGGTGAGGAAGCTACAGAAGAAAAGTTGTAAGCCAACACAAGTTGCTTCATGAGGTTTAAGGAAAGAAGTCGTCTCCATAACATAAAAGTGAAGGATGAAGCAGCAAGTGCTGAGGAGAAGCTGCAGCAAGTTCTCCAGAAGCTCTAGATAAGATCATTGATGAAGGTGGCCACACTAAACAACAGATTTTCAGTGTAGATGAGACTGCTTTATACTGGAAGAAGGTGCCATCTGGGACTCCCATAGATAAAGAGGAGGAGTCAGTGCCTGGCTTCAGAGCTTCAGAGGACAGGCCAACTCTCTTGTTAGGGGACAACTGCCACTGGAGACTTCAGATTGAAGCCAGTGCTCATGTATCATTTGAAAATCCTAGGGCCCTTAGGAATTATGCTGAATCTACTTTACCTGTCTATAAATGGAACAACAAAGCCCCAATGATAGCACGTCTGTTTACATCATGGTTTACTGAATATTTTAAATTCATTATTGAGACCTCCTCAGAAAAAAAACGATTCCTTTCAAAATACTACTGCTGATTGGCAATGCCCCTGGCTACCTAAGGCCTCTGATGGAGATATTCAAAGATATTAGTTTCCATAGTTTCCATGCCTGCTCACACAACGTCTATTCTGCAGTTCTGCAGCCCGTGGATCAAGGAGTAATTTTGGTTTGCAAGTCTTATTACTTCAGAAATACATTTCAGAAGACCATAGCTGCTATAGATAGTGGTTCCTCCAATGGATCTGGGTAAATAAATTGAAAATATTAATTCAAATAATGGAACCCATTTCACTGCACATATCGTTAAGAAATTAGCCCAAGCACTAGACATAATGTGGCAATATCATACTCCTTGGCACCTACCTTCATCAGGAAGAGTAGAAAGAATAAATCAAACTCTGAAGAGTCACTTAATCAAATTAGTCTTAGAGACTCAGTTGCCATGGACTAAATACCTTCCCATTGCCTTGTTAGGAATCTGAACCACCCCTCAAAAAGGTGTTGGCCTATCCCCATATGAGATGCTATATGGGTTGCCCTATTTACACTCCTGCTGACATTTCCACGTTTGAAACAAAAGATTGGTTTCTCAGACATTATGTACTTGGTTTATCTTCCACTTTCTCTTCCCTTAGAACTAAAGGCCTTTTAGCACAGGCACCACCCCTGGAGTTCCCAGTACATCAACATTAGCCTGGGGATCATGTCCTCATCAAAAACTGGAAGGAGGAAAAGCTTGAACTGGCCTGGGAAGGACCTTACCTACTGCTCCTAACAACTGAAACCGCAGTCCAGACAGCAGAAAAAGGATGGACCTATCACACCCAAGTCAAGAAAGCGCCGCCCCCTCCAGAGTCGTAGGCCATAGTCCCAGGGGAAAACCCTACCAAACTAAAGCTAAGAATTTCTGTTTGTTTGTTTGTTTGTTTGTTTGTTTGTTTGTTTGTTTGTTTTGGAGACAGAATCTTGCTCTGTCACCCAGGCTGGACTGCAGTGATGTGATCTTCACTCACTGTAACCTCCACCTCCTGGGTTCAAGCGATCCTCCTGCCTCAGCCTCCTGAGTAGCTGGGATTACAATTATATACCACCATGCCTGTGTAATTTTTGTATTTTTGGTACAGACGACTATTTATTTAACTACTCATTCATCTGTTAAGCTGGCTGGAGTCAAACCCATGCATACATCACACTTGGGTAAAAATCACCCCTCCCCAACCTGACACAACAGACAATCAACCTGGTTGGGCTTGTGAGCCAACTGGAGAACTGAAGCTACTGCTTAAGAAAAATCTTTTTGTACTATAAGATGAAGTTTCTGTTAGTCCTTACCATAATGAGTAAACTTTTTTGACATCTGCTAAAACTAGTCTATTTCTACAGTGGGCACAACATTATGCAGATAGTCTACACTAAGATGCTTGCTGGGTATGTGGATTGCTACCTATCTCTAGCACTTCTGGGCTACTTTAGTGAGTATCACCCCTGCAGGGAGCTGATTAGATACATTTACAAACCTATATGAAAAATTGTTCATGGGAAAATCAGGACCTTGGTACCTTAAGGTATTATTTTTTAAAAATGGCCTGGCATTAACATAATGCTTCAGAACCCAGATCCTGGAAAGCCCTTCATTATAACCGGACTATCCAAAGGGCCTCTGAGTATGCATTCCCTCTCTTAAAGGAGTTTCCCTAAATGGCCCCTAAGATTTTGGCTACTAATAACCATTACCCGGTAGGTGAGTTTTTGTCAAATTTGGGACAATTACCTCTGGATGATCTCCACGATTAGTCACTTAACCCAAAGTGCCCCTTTATGTTGGGAATAAAGGAATCACTCTTAGGATCATTGGCCGAATGTTACTAATAATGTGGATTGGATGCCTCTACATCAATATGACCATTCTTTAGTGCTATATTAGACACACTTGTTTACCACTGACTGGACACAGACCCAAAATTTGGTGGCTGGTCCCCAGCAGAACTCAATAGTTACGTGAAACTCATCTTTGGCCATGTCTACCTGATGGATGGATAGGGCAATGCACATTAGGACTCCCATGGGTCCAGGACTGATTAACAAAAACCACCAGGCAACCTGAACACTTTCCAAATGTGTTTTCCCTTGGTAAGACGATCTCCTGTCCCTTTTTTTCCCCCAAGCAGGCTTAGAAAGCATCATCTGGCATATTGAGGCACTGACAAATTATAGCAAGTGCTGAAAGACACATTTAAGGACATCTCATTAGTAACCTCTGAAATGACTACAATGAGAAAAGTAGTCTTGCAAAACCACATGGCCCTTGATGTACTCACAGCTGCTGGGAGGGACCTTGAGTCATCATTGAAACTAAACGTTTTGTGTATATCCTAGATAATTTGCAAAACAGCTACTCAGCCCTTCAAGACATGCACAGACAAATCAATACTATGTCTGACCCCACGATGTCCCTAAACCAGTGGTTATCTTCATGGTTTGGATCAGGACCTACTTGGTGGAAAAAAACTGCTGGTAATTCTAGCTATGATTATAGGAATAGATATACTTCTCTGCTATGGGTTATACTCTTGTTGCACCATATGTGTGATATTGCAAGATTGCATTTCCCCTGATTGGAAAGGCCCCAAACTCCTAGGTCAATGATGCTGTAAAAAAAAATCACTTCCATAAGTCGAGGAATGCGTGAATACTTCCAACCCCAGGTAAGTAAATTCCATTATTCAGCTCTCTAGTGATGCCCCCATTCAGCAGGAAGTAGCTAGAAAGAAACTGACACCTGATCTCCCATAGAAATGAAACAGGAATTGGCAATGGGAAGTTTGCAACTGGAATAATCAGCCTGCCTCAAGAATGAATAGGCTTACCCTTTGCTTTATTCAATATCTAGCCATATCCTTGCTTAAGAAACCCAGGGGCTAATCTTGAAATAAACCAGGCATGAATTTGAGATTGTGGAATCCTACATTCTCAGAAAAATCACTGAGGGGGGTTAATCCATAAGCTAGTTACAGTCATGGTGATGCCAGCCAGACCTCCAGGTGATCCATTACTGAAGATAGCCATCAGAATAAGGCATGCAAACCTGCACCCTGCACCACTCCTGCTCATAGCTTCCATGCTTCCTACATCTTAAAATCCCTTTAGCTAGCCTAAAAATTTGAAATAGTCTTTGAGGCACTCGTCCACCATGTCCTCAGGTTTCTGGCTCTTGAATAAGCCTGCTTTTCCTTCCACCAACTCTTGTCTCGCAAGTCTTGCTTTTGAGCAGTGAGCAGTGATTGGCTGACCCTTAGTTTGGTTACACTATCACTCAGGAAATTTCAAGGATTTTAGGAGCTCTGTGGCAGGAACCAGGAACTAAGCTCAAATTTATTTTATATTAACCACAGGTCCCAACTCCCACGACTACCTGGATGGTGACAGGACAGAATTCTCTTCTCATCCTTCTCTCTCACTCTAAATATACACAGACATGCTATTAAGAGGGACAACTTTCCCTCTACCAACTTTGGTTCAGTGGATGGGAGCCTGTGAATTAACTATAGACAGGTTAGCAGGGGGAAAGAAAATAAGTTGTATTCATAACTTGTGGAAGCATTAAGATGAAGAGGCTTGATGAAGAGCTAGAGACAAAAGTTTATTTATCAACTCATAGGGGAAAAGAAGGAGGGAGAAATGGCTTCTATAGGAAAACAAATGACTCTTGGGAAAGATAAATAGAAGCTTTGGATGAAGTTTTACACAATTTTCTTGGAATATCTCCTGTCTGGGTGAAGCCATCCTCACACGGTTAACAAGAATCCTGGACAGAAATATAATTATAAGTAAGCATTAATCAGGCTACTCTTCGACCCACTTCCTTGTAACCAGAAGTCAGGAACACGAGATACTGACCATTTGCATTCTCATTGTTCCCATTGATAAGATCTTTGACATTAGAATCATAAGGCTTTTGTTTAGGTATTGTTTATGCAGATCCTGAATTCCAGCAGAACAGCTGACACCATCCACTTTAAAGAGCCCCACAGATGAACTGATCAGCATGAGAATACTGTTTTTTCATCTCTCTGTCCCATGACTTCACTCTGCATTCTTCAGCCAATTAGTGATCTCTCACTTCCACCTACTCCAAAACCCTTAAAAACCCCAGCCTCAAACTCTTTGAGGAAATGGATTTGCGGTTTCCTTCCATCTTTTGGTTTGGCAGCCCTGCAATTAAACCTCTTCCTCTGCTGCGACCCAGTGTCTTGGCATATTGACATGCTGTGCCCATCAGGCAAAAGGCCTATTACCATTACATGAGGACTCCTCTGAAGAGAGATAATGGTAGGGGCATTTCTGGGAGGTTCTGCTTTAGTCAGGCAAAGGAAGTTCAGGTAAGATTTCTTTCTGTATCTGCTGTAATTCAAATGTTTTCAGTTTTGTCCTTACACATGCACACACACACACTCACACTTCTCTTCTTAAGCAGCTAGCATCTTCATGTATCTTTGTTCCTGTCACATGCGTCCATGTGAAGAGACCACCAAACAGGCTTTGTGTGAGCAATAAATCTTTTTAATCACCTGGGTGCAGGTGGACTGAGTGCGAAAAAGGAGTCAGCAAAGGGAAATGGGGTGGGGCAGTTTTATAAGATTTGAGTAGGTAGTGGAAAATTACAATCGAAGTGGGTTATTCTCTTGCGGGCAAGGGCAGGGGTTACAAGGTGCTCAGTGGGGAGGTTCTGAGACTCATTGTCTAGGAGAAGGAATGTCACAAGGTTAATTGATCAGTTAAGGTGGGGCAGGAACAAATCACAATGGTGGAATGTCATCAGTTAAGGCAGGAACTGACTCTTTTCACTTCTTTTGTGGTTCTTCAGTTGCTTCAGGTCATCTAGATGTATACATGCAGAGTTGGGCTCAGAGGTCTGACATTTCCTGTCTTCTTATATTAATAAGAAAAACAAAACAAAACAGTGGTGAAGTGTTGGAGCAGTGAAAATTTTGAGGGGTGGTATGGAGAGATAAAGGGCAACGTTTCTCAGGGCTACTTCAAGCAGGATTAGGAGTGGCATGGGAACCTAGAGTGGGAGAGATTAAACTTAAGAAATATTTGGGGGTAAAGGGTGATATTGTGGGGTTGTTAGAAGGAGCATTTGTCATATAGAATGATTGGTGATGGCCTGAATGTGGTTTTGTATGAATTGAGAAACTAAATGGAAGATACAAGGTCTGACTAAGAGAAGGAGAAAAACAGATATTAAAGGACTAAGAATTGGGAGGACCTAGGACATCAAATTAGACAGTGCCTAAGGGGGTTTGGTGTAATTATTTGCTTGGTTGGCAAGTTTTGGGAATCTATCTTTGAGTTTTTTTATGTGGTCATATACTAGGCCAGATTGATTTAGGTAAAAACAACACTCTTCGTTTAAAAATATACAGATTTCTCCTTCTTCATCAGTGAGTAAGTCGAGGCATATTCCTGTCTTTTTATATTAATAATAAGAAAAACAAAACAAAATAGTAGTGAAGTGTTGGTGTCATGAGGGGAACAGGAAGCTGTTGGGTCCCATTTGCAAATTGATTTTTGGGGGGTAAGGAAAACTAGTGTACATGTGCCTGTCTTATTAACAGGTAGACACATATAGGTGGAGGAGCCACAGGGAAGAAGAGACCTTGAGTAAGGCAAAACTGGAAATGTAAAGTGAAAAGATGAGAAGGAGAAAAACCGGCCATGACGGACAGAAGTTGAAATGCTAGATGCTTGTTTAGATACCTTATTAGCATAAGCATTGCCCTGAGTGATGGGATCTGATGCCCTTTGATGGCCTTTGCAGTGAATGGCCTCAGTTTTCTTGGAAGTAGAGCAGCTTTAAGAAGAGTTTTTATTAGGGAAGTATTAATGATGGAGGACCCTTATGTAGTGAGGAAACCTCTTTCTGCCCACATAACAGCATGGTGTTGAAGGATGTGGAAGGCATACTTGGAATCGTTATAGATATTGACACGTAGTTCCATTGCAAGAATGAGGGCTCAAGTTAAAGCAATGAGTTCAGCTTGTTGAGAGGTAGCAGAAGGGCGCAGGCCCATAGCCTCAGTGATAGATGTGGAAGACACTATAGCATAGCCTGCCTTTGCTGGTGATTGGCAATTGGGCCTGGAAGAACTACCATCAGTAAACCAAGTGTGGTCTGGGTGAGGAACAGGAAAGAGGGAAATATGGTGAAAAGGGGAGAATGTCATGTGGATTAGAGGGATACAGTCATGGGGTTCAGATGTAGTATCAGGAATAAGATGAGAGGCTGGATTGAAGTCTAGACCAGGAACAATGGTAATTGTGGGAGATTCAACAAATAGTGAGTACAGTTGAAGGAGCCAGGGGGCAGAAAGTATATATGTCAAGTGTGAGGAGGAGAATAGATTTTGAAAGTTGTGGGAACTGTAGAGAGTAAGGGGAGCATAGCCTGTGATTTTGAGGGCTTCCAGAAGTATTAAAGCGGCAGTTGCACTGCATGCACACATGAGGGTCACCCCAGAATTGTGAGGTCAAGTTGTTTTGATAGAAAGGCAACAGGTTGTGGGCCTGGTTCCTGTGTGAGGACTCTAGCAGCACAGCCTTGTATTTCAGCTGTGTGTAAGGAAAAAGAATGGGATGAGTTGGGGAGTGCTAGTGTGGAAGCTGTCTCCAGGGCCTTTTTGAGAGGGTGAAAAGAAGAATGGGGAAAAGACTTAGGGTCTGTGAGATCAGTTAAGTTACCCTTTGTGAACTTGTAAAGTGGTTTGGTTAGGATAGCAAAGCCTGGCATCCAGAGTCAGAAATATCCAACGATGCCAAGAAGGAAAGGAATTGTTGTTTGGTGATGGGGACAGGGGTTTGAGAGATCAGCTGGACACAATCAGCAGGGAGAGCATGTGTGTTTTCATGAAGAATTATGCCGAGATAGGTCACAGATGAGGAAGAAATTTGGACTTTGGAGGGGGCTACACGATATCCTTTTGAGAACAGATGTTGGAGGAACAGGAGGGTGTCCTGTTGAGAAGATTCATAGGAGGGGCTATAAAGTAGAAGGTCATCAATATATTGAATAAGGTGAGAAGAAGATGGACAGAAAGTAAATCATGAGAAAGGGTTTGACTGAAGTAATGGGGGCTGTCCCTGAAACCTTGTGGCAGTACAGTCCAGGTAAGTTGCCGAGGCTGATGGGTGTCAGGGTCAGTCCAGGTAAAAGCAA
Organism: Piliocolobus tephrosceles; assembly: GCF_002776525.5. Taxonomy (NCBI): domain Eukaryota; kingdom Metazoa; phylum Chordata; class Mammalia; order Primates; family Cercopithecidae; genus Piliocolobus; species Piliocolobus tephrosceles. The sequence continues at coordinate 125,525,271 of NC_045439.1, forward strand.
AGAGAGGCTGGGATGAGGGGTGCAGGGAAATAGTGAAAAAAGCATCTTTAAGATCAAGAACACAATAGTGAGTTGCAGAAGTTATTGAGGACAAAAGGGTATACGGGTTTGGCACCACAGAGTGGATAAGCAAAACAATTTGGTTGATAAGGCATAGATCCTGAACTAACCTGTAAGACTTGTCCAGTTTTTGGACAGGTAAAATGTGGGAATTGTAAGGAGAGTTTATAGGCTTTAAAAGGCCATGCTGTAACAGGCGAGTGATAACAGGCTTTCGTCCCCTCAAAGTCTGTTATGGGATAGCATACTGGCATTGAGAGGGGTAAGGGTGATTACGTTTTAAAGGGATGGCATGGGGTGCATAATCAGTTGCCAAGGAGGGAGTAGAGGTATCCTATACTTGTGGATTAAGGTAGGGAGATGGAAGGGGAGGATGTGAAGGAAGCTTTGAACTGGGGAAAAGGGTGGCAATGAGGTGTGGCTACAGCCCAGGAATAGTCAGGGAAGCAGATAATTTACTTAAAATGTCTCGACCTTTTATAAGGGAGGTGGGCGGTTGGGGATAACTAAAAAGGAGTGGATAAAAGAATGTTGTCCAAGTCAGCACCGGAGTTGGGGAATTTTAAGAGGTTTAGAAGCCTGGCCGTCAATACCCACAACAGTTATGGAGGCAAGGGAAACAGGCCCTTGAAAAGAAGGTAATGTGGAGTGGGTGGCCTCCGTATTGATTAAGAAGGGGACGGACTTACCCTCCACTGTAAGAGTTACCCAAAGCGTCTGTGACGGTCCAGGAGGCTTCCGAGGTGATTGAGCAGAGTCAGTCTTCAGCTGCTAAGCCAAGAAGATCTGGGAAGGAGTCAGTCAGAGAGCCTTGGGCCAGAGTTCCAGGGGCTCTGGGAGTGGCTACTGGGCGAATTGAACAGTCCGGTTTCCAGTGGGGTCCCATACACATGGGACATGGCTTAGGAGGAATCCCAGGTTGCAGGTATTCCTTGGCCCAGTGGCCAGATTTCTAGCACTTGAAGCAAGATCCTGGGGGAGGAAGTCCTGGAGGAATACCTGGCCACTGCAGTTTAGGCGTTTTGAAGTTCTTGTGGGCTGGAGATGTGGCTGGGGTTTCTCTCACAATGGAGGCAAGTAACTGCAACTCAGAAATACGTTGCCACTTGGCTGCCTCTTCTGTATTATTGTATACCTTGAAGGCGAGGTTAAGTCCTGTTGTGGGGTTTGAGGGCCAGAATCTAATTTTTGGAGCTTTTTTAATGTCTGGAGTGGATTGGCTAATAAAATGCATATTGAGAATAAGATGGCTTTCTGGCCTCTCTGGGTCTAGCACAGTAAAGTGTCTAAGGGTTGTTGCCAAATGGGCCATGAACTGGGCGGGGTTTTTATATTTGATTTAAAAAAAAAAGAAAAAAAAGCCTAAATGCTACCTGATTTGGGAGAGGTCAGATAAAGAAAAAGGAGCATTAACCTTGACTATGCCTTCAGCTCCAGCCACCTTTTTAAGAGGAAATTGTTGGACAGGTGGGGGAGGGCTAGTCACGGAATGAAACTGCAAGCTGGACCAGGTGTGAGAAGGGGAGGTGATAGAAGGATTATAGGGTGGGGGTGCGGAGGCTGAGGAAGAATTGGGACCTGGCTCCGCCTGGCTGGTGAGCAGCAGCCTGGGGAGGGGGGAAAAGGTCAGATGGGTCTGTAGAAAAGGAGAATTCAAAGGACTCAGAGTTTGGGGTGGAGACTGAAGAAACAGGAGAGAAAGAAAAAAGATTTGGGATGAGTCACATTGGGAGCAGAGACTAGGGAAGGACCGATATGTGAAAGAGTGCCTGGATGTCAGGCACCTCAGACTGTTTGCCCATTTTTCAACAAAAATCATTTAGGTCTTGTAAGATGAAGAAATCAAAAGTGCCATTTTCTGGCCATTTGGAACCAGTTGGGTTTGTATTGGGGCCAAGCGGTATTGCAGGAGAAAATAAGGCGTTTAGGTTTTAGGTCAGGTGTGAGTTGAAGAGGTTTTAAGTTATTGAGAACACAGGCTAAGGGAGAAGAAGGGGGAATGGAGGGTGAAAAGTTGCCCATAGTGAAGAGGTAAGTTTAAAGAGAAAGGTAGAGACACAGAGAAGGGGGTGGTGCGATGAGCATCCCTGGGCTGTAATGTGGGTGAGCAGCCAAAGCAGGCATCCCTGCAATTGACTTGCCACCAAGGGAATGTGGGTGAATGACCAAGGCAGGCATCTCCATGGTGATCAGACACCAATGGAATGTGGGTGAATGATCAGGGCAGACGTCCCCACGGTGATCAGACATCAAGGGAAGACTGTCTTCCCGAGTCCATGACCGGCATCGGAGTTTTGGGTCCACGGATAAAATGTGTCTCCTTTGTCTCTACTGAAGAGGAAAATGAACTAGAATTGAAAGGACAGGGAAATTGAAGGTTAGCAAGACAGGCTGGAGAAGAGAGTGAAAAGACCACTTACCTAATTTGAAATTGGTGAGATGTTCCTTGGACGGGTTGGTCTGAGGACCTGAGGTCATAGGTGGATCTCCTCATGGAGTGAGGGCGAGGCAGGGGACCAGTCTCCTGAAGGAGTCCCCCTGTCCCGGGTCTTCGACACTAAATATCACATGCTTCCATATGAAGAGACCACCAAACAGGCTTTGTGTGAGCAATAAAGCTTTTTAGTCACCTGGGTGCAGGCGGACTGAGTCGGAAAAAGGAGTCAGCAAAGGGAAATGGGGTGGGGCTTTTATAGGATTTGGGTAGGTAGTGGAAAATTACAGTCAAAGTGGGTTATTCTCTTGTGGGCAGGGGTGGGGGTCACAAGGTGCTCGGTGGGGAGCTCCTGAGACTCATTGTCCAGGAGAAGGAATATCACGAGGTTAATTGATCAGTTAAGGTGGGGCAGGAACAGATCACAATGGTGGAATGTCATCAGTTAAGGCAGGAACTGCCTATTTTCACTTCTTTTGTGGTTCTTCAGTTGCTTCAGGCCATCTGGATGTATAGCGCAGGCTTGGGCTCAGAGGCCTGACAGCTCCCTAATTTGTTTCTAAATATTCTAAGGGAGAAGGAAGGGCTGTGAGAATTGTCTTTGAGAGGAATCATTCTTTCTGGAGTAAATGAGACAAATCTTCAGTGTTGTGGTCATGGATCTGATAGGCATTAGTCTTTGACCAGAGTTTATGAGGTTATTAAGGTGCATGCATGTTTATAAACTAGAGAAGAATTTAAAAATTGGAGAAAAAGATATAATACCATAGCACAGTCTTCTCAGGTACCTTCAGTTTAAGTCCTTTATTACAAGAAAAACAAAAAAATCTTTCAGTCAGCAAAAGCACATGAGTCTTAATGATTTAGTACTTTTTTTAATACTTTGACTTACTAAGGTGATTCAAAGGTTCAGGAAAAAGAAAATTCCCAATATCATTTTCTTAATCTTATTCAACCCAAACATAACAATGCCAAAAAATACAGAGCTCACATTTTGCTGGCATACATTTCCAAATTTTTAATGCCTCCCCGGACAGGTGAATTTTAAGGATAAAAAAAAGCAGAGACTTTCAAAACATTCCTTGTGATGAAGTAGAAAAAGCCCTGAATAAGTGGCCGGTTACACTGGTTTTTTGTCTCAATTCTTCCATTAATTTTACAGTCTTCAGCAAATCCCTTAACTTTGAGCTTCTATATGTAATGACATCATTATAAGTGCTGTGGTATTAAAATGTGATAAACATAGATGAAAGTATTTTGAAATGTTTGAAATACTACATAAATACACATAATAACTAAATTCCACAGGATAGGATCTGAGAGAGCTAAGCTGACCAGTATTATAAAAGGAAGCTTATTACAGAAAAGCCCAGCCTCATTCATTATAGGTTTATGTCTCCATTTCTCTTTGGTGCAATGTATTTAATAGAATGAGTTATACAGAGAAAAAGAATAAGAAATGAGCTGAGGAGACAGAGCCTGGGACAGCTCAAATGCATTACTCACTGCTATTTAAGCAGTAGGTGTAAGGTCAACCACTCGCGATAATCCCTACAGGGTGGCATCTAACCGTCAAAGTGCACAGGCACCTGTGGGTTACCCTCGCAGGCAATGACAACACGTCTAGTGCTCGCCATGGCCCGATATCTGCAGTTGGGTGCCTTGGAACTTCCTGTATCCCTGCAGTCTGTGACCTTCACTACACCCTCATGGCAGTTCATCTTGCCGTTCTTGCATTGGATATTGGTGGTGCTGCAGATACTACGAATGTTCCAGATATCTTCATGGATGAAGGTGTTAAAGCGCTTGCAGTGATACAAAGTCATCTTCCGTCTTTGCATCATCATGTTGCAGTAGCGATCATTGCCACCTGTCTCCTCAGGGTGCACATGTTGCCTCAGGAATCGCTGGTACATGCCATTCTGGCCATAGGAGGGCTGGACCAGCCCCAGCCCCAGCAGGGTCAGCAGCAAAAGCAGAAGCAACGAATGGGTCCTCTGCAGAGCCATCAGTACCTTAGAGGTGCCTAGAAAAGAAAGCAAGGGGCAGGAGAAACAAGGTAAGAACTGGGCACTGGAAAAAGGTGTTGACAATAGCAAGCTGGCATCCTGACTCCACAGTCTCCTCTTTCCTCCTTCTTATATGCACCATCTCCCCACTCATCTCTGCTACTTTTCCCACCCCTGCTTCCCCAAGAGTGAGTAGTTTGCAAACATGATCTTTTCTGAAAGCAAGACCTTTCTCATTTACAGAGAGAAGTTGCTGTAGCCAGTACAATGACACAGGGCAGGGGCTGACTGCGTGGCTGCCAGGCTCGTGTGGTCAGAGTATAAAAAGAGAGAACAGGTGAACCTACATGAAACTGCAGTTGTGTATCTCTTGGGGGAATTCCGTATATGTATGATCTTTGGGGAGTGTTTGGTTCCCGGGAGGCTCCAATTCCCAACAGTTTGGACAGACTCAGGATATGTCAAAGAAAGTTTATAAACTACTTTTAATACCTTACATCTGGGAATCTAGGTGGAGGAAGAGGACAGAGGAATATTTAGGGTTTGCCTTTCCTCTCATGACTATTCTTATTGTCATTAATTTTATTATTTTTCTTTTCTTCTTATCATGTGGCTATTATTCTAATGTGATTAAAATATATTATTCTAATTCCAGAATAATATATGTTATACATTAATCTAAAATGTATTGTTCTAATTCTAATGTAAAATCAGGTCCTTTTGGAAATCCTTTTAATTCTATTTTAAAAAAAGAGTAAGTACCCAGATACAGTACTTAGAAGACAGTTGATAATAGCCACTGTTTGAATGAACTAGTAAGTGAAATCAGTGAGCTAATGAACAAACGCAATTAAATGGATAGAGTAAAGGTGTTTCCCAGGCTTATGAAATTGACTAATAAGAAAAGCTAAGAAATGTTTAAAAAATAAATTTAAACAGCACAATATCCTCAAAAGACAACTTGGATTGTGTCTTCTTCTCCTTGCTGTTTCTATGCAATAACCTAAAAAATCTAGGCCCTGGAGATACACTGCTTTGTCTTGCATCTATTCTTGATGTTCCTCCTGTCTTGTCAATAGTTGCTGGTAGCTGTCTGTCTTCTCTAGTTGCAGCATCATTGTGTTGTCACCTGTTGCAGTGAAAAATAAGCATATATTTTATAGCATTAAGAAAAAATCCAGAGCACCAACAAAAAAAGCATTGCCATGTAGTTTCTGAACATTCGTTGCTTTCGTTGACAGATTAAAGGAATCCAGGCCTATCTTAGTCTATACCCTGTGCTCTTTCCACTATCCTCTACTGCCTCTCTCATCCCATGCCCCAAATATTCAGGATATCAAAGATATGCTCAGAATTGCTACTTCCCAGCAGCAGAGTTTAATCAAGATTGGAGGTGGAATCACTCACCAACTGACTAGCCAGATGCTGCCATCTGGCTGTCGCTCCTGGAATTGACATGAATTGTGAATCGGCTTGACTCTTGCAGTGAAGCAGGTGAAGCAGGGTCGATTTACTACAGCAAAGAAAAATCATCCCTGATTCAACAGGAAGTGAGCAACCCAAATTAGCAAGGGCAATGTTTTGAGAGTCAGGCAGCCCAACTCTACATGGGCAGTCCAAGGACTGACCCCAGTTGAACTCCTAGTTTGATGTATATGGGTACTATTGTCTTTTGATTTCAAATTCTGCTTCATAATGGTGGATCACACTGTGTGAATGACTGAAATGGCTTCCAAGGGACCTGTACCTTACTTTGTTCTGCTAAAAGCCTACCTTTTGATTACTGATAATGAAAGCAGTATCAAATATGGATATTGTTCTTTTAAATGCCACCTCCTTTATCCATAGCCACCTTTTGCCTTTGCGCATAAAGATATAAAGCTGTATGTCATATTTGTATGCCCGCAGCTGTAGATGTGAGATACGGTGTTAGGAAGAGAAGGAATTAAAGAGGTTGTGGGAGGAAGGGCAGATGTTTGATTTCTTTTTTGCCTCAAGAACAATGCATACAACTTCTGAAGGTATACTTAGTACTTGGATTATAGCTTCAGCAGATCAATATACTTTGGCTTGCTTTTCCGGTGGCACCTGGAGTTTCCATAGTTTCATCTACTTTCTCTTATCCTGATTCTTTGTGACCAAAAATATGGTTTAGCAAGATAACTGGCTACAGAGAAAACTTCACCTATTCATGCGAGAGCAGACCCAGGATGTCAGCTTTTCTACACTAACCAAGTAAACAAGACATAGAGAAATATTTGAAGACCAGCAGGCCAGTGTGGACACCAATGGGTGCATCTCAAAGCTGTAGCTACAAGAGAAAGTTGAATGATCTCAACATCATCCCAACACATACTTTTGGGCCAGGATTTTCCCCAAACACTTTCTCCATTGCACAGTAAGAACTTCTTTTGACACTGTGGTCTAAAAGACTGAGGCTGTGACCATGAGAAAATTACTTAACCTCTCTCAGCAGATTCCCTCATAAGCAAAATAAGCATACAATACCTACCTCTTAGGGATGTTATGAAAACAAAATCAATCTAAGTGCCTATAACAAGGCCTAGCACATAGTAAATGCTCAGTAAATGTTGGCAATTACTGCCTTTTTTTTTTTTTTTTTTTTTTTTTTTTTACCACTTCCATTTTTTCTTGGTTTCCTCTGCTTCTGTCAATCTGGATAAAATAATGAATGACTACAGAGTTGCATATATTATTGACTCCTCTTTATTTCGTAGAGCTAACTGTAGTCTCAAGATATTGGAAGTCTGTTTCTAAACTATAAAATATCTCAGCTACTAGATCCCTAGAAAAATTTTTCCTCTCCAAATTGCATGGAATTTTCTTCCTTGCATGTCACTATTCTTCAAAGGACTTAGCATTTTGGAGTGTTCCTTCTTTTTCCTTGCAAAGCGAACAATCACAGCTGACCAGGACTTCAATTCTTCAAATGATTCACTCAGGACAAAATGATCTGCCTGTGATTTGACATTTTATTTTAAACAGCTGTGGTTATGATAGAACAAGAGGCCCAGATCAAAAAGGACTAGGAATGCTTGCCCAGCTGCCAGTACCATCAGCAGGTCAGGAAACACCCCCATCCCACTGCCATGTGATTTCCTGCGAAACAGCCATTTCCCTTAACACCAGAGCAAACGATGCGATGATAATGCTCCAAGCTGATGTTTGGAGAAGATGTGAGTTTTCACAGCTTATGATGTGATCAATATAATAATGGTCCATGCCTTTGACTTGCCCTATCAAGGCCCTGAGTGGGAGCAATGATCTTGAGTAACTTTGCCTCACCTCAAGAAAATAGCACTGGTTGGAGAACTTAAGAAAAGGGCCCAAACAGTTTACCAGAAACTGGGACTTTCTCATTTCCTGAGAGTTTTTGAGATTTGGTAATATGGCAAATTTTCCAGTAAGAGAGGTTTGGAATACTTTTTCCTGTTTTCTTAAGGAATGGCAGTGCTTTCAGTTTTGAAATAGACTAACCGAAGGAGGAGAGATTCCTGTGCTGAGCACACACCAGCAACCTACTTCTCAAACCCATTCCTAAATTTGAATACTTTCAGTGAGGCTGGGCTCTCCTAGGTGGTACCTGGACAGCGTTCTATAACCTGAGCATTGGGGAGCCAGGGATTTTGGCCCATTTCAGGGCAATACCAGGAGTAGGAGAAGCCACCATAGGGAATACTGAGACCACAATAATTATGTGTTCACAAGGCAGTGAAACTGGTGATTTATAACTAATTTATTGGCAACCACTTTCTAAATAACATATCCAGGTACCTGTTAACAGAAATTAGGTAACAAGAAGCTGACTACTGAGTCTGTAGATTGAACTGTGTATTTTACAAACAGAGTGTTAACCTAAGTTATGTTTACTTAAAAACAAATCTTGAGGAAGAATAAGAGATAAACTGGGAATCTTTCCTTTTTTTTGAGATGGAGTCTCGCTCTGTCGCCCAGGCTGGAGTGCAGTGGCGTAATCTCGGCTCACTGCAACCTCCGCCTCCCGGGTTCAAGCGATTCTCCTGCCTCAGCCTCCCGAGTAGCTGGGACTATAGGTGCATGCCACCAGGGCCCAGCTAATTTTTGCATTTTTAGTGGAGACAAGGTTTCACCATGTTGTCCAGGATGGTCTTGATCTCTTGACCTCGGGATCTGCCTGCCTCAGCTTCCCAAAGTGCTGGGATTACAGGTGTGAGCCACAGCGCCCGGCCAGAATCTTTCTGTAACTTCCCCAAAACATCACACTTGCCAGATATTAGCTGATTAAGTAAAAGATTACAGAGTAAATAATGTAATTGGTTTTTGAATTTTATATAAAATAACCATGACAAGAGAATATCCTGGGAGCATTCCATTCAAACATCAAAACTATCTCTCGCTTAAGACAAAAAGGTGGCTACCCTGAATGAATTTTGGTATTCATGCTGGATTACATATCTGTATATGTGTGTGTGTGTGTGTAACAGAGAGACAGAAACTATAATAATCTGTTGGTATGTTGGTACTTGGTCCTTGGAAACTCCTCCTGAAGGTTTCATATTTGTAGAAGTAATATTAGCTTATTATTTGACAGAAAAAAACAACTTGCCTCTCTTAAAAATTCTGCTTAGTGGCTATGAGCCCTGGAATTTTTCCATCTCTGTAGATCAACTTACCATTCTTTCCCTCACAGAGAAGTAAAATCTACCTCCCTAATGACTTGTAAAAAACTGACTGATAAGGTAAAAGTGGCCAGGCTCGGAGGCTCATGCCTGTAATCCCAGCACTTTGGGAGGCCAAGGTGGGTGGATTGCCTGAGGTCAGGAGTTCAAGATCAACCTGGCCAAAATGGTGAAACCCTGTCTCTATTAAGAACACAAAAATTAGCCAGGTATGGTGGTACATGCCTGTAATCCCAGCTATTTGGGAGGCTGAGGCAGGAGAATCACTTGAACCCAGGAGGCAGAGGTTGTGGTGAGCCAAGATTGTGCCATTGCACTCAAGCCTGGCAACAGAGTGAGACTCCATCTCAAAAAAAAAAAAAAAAAGAAAAGAAAAGAAAAAGGCATTTCTATCCTATGCAGTCCTCTCAGGGAGCAACCAAGTAGAGAAAATGGGGGAAAGATCAATATGCCCAGAATCAGTGAGAAGACTCTGATTCTTACTGATATCAGCAACATTTTTATTTATTAAACATGTTGTCAGACAGAAAACAAAAGGTCCAGGTAGCTCTTTCTTTGGGCCCTTGGCAATGCATGTTGCCACACTGTTCTAGGGTGCAGAGGGGAAATGTAAGGCAAGGGCAGCAGAGCCAGCACTTGACCAGTGGCCCGCTGGTTACGGACGGAAAATTGACTGATCCAAGTGGACAGGTAGGTCATTTTCACAAGCAACAACAATGTTTCTGAACCCCGCTGTGGCTCGGTATTGGCATGGAGCCCGGGGGGATCCTCCACGTAGGTTGCAAGTGGTGACCTGGAAAGGAGACTTGCTTATTCTTAGGTTTTCTCCGTAAGGGCTTCCATTCTCATCTCCACAGATGGCCTTGATGTGGCGACTGTTGCCATGAATAAAGGTGTTGATGTCTTTGCAGGGTGAGGTCAGGCCCCGTCTTCTCATCATGCTTTCACAGTATCTGTCATTCCGGCCCTGTGGTGTGGCATCATAGTGCTTGGTCAGGAAGTCTCTGTACCTGGAGTTATCCAGAGCCAGGGTGGGTGGGGTCAGACCCAGACCCAGCATGAAAACCAACAAGAAAAGGCCCAGGCGCATCACCATCTCTTCCAACACAGGCTCCTGCCAAGGGCAAAAGGAGGAATGGTAGACGCAAGAACAGCATCACCAAATCAGGTGAAAAGGACAGGAGCTTTCATCTCTGACACAGCATCATGAATCAGATCTTTTCTGCCACCAAATTATATATTCTATTTTCCCTTTGTCATTAACCTCACACCTCTTGTCAATCCATTCCTCTGGAATGTCTATTTAATAGTTTCCTGAGCACGGCCTCTAGCTCCAACCATTCTTTCCTATCCCTTAGAATCACTGAGTATTTCTCTATCAGTCGTTACATTACAAATTCACTCTCACTCTTTAATTCATTTATTAATTAATTGAATAACGAACATTACATAGGTCCCTACTGGGTACCAGGGACTGTACTAGGTCCTGAGGCACATTAAGACATACCAAATGACGGCCGGGCGCGGTGGCTCACGCCTGTAATCCCAGCACTTTGAGAGGCCCAGACGGGCGGATCACGTGGTCAGGAAATCGAGACCATCCTGGCTAACACAGTGAAACCCCATCTCTACTAAAAATACAAAAAATTAACCGGGCGTGGTGGCAGGCGCCTGTAGTCCCAGCTACCTGGGAGGCTGAGGCAGGAGACTGGCGTGAACCCGGGAGGTAGAGCTTGCAGTGAGCGAGATCGCGCCATTGCACTCCAGCCTGGGCGACAGAGGGAGACTCTGTCAAAAAAAAAGACATACCAAATGCCTCCTTAATAGGAAATGAGGCATCCATGGGGAAAGGATGGGGGCTTCAATGTACTGAGATGAGATAGTAATATAGGAGGTGAGAGCTAAGAAGAGAGAGTTTTAAGGGAGTAGTCTCTAACACTTTTGGCACCAGGGATCATTTTGGTGGAAGACGGTATTTCCATGGATGGGTGGGGGATGGTTTCAGGATGAAATTGTTCTGGCTCAGATTATCAAGCATTAGTTATTTAGATTCTCATAAAGAGTACACAATCTGGATCCCGCACATGCGCAGTTCACAATGGGGGGGGCCGGCTCCTGTGACAATCTAATGCTGCCTGCTGATCTGACAGGAGGAGGAGCTCAGGCAGACAGGCCACAGACCGGCATTTGGGGACCTCTGTTTTAGGGAACCCTGAGCCCAGAGAAGGATCAACCATAAAATTGTTTACGACAGGATTCTAGATAATTACTCAGCTAATGTGAAGAAAGCAGTTGAAAGCAGTTGTATCCTGAGTTGAAGGGAAGCAGACCTACTTCCCCAAGAAGTAGGTGGTTCGTGGCCAAAGGTGAATTTGTTCTGTACCATTTAGAAAGAAGAGGGAGGAGCATGGAAGAAGACACTTGATGTTTGGAAGATGGGTCAGGAATCAACCCTTACAGAGAAGAGGAATATGAGGTTATTCTTAGGAGCTTCTCACATTAGAAGCAATTGAGATTATTCTAGAGAATATTTTCTAGTTTCTCCTGCATATGTACATACGCTGTTACACAACAGGCAAAAGGTGCTACCATGTGGTAAAAAAATGCCTTAGACTTTTTTTTATCAAATCAAAGGCCTTACAGTTTGCTCTAATGATTTCTTAACATCTTCCTCAAAAGAAGAGAAAAAGAGGATTCCTGCTATCACGTCTCAAGAGCTGTCCCTCTCAAACTCTAGAACGCACACATCCCAGGAATGTTGCATCAGACACTCAACACACCTTTAGGTAGGTGCTTTAGGTAAATACGGTGCTTCCTCCTGGAGCATAATTTTAACTCAATGACTGATCATTGAAAATAGAACTAAACAAATATGAATTATAACAAAATAGAAAGCAAATTTCTTATGAACTTTTAAGATTCTATTGCTTATGAAAGTTGAAGATTAGAGAATTGAAAAGTATTTGGTATGTGCGACAAGTAGTTTCTGACTATACCTTTAGTTTTTTGGAGAAAATTTTAAAGACTATTCAGAGCCTTTAAAAATCACTACAGATCTAACCCACATTATATCTAATATATGTGAATGTCCCTATATTTGGCAACAAAAATAACTTTTCACTGTAAAATTTCACCTGATTTTTGGAATTTTGCTTTTCAAATTGTTCGTTTATGAGTAACTCATTGAATTTATGACTGGCTATGATTTCTTGCTAGTCATCACACATACTGAGAAATTCTCACAAAGGGAGAAAAATCTGATTTTCAAATTGCATTACATTCTTAAATGTAATACAATTCTTATGACCCCTAAACGTAAAAATAAATGGTACATTTTCATAGACACTAAATTAATTATTAATTTTTTATTTGGTGCTTCTCTTGCGTGTAAGTCAATGAACATCTTCATATCGAATAGTTCTGTAGCCTTTGCAGGAAGCACCAATGTTATACAAGTTGTGGGGATACTGCTGTCCACAAAAGGGAGTCGGAGCTTAAAAAGGCCATGGGTCCTAGCACTAGGCCTGTGCTGTGGCTAGCCTGTTCTGAGAGCAAGACTGTGGATCTAGAAAGACACAGGACTCCAGTGTTCTACGCTTACATGGGAAGACATGTGGGGTGAGCAAAGTGGGCTCTCTTTCTAATTTGCATTTGGTGTTGATTCCATTACAAATTATAATCTATGAACTTAATTCAAATATTTCCAGCTGCTATTTACTTCATTATTGTGGAATGAAAAATTCCTTAGCATATAATTTGGTATTCTTCAGCAGTGAATCAAATTTGTCTGCACTGACATTTGTCTATACTTGAGATGAGTTGCTATCTCTAAAAGTCTGAAATTCCATGCTGAAAGTGTGTTCTTGGGAGTTTATCAAGAAAGAGGTACATGATTGCAGAATGGAGAGCCAGCCCTAAAGGAGTAACAAGTATTCACTCATGCAGTTGCTCCAATATAGCTGCTGGGCTGCCAAGCCACCCACTTCCCAAGTTCTTTACATTTACATCATGCTTTTCAGTCTCCTGCGTGTGTTTCCTGTTTCTAGCTTTTTGGAAGATCTTATCAAAGTTTTATTGATTTGCAATCAATTAAGTCTCTTGCTCTGTAATGAACAAATACTGACTTCTAATGTCAAAAGTCTCTCTTACATAGTCAACATCCCTCTGCCTGGTGCCAGAATCTCAGAATCCAAAAAATCAGGGAGCAGAACCAGAGCTGCTAGTACCTAAAAGAGTCATTAGGTGGCAGTGGTGGATAGGAATGTTACTAATATCCTCTCTAGGAAAGCCCGGACTGGGAAGAGGTGACAATGCTGTATAACTGGTGGGGATATTGCTGTTCACAGAAGCGAGTATGAGCTGGTAAGCCTGTTTAGAATCTCTGTCCAAACTCTCTCTGCATTAGATATTAAGACCAAGGACACCTCACCAGATATAAGTGCCAAAGTAAAAGCCACAAAGCTCAGGATCTACCCATAAGGATATCACAAAATAAAGATCGACCTGTTGTCAGGTTTCACGGGTGCCATTTCCAAGCATGCCATTACCCATGTGATCCTGGATGAACAATGGACTATTTACTTGTTAGTGTTTCTTACTGGTGTATATCCTACAGAACTCATTTTATTCACCTTGAATCAACATGCTTGCCTTATTACACCCCTTAATAGTTTTTAAATAATTGACTTCATTTTTCTCTCCAGGCCTGTTCATCAAGAAAATAAGAGAGTTGCTAGCTCTAAAAATCTGAAGTTTCATGGTTCTCATTAAGCATAATAGAGACTTTGCTAGTTTCAATAGCAAAAGTCCAGTGACCTTCAGTTACAAAGACAAATTTTGTGTAAGTTTAGTTGGGGGCACAAGGCACCAACTGAAACAAGTAGATGACAGGGTGACCTGTGGCCCAATCTCATTAAGATGCATCATCCCATAAGGCTCAATATGTAAGCCAAGTTCACATAACACCTCTAGGTAAAGCACTGGACTACACGGGGGCTTTGCCTCCTAAAAAGCCACCTGTTTTTTTAGTATGAAGGCCCTCACATCCCAGTCTGCAGAGGTAAAAGGGTATCTTTGCTTCTGATTTGCAGAATATGCACATTCATTTTGTAACGAGTCAGCTAAGGTTTGCCCGGGCTTACTGTAATCTTGATTCCCTAATACATCTAGGAGCCAAATCTCAGCAAGCGTACACCAAAACCACCAATATCTAACATCTGCTCCCTCACTCAAAACTTTCTCAATATATTCAACTCTAAATTTCTCAAAAAGCAAGGTAAAATGGAATTGGGAGAAAACCAGTAAGAGACATATTATTTGTGGTGTAAAAGTGAATCTGCCTAAGCCAAGGGTGCAGAGCCTCACATCTGGTGGCAAAAGTCCTATAGACATATCCTTCTATACCCAAACACGTAACAGTCTGTTAGCTTTTTGTCAGTGGAATTAGTCCCAGCTGTTCTCTGTTCTTTTTTCTTTTCTTTCTTTTTCTTTTCTTTTTTTTTTTTTTTTTTTTTTGAGACGGAGTCTTGTTCTATCGCCCAGGCTAGAGTGCAGTGGTGCTATCTCGGTTCACTGCAACCTCCACCTCCCTGGTTCAGGCAGTTCTCCTGCCTCAGTCTCCCGAGTAGCTGGGATTACAGGTGGCTGCCACCACGCTCGGCTAATTTTGTATATTTAGTATAGAGGGGGTTTCCACCATGTTGGCCAGGCTGGTCTCGAACTCCTGACCTCAGGTGATCTGCCTACCTCAGCTTCCTAAAGTGCAGGGATTACAGGTGTGAGCCACCACACCTGGCCCCATCTGTTCTTTAGAGTAACTTTATCTTCTGTATCAAATGAATCTGTTAGTTTTCACAAGGATTAATATTGTCTCCCTCTCTCCACAGGCAATGTTCAGTATTCAAGAGATTCATCAAATTTTACACACCAGTGAGTTAATTTGACAGTCTATGATGAGTAACTATAGTTATCATTTTCATCAATGTGGGTTCACACTTTTATATATCGCAGGGCAAAATCCCTCAAAGTGAGAGCCTAACACCCAAGGCATATTCATCCCTTTATCGCTTTTCCTTCCTTCTTCCCTTCAGCCTGCCAGTGAGCCTCCTTTTGATCTTGGGATGTGTCCCACTTTGTTTCCAAAGAGCATCCAAAACTTTTCTAAGAAAAGAAATTAGCAGGGAAGGTTAGAAGGAAAGAATGCTAAAAACATACTTTCTGTTTCTTTCCTTGTTAAGCCACGTGTAATGCCTGTAACAGCGGTGGACGACGTGGGAGGACTCCCAATGCCCTTCGGCAAGTGGCTCCCCCAAGCCTTTGGGGATTTTATCACAATTTAGAAATCCCTCCTAAACTTCCACTTGCTCCCAGTCTCACTAATTTCTCTTTATCCACATATAGGCCATCCCAAAGGAAACCTGTTTTCGTTTTAAACTTTAGAATCTGATCAATTTCCTTTTTAATTCATGAGCTTGAGCCCAGAGGCTTTAAAGGGAGGAAAATGGCTTCATTAAAATGGATGGATGACTAGAAATAATATATAAAACAAATAGAACAATAGATTACCCAGGAGTAAGAATCTTAAAAACACCTGGCAGTTTCCCTTCAATGGGAGATGGTTCCAGCTGTTTGTTCCTGGAGATGGGTTCCAGCTGTGTGAACCTGGAGGCCTCTCCAGGTTCTGATTATATAGTGTTCTAATAAGGGGGTGGAAAGAATAGAGCTAAGGACCCCCAGTCCTGGCAGGGACATGAAAACCAAGGACACTGCTCTTGAACAAACGAGGAGGGTCATTCACCTTTTCGCTGGGCATGATTGGGTTAGATATTAACCCACCTGAATGGATTGGAGATTTGTTCTGGAAGACAGTTTGAGAAACAAGGCATTCTGTCCAAAAGTTACCTTTTTCTGCTGTCTGTGGTGCTTACGCTTGTCCATGGCAGGACTGAGGTTTCACTATTCACACATAATAATCTGGATCCATAAGATAGCATCTCTGATCTCCCTGGGCCAACTCCAAGAACTGCCTTGGAAGATGTCACAGAGTAAGATACGGTCTTCCAGTAAGATGCTTTTCCTCTGTAATTTCTATTTATCATTTATCATATCACATTCTATTTATCATATCACATCATTTGGTTTCATGAATGGACGCTAAGCACATTATTCCATCGATTTCACACAGCCAGGAAAGCACTTCTAGAGAAGGTTGTGTGACAGCTATTAGTACACTGCCTCTCCCCCTACACTCAACCTCTCAGCTTCTAACCCCTAAAAGTAGGCTTGCCATGTTTCCTGGGTTTCTCCTTCTTCCATCTTTACCTGTCCACAAGAGACTACCCCTGAACATTCAATTGTCTGGTCCTTGTAATGTAGTTGCAAAATTGCTTATCTCCACCATCAAAGCAGGGCTGTAGATCCATTGCTTGCGTAAAAACAGTGGGCCAAAGGTCACCAGGATCACTTTATAGATCTCATAGTTACCAATATCAGACAGCAGCAGGGTACCAACTGTTTCACAGACCCCCAGCATTTGCTCACAGTGGTGTTGGATCTAGGACAGTGTTATCTTTTTAAAAATCCTCAATCCTCTGTTGTCATCCACCTACCTGCAAGTATTCAGTCTGGCTGCACTTGAGAAGCTGTCAAGAAAGACAGGCTGCCTGCTAGTGAAACAAATGCACTTGAAATCACAATAATTATAATATTCAGTGCAGTCTTCCATTTTGTGAAGCTCTCACATACATGACTACATTCAACCAGCACCAGGACTGTGTGAGGTAGGCATTATGTAAATATGCTCTGCTCATGAGGAAACTCCAAGAACAAACAGCAGATGAATGGTGGAGTCAGACTTCGAACCCTTTGTAAGCAAGGAGAAAACTGACCCGTCTTTCCAGACTCAGCTCAAGCAACACCACCTCTGAGTCCCGAAAAGCAGAACTCTGCCACAATATACAACCCATATGCGCCTGCATACACACAGCCCCATGGCCTGAAGCTCCAATTCAAGCACCAACTCACACAAACAGAGTAGCCTCTGGTTTTAGAGTTCTGTAGTAGTGCTGGGCTGGGGCAACCAGCAGCCTCTGAATATAGTGAGGTCCTTTCTCTGCCTCTGGGCCTTCACTGGACAACCTTTGGAGGACTCACAATCTGCCCACAACGCAAAAAGACAGTTTTTTGGTTTTCTTTTAAACTTGGCACAAGGAAGTTTTGTTGAAACAAAAAGTACGGTTTGGGGGAAAAATTACTATTTCATTAGAACGCATCTAGGTACTTAGTCATTTGTGTTTTAAAATACAACAAGGAATTATATTCTATGATTAAGGAACATCACATCTTTGTCAGTAATTTTAGTACAAATGAAGGAATTGCCATTGCAAAAAAACTTCATATATTTTTTAAATGTTCAGACAGCTTTAACTTGAAAGTCATTCCCCTTTCCTGGAGATTTTTTTCTCTCTCTCCCTCAAGCCAATAATATCCCTGTATACAGACATGGGATGCATGGGTCCTGTTTCCAAGGACTCTAGTGTTGGAGCACTTTCCTCCTTCATACAGAGTATATATGTTTCATTCTGTCTCAGGACTAAAATTAGATGATGGGAAGAACGGACTAAATAGTTTCTAAATTTCTTTATTATTCTAACAGTTTAGGTCTATAAGCATGAAACTTATTCAATAATGGAAGTAACAGGTAAAGAAGGAAAAGCCTGCGTGAAAAGAAGAACCACGTCTCCAGGAAGTGGCAACACTAGTGACTGAAGGACAGTAGGGACAAAGTCCTGCTGACATGCCTGTATTTCCAAACAAAGACAAAAATTAAACATCTGCTTTTCAACCAACTCTGGGCTTTGTGCCCACTCACTCTTTGTTCCTATTCCCTCTTTCCCAAGTATTTCATGGCATTCTTCTGGGAATAACTGTTTACGGAGAATTACAGAGAATCCGCTTAAATACAGATTAAATAAAAACTCCTAAAGAAAGGTTTCACTAGCCTTCATTGGTCCACTTTTTTATCCATCTACTTTAATTTGAGTCACAGTGACAAATGCTTCCAACAATAACTTGACAAACCTCTTACTCTTGCCTGCTTATAAACTGATTATCTGCTGTCAGCAATAGCTAAAGCCATTCCTCTTTTCCTGGAATGATTTTTTCCATCCTCTCTGCCAAACTATAGTTCGTCTCCACGTTACTAGAGTGCCTCACGTCCTGTTTCTAACATCGCACCACTCCGTGCAGTCACAGAACAATAGTGGGAGGGGCCTCTGAGACCGTCTGTCTACCCCTCATACTAAAGAAGAGGCAACTGAGGAACAGAGAGACATGTATTGCCCAAGGAACTCATGGCATTCGCGGGACTAGAAGCTTTCCAATGCACCACACAACTTTTTTTTTCTTTTTTCTTTTTTTTTTTTTTTTTGAGATGGGGTCTTGCTCTGTCACCCAGGCTAGAGTGCAGTGACACAATCTCGGCTCACTGCAACCTCTGCCTCCCAGGTTCAAGGGATTCTCCTGTCTCAGCCTCCCGAGTAGCTGGGATTCCAGGCGCTCACCACCGTGCCCGACTAATTTTTGTATTTTTAGTAGAGGCGACGTTTCACCGTCTTGGCCAGGGTGGTCTCGAACTCCTAATCTCGTGATCCACCCACCTCGGCCTCCCAAAGTGCTGGGATTACAAGCATAAGCCACCGTGCCAGGTCCACACAACTTTTATTTTCCATACTAGTACTTTCTAGACGATCAAAACTAACTTTAAAGGGGCCACTGAAAGTTGCTGTTCAAAGGAAACCTACACTGACTATTACCATAAATTCAAAAAATATTTTACTCTGCTTGTCATCAGTAAAAGAATTGCTTGAATTGAAGCATATGTAACAAATCTATCCTCTTGCAAAACTAGTTAGTGGCTCTGTGGTTAAGTAAGTCTTGGAATACCTGTGGCTGCTTCTGGGAAGGTGGTCCTGTGCTGCAGATAAATATGTCACTTGGGCTTCCATTGATTACATTATTACTTGAATATAAGATTCTTACTGTCACGAGGGAGGATCTTGGCTCATCTGAGATTTCCTTAGCCCCCTGAGTGGTGCTGAAATTGTTTTAATAAAGATGTTGCGCTTTACTCATGTGCTGCTGTTAGCATTTGACGTGCTGTCTCAGAGCGAAAACACCGAGGATCCCAGCCTCCTAGTAGGAAAGCTTGAAAGAGGCTGTTGGCAAGTGTCTCCAAGAATTGCACAATATTTTTTGAGGGTGGATTAAGGGTGGGGAGGCAGAGGAGAGTAAACAGAAAATACCGATCCCCAGATGTTAGTTACGCTTGCAAAAACTAAGGCCTGCTTCAAAAATCTGGTGATTAACCTGAATAACAAGCAAAGTTTTCTTAGTTGTGGGCAAGTGCAGGCCTCCTAGGGCTTCCCTTAGGTTCGACGATTCTGTGGTCCCCCTCCAAGCCTACTAATCAATAGAAGCTGGCATCTCTGCCCAGCTGCGCAAAGTAAAAACCCGAGTGGGAATGTAAAGTCCTTAACTCATACAAATACTGGACTTTCACCTCCCTCCCCATTCCTCCCTCTCCAGCCCAGTCCCGCAAAAGCCTCCCCGAGGAGTCCCAAGCTGGTTCTACTAGGAAAGGACTCCCCGGCCACAACGCCCCTGATGTAGCTACCAAAGAGCAAGAGGAGCAGGAGTGTGAACGTACCTCGGCCTCTGAACAAGTCGGCAGAAACGGGCAGGACGGTAGAAAGAAGTTTTGTTTCTCACCCGCTTCTTCCTCCCTAGTACGACGATGGGGAGTGCGTAGAAAACGCAAAGTTGTTCTATTGAATCCTGCTTTGCGTCTGGGTGGAGTGGCGTGCTTGCGTGAGTGTGTGTACACGGACGGAGATGGGGGCGTGGTGAGGAGTGGAGGGTCGGCATACTAGCCTCTGCGTAGCTGGGACCGCGCCCTGCTTCTCCCAGGAGGCCTCTGCCGCCAGCATCCGCCCTTGGAGCTGGCGCCGCAGCAGCCCCGCCCCAGGGGCCACAGGGGCAGCCCAGGCAAAGAACAAGTCTGGGATCCACGCTCCTTCCTCAGCTGGAACCCAACGGGCAGCAGCCGCGAGCGCACTGCCTCCACGGAGAGCCGATGGCGGGAAACTGGCTTCTGCTCCCAAGAGCCAGGCGGCCCTTAGGAGACTACGCCTGGCTGAGCGTCCAGGAACCCATGAAGCTCGGTCTTGACACTGGTCCGCAGCCCCATCTGCCACGTACTTATTCGGTGCTGGTTTCTTTAGCAGGACAGCCCAACACGAGACAGTCTGTATTTCAAATTTAACGAAAACTTTTTTCAGTAGTTGCCAAAAGAGGTGTGGAAAAACTGTAAATCTGAGGGCTCGTCCGGGATTTGAACCCGGGACCTCTCGCACCCAAAGCGAGAATCATACCCCTAGACCAACGAGCCACTGTGTTAAAACTGCCTTCATATCACTCTGAATTTCTGTTTTCCGCCTGCCGTTCTGAAGGTTTTTCTGTTTCTGTTTTTTTTCTTTGTTGTGACATTTCCCTTTGGCCTTATTTAGCTATTCCTTCGATCTTTACTAAGTTTCAAGTATGGCTTATTGTCTGGTTTATTCTCCTGGATCCAGACGCAGGATGGGGTGAACGAAGGCAGCTTTTTAGACTTTAGACATCCTTGTATCTCATTGAGCCCGGGGAACGATTTAAGCCCACTAGAGCCTGGAGGGAACCTGGAGGGGTCTGAGATAGAGATCGAGGGCCAGAGCTGAGCTCGGTTGCAAGGCTGTAGGTTACTGAGCCCCAGGACAGACGCGCGCTACGTATATACCTGCCGGCCTTTGGACTTAACGTAGAAGCCAAAATATAACACACTTCGGTAAGATAACAGTGCTTTCCCCCAACGGTTGGACGAATCGAATCGGGTCTACTGTCCTTCAGAGATAGGTAACCAACTTTTCAAAGTGTGATTAATGCAGCTTAACTCGTGGCTAAGCTGTTTCCTTCGGACAAGGGTAAGAGAAAGAGATTTCATCACGTTAACATAGAGATGTATTGCACAAACGAAGAGCTACTGTAAACCCCAAAACAGCAACCTCTCCTTCGAGCCGGAATCGAACCAGCGACCTAAGGATAACGACACAGTAAGTACTACAGTCCTCCGCTCTACCAGCTGAGCTATCGAAGGGAGTGCGAGAAATCAGTTCCTAAAAAACCCTATTCAAGACATCCTTAACCAGAGACGGGAACGAGAACTCTCTTTGTATCTGTAAAGTGATTATTGCAGAGTCGCAAAGCCAGCTTGTAAGACAGTCCTGCGTCCAAGGTTCTGAGGACAGCCTTTCTAAAGCTGGATTCCCCTGCTTCACTGAGGGGCTCCCAAGCAGAACAGGTGCCCCTGGAACCTGGACATACCCAGGCTGCGCATCCTCTGGGCGCCCGAGGCCTGTTGGCCTCACTGGGCGCGGACCCAGGGGCCTCGCGAGCATGGATGCGTGTGTTTGTGTGCAGGGCGGGGACCGGCACCTGGGCGTCGGAGAACTGGGGGCTGAGGCGGTGGGACGCATACAATTCTGACTGCGCAACTGTGAACGCCGGAGAGGGCGGGCCTCCAGGCTTAGGCCCGAGCTCTCTGGTGTCCTCACTTCCTGTGCTCCCCTCTCAATCTCGGCTCTTCCGCGTACACGTCCACAGACTCAGGAGGGAGAGGGTGTAGAATGGAGCAGTGGTCCCCAAATTTGTTGGCACCAGGGACCGGTTTCGTGGAAGACACTTTTTCCACGGACCTTGGGGGCGGGGAGGAGGAGTTGGGGGATGGTTTCGGGATGAAACTGTTCCACCTCAGATCATCAGACATCACTTAGATTCTCGTAAAAAGAGAGCAGTTTAGATCCCTGGCATGCGCAGTTCCCAATAGGGGTCGCGCACGTATGAGATTCTAATACCACCGCTGATCTCACAGGAGGCGGAGCTCAGGCGGTACTGGTAGCTAGCCCGCAGTTCACCTCCTGCTGTGCGGCCGGATTCCTAATAGGCCCTGGACCCGTGCGCAGCCCAAGGGTTGGGAACCCCTGAAATAGAGGACATCTGGGCAAACCCAATGTTTCTGTGTGAATTCGCTTTTGGAGAAAATATTTTCAGCTCATTCAAAAGGAAGGCCACATTTCTCTGCTTCAAAATCAAGTTTAGCGACCCAAGTCTCGCCCCTAAAGTCGGGCCCTTAATTTCCCAAAAGCCCACTGGCACATGAAACCTTGCCGCGCAGTGTACATCTATCTTCTGGACACCTGGCAAGAGCGGTCATCGCTGGCTCTTCCTGTTTCAGAAGGGGAATCTTGATCTCTACTCCAAATATGCCCAGACCCGGGGCTTGAGAATAGCTTAAGGGGCCATTGTCTCGCCTAGATGTCCCCATTTCCTGCCCGGCAGCGAGCAGGGCTCTCGCCGCCAGTCCGCAAGCCGGGGTGTTGGCAGAGGGTGACGGCGATTTCCACCGCTTGTGTAATGGATTCCGCCACATTCCAGGAGGTAAAGCAGCATTACCACTGGAACCTAAAGGAAACGTTCTGCTCAGCTGGTGTTTATTTGGAAGCTCTGAACGGCGGCAAGAAGTTATAATTTGCCACGTTTTCTCAGGGTCAGTTCAGAAGGACCAGGAGGGGAATTTAAGTAAAACCTGAATCAAGAAAGTAAACTTGAAAGGCCCCAGCGAGATTTGAACTCGCGACCCCTGGTTTACAAGACCAGTGCTCTAACCCCTGAGCTATAGGGCCTCATGAAAGATAGGTGTCTTCCTTTCATAGAAAAGGAAAAGAGTTTCAGGGCTTCTGCTAACATCTGAGCGTAGAAGCTAAGTAAAACCCGGATGTCGTCTCAATCCACTTCCCAACCATTAGACCAGTTCACAGACTTTGTTCTTGCTGGGGATGGTGCAAAGTGAAGGCCAGTGACAGGGACCACTACTATCCTAAGATTGGAGAAATCTGCCCAACGCGACACAGTCTAACACAGAAAGACTCTCCACTTGCCCACTTCAGACTGAAAATTAAGAAAGGAAAACCGGCAGAGGAAGGAGCTCACCACAGGTCTCACTTGAAACTGCTGACATCCGCATTTTGTTTCCTGCTTGTGAGTCTCCCACTGAGACTCACAGTTGCGAGTCTCAGTGCCAGAGCAGGCATTTCTTAATTCGCAGTTTAATTCATTCCTTCATTCAACAAACACTGCATTCCAGTCTGTGGTAGGCTCTGCACTAAGAACTAGGGATCCAGATATGATCTTTATCCTGAAGTCACTGTCACAGTATTGTGGAACAAAAGAACTTTAATTTTCATGAAGGAAAACAATGAAAAGTAGCTGTGCCAGGTGTGAAGGGGCGGTAGCCATGTCAAGGTCCACACATTTACAAAGTGAACCATCAGGAGGGGTCTCCAAGAGAGCATTGGCCTGAGCTGCACTACGAAGGGAGGTTAAGACTTAGACAAAAATTGAAGTAGGGTGGTCCCTGGTAGAATAAAATTACGAGCAAAGTCCGAGAAAAAGACTGAGACATTCAAGGGAACACTGGCTGGGGCAGCAGGTGAGAAGATTTGTAGAAGGAAATAGAAATTCACCAAACATTGATGAGTTTACGGAATGAATTGAAGGGACGAGCAACCAGAGTCAGAAACACCAGTGACTGGCCATAGTGCAGATGCTCAAACATAAAGCTGCAAAAGGGTAATCCTTATGGGACTAGAAAGGAAGGGATGAGTGAGAGAGATACAGGGAAGGGCGATTCTGCTGAACCTAGATATGAAGTGCAATCAAGAGGAAAGAGAGGGGACTCTCAAAAGTGTCTTTAAGAGACAAGATAATACTTACAGAAAAAAGGAAGCCTACCTCTTCAAGGTATCTGGAGAGGGCGGAGGGGTGATGCTAGGATTTAGGTAAGCTGAATATTAAGTGAAGATGGAGCAGTTCACGGGAATTGTATGATAGCCAGAATACTCTTGTGTCTAGAGTTTCATGAATTGATAGATGAATTAATCAAATTACATAAGTCATCCATTGAGTTAGAGACTCTACGAGTCATGCACTCTTGAAGGAAAAGAATACAGAGAAAACAGCCGAGACTAGAACGTAAGCATTGAATAGCCCTGTTACAGGTGTATGTTACATTAGTGTGCGTCCAACATCCTTTAACAATTCTCCTTACATGTGGATATTTCACATATTATAAGTAAGTCTGTCCTAGCACACTTGCTTTCCCAGCTTGCAACTGAGAATGGGCTTGTGACCTGGGCACCACCAATCAGATGCATTGCCCAGGAAGCTTTCCATTTAGAAACATAAAACAGGAGTACAGGATACCATAGGGAAAACCCACATTTTTCCAAATACGGTATCAGTGTCAAGTTTCTGGATATGGGTTTTCTTAAATCCATATACTACTGTTTTTCTTTAGCTCTGGAAAATTCTCAGTCATTGTATTAGTTTGCTAGGGCTTCCATAATGAAACACCACAGACTGGGCGACTTAAACAACTGAAATTCGTTTCCTCACAGTCCTGGAGGTCAAAAATCCAAGACCAAGGTGTTGGCAGGTTTTGTTCCTTCTGAGGCCTCTCTCCTTCACTTAGAGATAGCTGGCCTCTTGCTCCCGCCTCACATGGCAGTCCCTCTGTGTGTCTACACCCTTAGTGCCTCTCTTTGTGTCTAAATTTACTCCCTTTATAGGGACACTAGCCAGGCCCACCCTAATGGCCTCGTTTTATCTTAATCTCCTCTTTAAACGCCTTATCTCCAAATACAGTTACATTCTGGGATACTAGGGATTAGGGCTTCAACATAAAAATTTAGGGGGGATACATTTTAACTAATAGTAGCCATTCTCTTCTCCTATATTATATATACATATATATGTGTTTGTGTATATATATATATTTTAGGCTAGTCAAGTGAAGTAGTGGAGTGGAGAAGGAACAGAAAGACCTGTAACTGGTTGTGATCAATTAGTTGTAAACACCACTGCACTCAGACCAGCCAGCCTCCTATATTGTTTTTACTCTATTTTTTTCTCCCTTTTTGGAACTGAAATTAAACATCTATTAGCGCTTCATACCTTGTCTTCCTTATATACGTGTGTGTGTGTATATGTGTGTGTGTGTGTGTGTGTGTGTATATATATATATATATATTTTTTTTTTTTTTTTTTTTTTTTTTTTT
>NC_045439.1:125550757-125605542 GCF_002776525.5 Piliocolobus tephrosceles
CTCCCTCTGTCTCCCAGGCTGGAGTACAGTGGCACGATCTCGGCTCACTGCAAGCTCCACCTCCTGGGTTCACGCCATTCTCCTGCCTCGGCCTCCCGAGTAGCTGAGACAACAGGCGCCTGCCACCAGGCCCTGCTAATTTTTTTGTATTTTTAGTACCGACGGGGTTTCACCGTGTTAGCCAGGAGAGTCTCGATCTCCTGACCTCGTGATCCACCTGTCTCGGCCTCCCAAAGTGCTGGGATTACAGGGCTGAGCCACTGCGCCGGCTTTTTTTTTTTTCCGAGATACAGTCTCACTCTTTTGCCCAGGCTGAAGTGCAGTGGTGCAATCAGGTCTCACTGCAACCTCCACCTCCCAGGTTCAAGCAGTTCTTCTGCCTCAACCTCCTGAGTAGCTAGGATTACAAGGGCGTGCCACCACACCCGACTGATTTTTGTATTTTTAGCAGAGACGGGGTTTCACCATGTTGGCTAGGCTGGTCTCAAATTCCTGACCTCAGGTGATCCAACCCACCTGGGCCTCCCAAAATTCTGGGATTACAGGCATGAACCACCGGGCCTGGCCTATTACAAATGCCTTTAGGGCTACAAAAGTCAACACCCAGATAATTTCCCTTAACGCTCTGAATTCCACCTTTCGCTTGGTTTCTGGCCTATTAGTTGCTTACTCCCGTATCAGCACTTTAATGCTTCTAAGGAGATTTGGTAAAAGTATTTATTTATCATTTTGGGAGGCCGAGGCGGGTGGATCACGAGGTCAAGAGATACAGATCATCCTGGCTAACACGGTGAAACCTCGTCTCTACTAAAAAATACAAAAAATTAGCCGGGCGTGGTGGCGGGTGCCTGTAGTCCCAGCTACTGGGGAGGCTGAGGCAGGAGAACGGCGTGAACCCGGAAGGCAGAGCTTGCAGTGAGCGGAGATCATGCCACTGCACTCCAGCCTGGGCAACAGAGCAAGACTCAGTCTCAAAAAAAAAAAAAAAGGATTTATTTATTTTATTTATTTTTGTTTAGAGATGGGATTTCACCATGTCACCCAGGAAGTCTTGAACTGGACTCAAGCAGTCCTCCTGTCTAGGTTTCCCAAGCGTGCTGGGATTACAGGCGTGAGCCACTGCACCCAGCTGAGATTTGGTAAAAATCTTATGCAATATTTTTAATAATTTTTATTTCAAGAAGGAGTGGTCTAAATTAATTAGCCTACCAATGCTAGAAAGGAAATGGCATTTGTGGGAGCTATAACATCAATCATAGTCCACCACACGGACTGAGAAGCAGAGAAAACAGTACTCCAGAGAAGGTTTAAGAGGGAGAGTGCCAAAGCACAAAATGGAAAGAGCGGTGACAGCCTGCTCTTTCTGGTTATATCATCCTTTCCAGAAGACATCACTGGAAAAGGACAAGATGGTTTAGCAGTGTGGCCAATTAGTCTCAGCAGTTTGGTAGTGTGGTTGAATGGTCTAAGGCACTGAATTTAGGCTCCAGTCTCTTTGGGGGCGTGGGTTTAAATCCCACTGCTGCAAGGGTCTTTTGTTTCTACATCAGTAATAATTAATCAGTTTATCTTCACTGGGGGGTTGACCTAACGTCAAACCCAACATGTGATTTTTCTCACTGCCTGGCTGGGCTGGGGGAATGGAACCACTGAATGAATGACTCATAGCCTACCCACAGGGAGCTCTTAATTCAATCGAACACTCAGACCGCTAAGAGATGTACTCCCAACTTCTGTTTGAAAGGGGGCTGACAAGACCTTGCCAAAGAAATGACATTTGAGCTGGAACCTTGAAATAACTTTGAAAGTGCAGTATGTGTTCCGTGAAAAGGAAGGATAAGGTAGGGGAGGGAGTAGAGGGGAGCAGGGAGTGAAGCGAGCCTTTGTTTCATTTGCTCCTAAGTGTTAACCTGGAGAAATCTGAGCAGTTGCACACAGAATGTAAAGTGTCCCTATGTCCCTGCTGCTGACTGCCTCTGGGAACCCCCTGTGTTTCCTACAGGATGTTGTCTCTGGTTTCTTCACCTACCCCGATCTCCTGCTACAACCCCTTCCCTCACCCACCATTTCTCCTTCAGTGTCTGTCCCTCTAGATCGGTCACTAGGACACTAAAAGAGATGGGTTAAGCAGGACACAAATCACCAAGGGAGGCAACTGCTCACCAGTTCAGGGAGGTGATATTTCAGAAGATTCAATGCTCAGGCTTGAGCTAACCATAGAAGACCACCCTGGCCGCCACCTAGACCACAAAGAGTCCAAATATGAGTTGAAGTCAGAATTTGAGCTCTTTAAGGAGCAACCTTACTTTCTGGCCTTTGAGAGCAGTGCCCTTCCTGCCCCATGTGATACCTTTGGCACTGGGCAGGATTTGGCCTCTATCACATCCAAGTTTGACTCCAGGCATTGTCCCTTCCTCAAGGCTTTGGGGAGAAGGAGACGGCTCATGTTAGCAGGTGGTGATGGAAACTGATTGGCCAGTGCCTTAAGTAGGCAAGTGATAAGTTTGTCCATGTGGCTCTTTACTGTAGTCATCCCTGCTGTAGAGGGCTGTCCTGTGTATTATAGAATACTCAGTGGCACCCCTGGCCTTTACTCACTAGATGTCAGTAGTAATATGCCCTCTCTACCCAACTATGACATCAAAAATGTCTCTAGACACTGCCAAATGTCCCCTAGGAGGCAAAACCATCTCTGAAGATGATTATCTCCCAGTGTGTAGCTTGTCTCTTGCAGTGTCTTTACCAAGGCAGAGGTTTCTTAATTTTGATGAAGTTCTTTTAATTGTGTTTTTCTTTTGTGAGTCAAACTTTCAGTGTTGTATCTAAGAAATCTTTCCCCAACACAAGTTGACAAATGTTTTATTATAAAAATTTCAAAGTTGTGGGTTTTATTGGTAGGTCCATGATCTACTTGAGGTTCATTTTTATATGTAGAACAATGTAGGGATCAAAAATCTTTTTTTAATTAGCTGGGCATGGTGGTGTGCACCTGCAGTCCCAGCTACTTGGGAGGCTGAGGCAGAAGTATCGCTTGAACCAAGGAGGGGGAAGTTGCAGTGAGCCAAGATTGCACCACTGCACTCCAGCCTGGGCGAGAGACTCCATCTCGGAAAAAAAAAATTGTTGTGATTTTTCTAAAGTTTGTTGAGAAAACTACCTTTCTCCACTGAATTGCCCTTGAAGCTTTGGCAACAGTCAATTAACAATATGTATGTGGTTCTATCTCTGTACCCCTGCTCTATAGATCTAGTTTTTAAAATTTCTTAATGCCAGTATGATACTGTCTTAATTATTGCAGTTTTATAATAAATACAATAAAATATAAATAAGTCTGGCAGAGTGAGTCTTCCAACTTTGTTTTTTCCAAAGATATTTTGGGCATGCTGTCTTTGAATTTGCATATGAATTCTAGAATTAGCATGTCAATTTCTTTAAAAGAAAACCAACCCTGTTGGGATTTTTATTGTAATTAGATTGAATCTATAAATCAATTTAGGGATAACTAATATCTTAACAATATTGAGTCTGTTCATGCACAAATATGAAATGCCTCTTGATGTATTTAGGTTTCCTTTCATTCCTCTTAGCATTTTTTTTCAGTGTACAAGTCTTGGACATATTTTATTCCTAAGTATTTCATATTTAATTACTCTGTTGTAAATTGTATTGCTTTTTAAAATGTCGATTTCTGATAGTTCATTACTAGTACATACACTTATACATATGTATATACAATTTATAACATAATATATGCCAAGCCTGGCCAACATAGTAAAGCTCCATTTCTGCAAAAAATGTTTTAAAAAATTATCCAAGCGAGACTGGGCGCTGTGGCTCACACCTTTAATCCCAGGAGTCTACTCGGTCGGTTGTGGGTGCTTATAATTTGTTTGGCTTACAAATCATTCATTTTCAACCCTCAGAGGCTAACTTGAGGTACATATTCTAAAAATATTAGCTTCTTTGTGACAGAGCTTATAGAAAAGATGGGACAGAGATGCTGCTCCCAGCACCAGCATAATTACCTAATGGGTTCATCTTGACCTGCCCAGAAAAGCTGATTTACTGAGACAGTGTTATTGCAGTAAAGAGTTTAATAAATGCAGAGCCAACTAAATGGAAGACTGGAACTTTGTTATTATTCTAATCAGCCTCCCCGAAAATTCAGAGGCTAGGTTTTTCAAGGATAGTTGTGAGACAGCCAGGTGAAAGATGGTCCCCGCAGATTCTCCAACCAGCCTGCACACGGGGATGAATGCACCATGTGGTGGAACCTTGGGAAGTTAGTGTCATTCGCAGCGAGGAGAAGCATGGCCCCATCTCTTCCTGGGAGGAAACTGGGATTTGAAGGCCTGGGCGGCAAGTGCTCTAGCAGGGACTCTGGCCTAGCAAGATTTCCCCTTTTCTTCCTTTCTCACCCAATAAAACCCCGTCTTACTCACCATTCCAATTGTCTGCGAGCCTGAATTTTCATGACCGTGGGACAAAGAACGCTGTCTTTAGCTGAACTAAAGAAAAGTCCTGCAACATTTGGGCAGCAGGAGAATGCTAATTAGTTGGGTCAGAGATAAAATCATAGCGAGTCGGAGCTTGTCTTCTTTCACTGAATCAGTTCCTGAGAGGGGGCCAGTTTACCAATCTCGGTGACGCCAGCTGATCCATTTAGAATGCAGAGTCTGAAAAATACCTAGAACAGCAATCTTAGATTTTACAATAATAATGTTATCTACAGGAGCAACTGAGGAGGTTAGAATCTTGTGGCCTCTGGCTATGTGACTCCTGAGCCATAATTTCTAATACTGTGGCTAAGTTGTTACTTTTACAAAGGAGGTCTGACCCCCAAGCAAGGAGGTGGTTTGCTTCATGAAGGGGCTGTTGTCATGTTTAAATTCCTCCCATGGTTTGCTCGGCATAAGCCCAGAAATAAGCAAAGGAAGCTAGGAGATTAGAAGCAAGATCGAGTTGGTAGCCGGATATGGTGGCTCACGCCTGTAATCCCAGCACTTTGGGAGGCCAAGGCGGGCGGATCATTTGAGGTCAGGAGTTCCAGACCAGCCTGGCCAACATGGTGAAAACCCATCTCTACTAAAATATACAAAAATTAGCCAGGCGTAGTGGTGCACGCCTGTAATCCTAGATGCTCGGGAGGCTGAGGCAGGAGAATCGTTTGAACCCCGGAGGCAGAGATTGCAGTGAGCCAAGATTGTGCCACTGCACTGTAGTCTGGGCAACAGAGCAAGACTCCATCTCAGGGGGAAAAAAAAAAAAAAAGATGGAGTTGGTTACGTCAGACTTCTTTCACTGTTATGATTTTTGTAAAGGTGATTTCACCAGCTGCACTCTTCCCATAGCTTCTACTGAGAAACTGGGGAGACTGTTGGAGGTGGGCAATCTGGGTCTAGCGAAGGTCTCAGGCAGTCTGCACGACACTGATTTTCCAGGTCAGGAGAGACAAAGTAGTCATAGTGGGCCCATGTTTCCCCAGTGTGTCAACCCAAAAGGTTTAAATAATAGGTACTATGGACTTAAAGAAATCAGAATTAATTTTGTCCCAAACCAAATTTGAGAACCGTAGCCTGGAACACAAACAGCGCAAACTGAGAATGTGTCCCGGAATGAGTTACATAAGGCATGATGTTTACATGTTTTTTCTAAATAAAAAAATCAAAGGGCCGGACGCGGTGGCTCACGCCTGTAATCCCAGCACTTTGGAAGGCTGAGGCGGGCGGATCACCAGGTCAGCAGATCGAGACCATCCTGGCTAACACGGTGAAACCCTGTCTCTACTAAATACAAAAAAAACAAAAATTAGTCTGGCGTGGTGGCGGGGGCCTGTAGTCCCAGCTACTCAGGAGGCTGAAGCAGGAGAATGGCGTGAACCCGGGAGGCAGAGCTTGCAGTGAGCTGAAATCGGGCCACTACACTCCAGCTTGGGTGACAGAGCAAGACTCCGTCTCAAAAAAACAAAAAAAAGAAAATCAAAGAAGGGGGCAGTGAAGCAAAGGTGACATTTTTACAATTTTGACGGATGTTTAGTGATGTTATACACAGACGAACCAAATGTGCGGTTAACATATATAGGGACAGTGTAACAAGTAAAGGAGTATGTACACATCTTAGGGTTTGGAGGGGAATGACTGACATTATCCTGCTGTTAGAAAAAGGAAAATTCAAAGAAAATGTTAACATGGCTGCAGTTGGGCATATGGGTAATAAAACCCAGGCCTATAAAATAAAGCTGACCTCTTGCCTGTGTAACTGTAGTTTGTTAAATATTTCACTGACAGGGACTGGTCATAAACCTGCGCATCAGATGTAGAACAAAGACAGGATGGAGTTAGTCACCCTCTCTCCACCGGACCCTAAGATGCTTAACCTTTCTCCCTACTCACTCAACTGTGTATTTATCGTATGTATGGCATCACTGAGCACTCATCAGAATCACAAGAATGTAACATTGTTTCACTAACCACTTCTCTCGCCTTCTGTGCCACACATATTCCCCTTAGAAAATTTAAATATACTGCACCTCATGTAAACTACTTTGGGACCTATTCTAGGTCTATTCTAAGTCTGTGTTCTCAGGCTAACTCCTCAAACTTGGCTGAGAATAAATCTAACCATGAATTCTTTAAGTTCAAGTGCCTCTTATGTCACTTTTCAGTTGACACTGCCTCTGTGCTTCACCTGCTAGGCAAGGTTACAATCAGTACACGTCAGTGAAAACATTTGACATGGCTGGGCATGGTGGCTCATGTCTGTAATCCCAGAACTTTGGGAGGCAGACATAGGTAGTTCACCTGAGGTCAGGAGTTTGAGACCAGCTTGCCCAACACAGCAAAACTTTGAGTCTGCTAAAAAAAAAAAAAAAAAAAAAAAAAAAAAAAAAAGGTAGCCAGACATGGTGGTGCATGCCTATAGTCCCAGCTACTTGGGAGACTGAGGCAGGAGGATCACTTGAACCCAGAAGGCATCAGGTTGCAGTGAGCCAAAATTGTGCCACTGCACTCCA
The DNA here is from genome assembly GCF_002776525.5 of Piliocolobus tephrosceles. Lineage (NCBI taxonomy): Eukaryota > Metazoa > Chordata > Mammalia > Primates > Cercopithecidae > Piliocolobus > Piliocolobus tephrosceles. Next base: position 125,557,770 of record NC_045439.1, read on the forward strand.
GCCTGGGCAACACAGCAAGACTCTGTCTCAAAAAAGAAAGAAAGAAAGAAAGAAAGAAAAGACAAAAAACAACAAACTTTAGCCTTTCAGGCTAGAGTTCAGCTTTAGCTCATAGGTCTAGTTTCTATTACCTATGTGCCCAACCTGCAGCCATCTTGGGCCACTTTTAAACATTGTTCTTTCAGATTTTCTTTTTTCTGACAAGTGCCATGCAGGAAAAATCAGGAGGGGGATGGGGGCAAGGGCTTTGTCCAGGAGACATTTATGCAGATTGTATTCCTAGTCTGGTCTGGGGCCTTGTCTTCTTGTATGATGACTTTGGGAGGAGGGTTGCAACTGCTTGAGCCTAGAGACAAATATCTGTTCCTTTTTCCTTCTGTCTGTTTTCTTGGTTGTGGATCAACAAAATGAAGATGTCTCCTAGAAGAATAAAACAGTAAGGTCAACAACTCAAGGGTTAATGCACCAGGCTATAACAAAGGTGTGAATTCTAGCCTCCCTGGGGCTCAGTTGCTTCAGTTTTTATGCTCTGGGATGTATTTACCAAGCTCAGATAACTTCACCGGCAAATTTCAATAAATGTTTCAGGAATAACAACAATTCTTCACAATCTCTTGCAGAAAAATTGGAGATGAGATAATAATTCTCAACTCTTTACATGAGGACAGTGTATTCTGATATTAAAAGCAAAGATATTTCAAAAGAAAGAAAACTACAGATCAGAGTCTCTTAAGAACATAGAAGCCAAAAAGTTTAACATAACTTTAGTGAGTTGAATCCAACAGTATATAAAATAATGATACATCAGAATCAAGGGGGATTTATCCCAGAAAAGCAAATTTGGTATGATATTCAAAATTAATCAATGTACAAGCTACATTATATTAAAAAGAAAAAACATGATTATATCAAAAGATGTAGACAAAACATTTGTCAAAATTTCACATTCATTTATTTATTACTTATATTTTTAGAAACGGGGGTTTCCCTCTGTCCCCCAAGCTGGAGGGCAGTAGTACAACCATAGGTCACTACAGCCTCAACTTCTTAGGCTCAAGTGATCTTCCAGAACTCAGCCTCCTGAGTAGCTGGAACTACCAGTGTGTGCCATCATGCCCTGAGAATAATTTTTTCTTTCTTTCTTTCTTCGTTTTTTTTTTTTTTTTTTTTGAGATGGAGTTTCGCTTTTTGTTGCCCAGGCTGGAGTGCAGTGGCGCGATCTCACTGCCACCTCCACCTCCCAAATTCAAGCGATTCTCCTGCCTCAGCCTCCCGAGTAGCTGGGATTACAGGCGCCCACCACCACACCCAGCTAACTTTTTTGTATTTTTAGTAGAGACGGGGTTTCACCATGTTGGCCAGGCTGGTCTGGAACTCCTGACCTCAGGTGATCCACCCGCCTCGGCCTTCCAAAGTGCTGGGATTACAGGCATGAGCCACCGTGCCTAGTACCCTGATAATTTTTTAAAATTTTTCATACAGACAGGTTCTCACTTTGTTGCCTAGGTTGGTCTTGCACTCCTGGGCTCAAGTGATCCTCTCATCTTGGCTTTCCAAAGCGCTGAGATTATAGACATGAGCCACCAATGCCCGCTACACATTCGCTTCTCATATAAACTCTCAGCAAATTAGAAATAGAAGGGCCTTTTCTCAATCTGATAAAGGGCACCTATGAAAAACTTTCAGCTAACAATATACTTAATGATGAAAGACTGAATGATTTCCCTGTAAGATTAGGACAAGCAAGGACATCTGCTTTCATCACTATCATCAGCAACGTATGGAGATTCTTGAACGGTAATGCAAAAAAAATTAAAATAGAAGCCATCCATGTTTAAATGAAGAAGTAAAACTGTTTTTATTCAGGGCCAGGCGCGGTAGCTCACGCCTGTAATCCCAGCACTTTGGGAGGCCGAGGCGGGCGGATAACCTGAGGTCAGGAGTTCGAGACCAGCCTCACCAACATGGAGAAACCCCAAGTCTCTACTAAAAATACAAAATTAGTCGGGTGTGGTGGCACATGCCTGTAATCCCAGCTACTTGGGAGGGTGAGGCAGGCGAATTGCTTGAACCCGGGAGGTGGAGGTTACAATGAGCCAAGATAGTACCATTGCACTCCAGGCTAGGCAACAAGAGTGCAGGGTTATCTTCCAAGGCAGGTTCCAACCAACCCAACACATATTGGACCTTTGGCATTCCAGTGACTTGGTGTCCTCCATTTGCAGAAAGTCCAGTGACCCAGCTTTAACTTTGTGTCCCCTTTGAGAGATCAGCTGGTAGAGTGGAGGACTGTACACATCTGTGGACATCCTTAGGTTGCTGGGTCAATTCCGGCTCGAGGGAAGTGTCTGAGTCTTTTGTGCACACACCAATGCTCTCTGGCTACACCTCTGCCTGGTCAAAGGCCCTGCTGTCGCCACACTCTCTCAAGCAAAACCCAGCAAAGCCTTATCCAGATCACCTAGCTTGCCATGCCTGTGCTGTTGCCAGTAGGCTTCAGCACAAAGCACCCCTTACTTCTGCTTTGTGACCCAGCCAATCCCCATCCGAACGCTTACCATCTCAGGGCTGTTTCATTTTTATTCACAGACTGCTTTTGAACCTAAGCACTGCTGGGGAATCTGACAACACAACTGGATTCATCTGTGACCAAGCTCTCCTGACCAGGCTGGCAAATCCTGGAAGGCCAAGCTCCCAGAAGACCATCAAGCATTCAGGACAATGCTGTAGGGCCAAGGACAACCATGATATCATCCGTGAACTCACCCTCTCCCTCTCATTTCCTTCTTGAGCTATTTCTACCTCACCTCTGTCTCTGTCTCATTCTCTCTCTCTCTTTCACAATTTCTCCTCTGTCTCTGTATATTCCTCTTTGTCTGTCTCTGCCCCTTCTCCCTATCACTCTGTGTCTCTCTCATTCTCCTTTGTCAGAACTGTATAGACTCATACAGACAGAAAATGCTCATCCTTGCTATGTTGTGTCTACCTGGGGAGGCAGCAGCCACCCTGAGAATTTTCTAAGGCAAAGAACCTCCATTGGCAAGGTCAGGTTGCCCCATGGGGTGAGGACATGGTGTGCCTACCCACTCACCCCTGTCCCAAATCCCTCAAGCCTCACCTTTACTGAGTCTTTGCACCGTTTTATTTTGCTACACCTGGGCTTGGCTCTTGGAGGAAGACTAAGGATACCTAACGCTCACCGCTTAGTTCACAGATGTCAAAAACACCTGCCACTTAGGAGCCTGCGAGAGCCAGAAGGAAGTACAAAATGGCAGGCTTGAAAAGAGCTTCAGTGAGCTGGGAGAGTTGGGGATTGTTGGTCTATGACAGGAAACAGAAGTGAAACTTGAGTGACATCTGTCATCATACAGTGGCACACAAATTCACCTCCTTAGAAAGGTCACTGCCTGGTGGGTCTGAGCAGTTTGGACCTTTTACACTGGGATCTAGTAGCACAGTTGGGCTCCCCTACCTTTGAGAAAAATATGCTAAAGCCCAGTCAGAAAGAATGGATCAGAAAATGGACCAGGCTTTCACCAACCAATGGAGCTTCACATCTGTGGAGATGTAGTGGGTTTGGTGGGTATGGGGCAGAGAAGAAAGCCAATGAGTGTCCCTTGGTCTCATCCCAAGATCTCAGAAAAATGTGCATCAGACACTTGATGTACAGATGCAACCTATCACAGAGAGCACTCTAAGCCCAATGGTCCATGGGAGCATAGCCCTCTGAAGCCCTTTGAGGACTGGATCCCTGCCCTCCCCTACGCTCTGTGGCCACAAGAACTGTTTCACTGTGGGTCTCAAACTGGAGACTGTATGTGTCTTCTTCTCCTGGAAAGCAGCAGATGGTCTTCCCCAACACTGCCTATTCCCCTCACGTTCCCCCGGCTGTGTCAATCTTTCCCACTTCTCACTGCTAATGGAAAAGAGCTAAGCTGTGGATTCACCAGTGCTCTGAGATGATTCTATGGCTGTAGAGCTACAGAGAAATCCCAGTCTCCAATGACACCAAAAACAAAGACCAATGAACAGGGACCAAAGGTAGCACCTTAGGTCTTCATTAGATATGTTCCTGATGGGACATGGAGGCACGGGTCCTCTGAAACCTCAGTTTGGTGTTTTGAGGGCAAAAGCAGAAGGGGACCAGGTAGTGGGCTTTGGTGACCAGCACAAGCGAGGGTGAACCCCAGATGCCCACTTTTCCAGTCTGGGACATAACAGAGAGTAGCAAGGGGTGTTCATGCATCTGACTCTCACCTTTGGCCATCCATACCCACTTAGCATAAGACAGGGAGAGGACTTAAACTCAATGGAGGCTAGGTCCCTTGGGGGTAGGTTGCTGTACCCCCACTAGGTGTTCAGCTGGGGGGTGGGTGTCTCAGTTGTCTTGGGGTGGTGGGCGTACACCACATGGGATGTGAAACCTTTGCCAAAGACATGGGGCCAGGAGAACTCACACCTCTGTCCTCTACCACCATTTTTTTGTTTTTTTGTTTTTTTGTTTTGCTTTGGCAAGAAACCCACAGAACCTTGGGTACTGTTAAGGGCATTCAGTTTTTTGTTGTTTTGTTGTTGTTGTTGTTGTTGTTTTTGAGACAGAGTCTTGATCTGTCGCCTAGACTGGAGTACAGTGGTGCGATATCGGCTCACTGCAAGCTCCGCCTCCCGAGTTCTCCTGCCTCAGCCTCCCGAGTAGCTGGAACTACAGGTGCCCACCACCATGGCCAGCCAATCTTTTTTTTTTTTTTTTTTTGTATTTTTAGTAGAGATAGGGTTTCACCGTGTTAGCCAGGATGGTCTCAATCTCCTGACCTCGTGATCCGCCCACTTCAGCCTACCAAAGTGCTGGGATTACAGGCAAGAGCCAACACGCCCAGTGGCATTCAGTTTTATATGGGAAGCAGAGCATAAAAGTTTGGAAAATTTGCAGCCTGACTATGTGATATAAAAGAAAAACCCAACCCCATTTTCTGGGGAGAAATTCAAACTGGCTGCAGAACTTTGCGTAAGTAGCAAGGAGCCTAATGTTAATCCCCAAGACTATGGGGAAAATGTCTCCAGGCCATGTCAGAGACCATCACGGCAGCCCCTCCTATCCATCACAGGCCCAGAAGCCCAGGAGGAAAAAGTGGTTTCGTCGGCTGGGCCCAGGGTCCTAGTGCTGTGTGCAGCCTAGGAACTTGGTGCCCTGTGTTCCAGCTGCTCCACCTGTGGCTGAAAGAGGCTAACATACAGCTTGGGCTGTGGCTTCAGAGGGTGGAAGCCCCAAGCCTTGGCAGCTTCCACATGGTGTTGAGCCTGCAGGTGCACAGAAGTCAAGAATTGAGGTTTGGGAACCTCCTCCTAGATTTCAGAAGATGTATGGAAACGCTTAGATGCCCAGGCAAAAGCTTGCTGCAGGGGTGGGGCCCTCATGGAGAACCTCTGCTAGGACAATGTGAAAGGGAAATATACAGTCAGAGCCCCCACGCAGAGTCCCTACTGGGGCATTGCCTAGTGGAGCTGTGAGAAGAGGGCCACCGTCCTCCAGACCCCAGAATGGTAGATCCACTGACAGCTTGCACCGTGCACCTGGAAAAGCTGCAGACGCTCAACACCAGCCCAGGAAAGCAGCTCAGAGAGAGGCTGTACCCTGCAAAGACACAGGGGTGGAGCTGCCCAAGACCATGGGAACCTACCTCTTGCATCACTGTGACCTGGATATGAGACCTGAAGTCAAAGGAGATTTAAGATTTAAGATTTGACTGCCCCGCTGGATTTCGGACTTGCATAGCCTCTATAACCCCTTCGTTTTGGCAAATTTCTCCCATTTGGAATGGATATATTTATCTAATACCTGTACCCCCATTGTATCTAGGAAGTAACAAGCTTGCTTTTGATTTTATAGGCTCATAGGCAGAAGGGACTTGCCTTGTCTCAGATGAGACTTTGGACTGTGGACTTTTGAGTCAATGCTGAAATGAGTTAAGGCTTTGGAGGACTGTTGGGAAAGCATGATTGGTTTTGAAATGTGAGGACATGAGATTTGGAGGGGCCAGCGGCGGAATGATATGGTTTGGTTGTGTCCCTACACAAATGTCAACCTGAATTGTATCTCCCCAAATTCCCACCTATTGTGGGAGGGACGGGGGAGATAATTGAATCATGGGGGCCGGTTTTTCCAGTGCTATTCTAGTGATAGTGAATAAGTCTCACAAGATCTGATGGGTTTACCAGGGTGTTCCGTTTTTGCTTCTCTCTCATTTTCTCCTGCCTCTGCCATGTAAGAAGTGCCTTGGCTAGGAGCGGTGGCTCACGCCTGTAATCCCAGCACTTTAGGAGGCCGAGGAGGGCAGATCACCTGAGGTCGGGAATTCGAGACCAGCCTGACCAACATGGAGAAACCCCAAGTCTTTACTTAAAATACAAAATTAGCCGGGTGTGGCAGCGCATGCCTGTAATCCCAGCTACTCCGGAGGCTGAGGCAGCAGAATCGCTTGAACCTGGGAGGCGGAGGTTGCGATGAGCTGAGATCGCGCCATTGCACTCAGGCCTGGGCAACAAGAGTGAAACTCCGTCTCAAAAAAGAAAAAAAAAGAAGAAGAAGAAGAAGGAGAAGGAGAAGGAGAAGGAGAAGGAGAAGGAGAAGGAGACGAAGAACTTTTCACCCCCAGCCATGATTCTGAGGCCTCCCCAGCCATGTGGAACTGTGAGTCCAATTAAACCTCTTTTTCATCCCAGTCTCGGGTATGTCTTTATCAGCAGCATGAAAACGGACTAATGCACTTGCCCTACTTCAGAAAGAGGCAGCCTCTGGGGGCGGGGGTGGGGGGAGAGTTTGTGGTCGGTTTGCAGAGGAGGGAAGCCAAGCCCCAAGTGGGCGCTGGGGAGGAAGGGTATCACAGTGCATCTGCTGCAAGCCCTGGGCGAGTTCTTCTCCCCTAGTCCCATTTGTTCTCTCTCTCACTTCCAGCACACTTGAATGCGTCAAAAAGTGAGTATAGGACACTGGGGGAAAAGGGCGGCGGCACATCGGGAGGAGGGGCATGTGTGTTGGCCCGGAAGGGAGGAAGGGACTAGGAAGACCAGAGTTTTAGGAAAGGGCTCCTTAAGGACTTCCAGCAGACCCTGAAGCTGGTCTGGGATAGCGGCCGCCCACTCAGAAGTTTTCCGAGTTCTTCTTTCCTCCTCCAGCAACCCCTGTCCCACAGGATTCACCCATCCACCTCGCCCAGCCCTCTTACCGAGCCCTCTCACCCTCTTATTTTCTTTCACTGAGGACTGTCATCCTCACTTGGCACAGGTGGAGGAAGGCCACAGGTGAGAGCCTCCCGTCTTGGATCGTGGCTATCAGCGCCCCGAGACGCGAGGAAATCACACTCAGAGAATTTGCTCCACCCTGAGAGCGGCGCGGTGGGACCGGCGCAAGGTTCTCTTCTAAGGTGAGTTCCAATCAACAAAGTGTGTTGAACCTCCAGCGTTCCAAGGACTTAGCTTCCTCCATTTGCAGAAAGTCCAGTGACCCAGCCCGTAGAGCGTGCACCCTTCGATAGCTCAGCTGGTAGAGCGGAGGACTGTAGACTGCAGAGAAGTTTGTGGACATCCTTAGGTCGCTGGTTCGATTCCGGCTCGAAGGAAGTGCCTAATACTTTTGCACGTAATGCCACCTGGTGCCTGGTCAAACACCCTGCAGCCTCCAACTAGTATCCACCCACACTCTCTGGGTCAAAACGCAGAGAAACCTTTCCTGATCACCCGGTTTCCACACCTGTCCTGTGGCCAGGACGCACGCCTGCAAGCCCACTCATTCTTCCCACAGTCCAGGGACAGGTACTCTTCAACGCAAAGCGCCCCTTGCTTTGGCTTTGTGACCTAGTCGGCCCCTCTCCCCAACCCCCTTCGCACCCCCACCATCCAGAGCTCTTTCACTTTTAACCACAGACTGCTCTGGGTGCTGAGGGCCACTGACTCTAGCAACACTGTGTGCTCACCATTGATATATCTCTCCATCTGTTAAACTAGTGGGTCCACCATCAAGTCTAAGAAGGTCAAGCCTGCTGGAAGAGAAAAGGGTCAGAGACAACTGTGACATCCTCAGAAAAATAAATAACTTGCTCTCTGCTCTCTCATCTCCTTCTCCAGGTCTCTAGCAATGCTTTTCTATCTGAGCATTCTCTCTCTCTCTCTCTCACTCTCTTTCTCTCATTATTTTTTATTTTTTTTGAGAGGCTCTGTCACCCAGGCTGGAGGGCAGTGGCACGATCTCAGCTCACTGCAAGCTCCGCCTCCCGGGTTCACGCCATTCTCCTGCCTCAGCCTCCCAAGTAGCTGGGACTACAGGCACCCGCCACCACGCCCGGCTAATTTTCTGTATTTGTAGTAGAGACGGGGTTTCACCGTGTTAGCCAGGATGGTCTCGATCTCCTGACCTCGTGATCCGCCCACCTCGGCCTCCCAAAGTGCTGGGATTACAGCCATGAGCCACAGCGCCTGGCTATTTCTCTCATTATATTTTGCTTGTAATGTATAGATGTTTACAGACAGACAATGTTCATTTCTGTTTTGTTTTGTCTGTTTGTAGCAGAGAGCTGCCACCCTGAGATTTTCTTAATGAATAGAGCTTCCACTGGCTCCATGTTTTCCTTCAGGTTGAGAAAAAAAACTGTGCCCCCTTCCCACATACGCCAAGTCTCACATTTCCTGAGCCCTCACATCCTTTAATGTTGCTACAGTAACCTTTGGGTTCCTGCTGGAAGAAGAAAGATACCTTTCACTCAGTTCAAAGTCTGCAAAAACACCTACACCAAGTGTCTTGCTAGTTGTGAAGGTGTGAAAGAGGGAAAGAGAGTATAAAAGGGCAGACTTGGAAAGAACTTCAGTGACCCAGGAGAGTTGGGGGCTGTTGGGTCCATGGCAGGGAGCAGAATTGAAGCTTGGGTGGCAGCTGCCACCCTGCAGAGGCACACAAGTTCACCTCCTTAGGCCACTGGCTTGTTGCATCTGAGCAGCATGCTAACACTTTTATGTAGGGGACTCTAGAGGCACAGCTGGAAGGTTGCACCTTTACAAGAGGAAGATGGCTGGCACAATCTGAGAGCATAAAGCAGGAAATGAGCTTGACTTTCACCAACCAAGTGGGGCTTCACCCATGGGAAGATAAAATGGGTTCATCAAAGTATGGGCCAGAGAGGAACCACAATGAGTGTCCCCTGGTCTCATCCTATGCTCTGGGAAAAGAAAAAAAATCTTCAGACACTTGATGTACAGATGAAAGTTATTACAGAGAGCACTGCAAGCAAAACAGTGATGGAAATTTGGTTCTCAGAGGCCTTCTGGGAACCCGGTGGCCACTCTCCCCTAGCCAATGGGCACAACTGCTTTTTCACTCTGCATCTCAAACTAGAGACTCCACATATCTTCCTCTCCTAGAAAGCAGCTCCTGTTCTCCCCCTACGGCCTATTCCCTCCCTCTTCTCTGCTGTATCAGCCTTTCCTGCTTCCCACTGCTAATGGAAAGGGGCGGAGCTGTGGACTCACCAGGGCCCCAGCAACATTCTGTAGCTCTGCAGCTACAGAGAGATCCCAGAGCCTGGAATGACGTTACTGCAGAGATCAGCAAACAGAAACCAAAGTAGGACCTGTCGTCTTCACTGGATGTGTCCTTGATAAGATGTGGCGGTACCAGGTTTTTTGGAACCTAGGCTTGGTGCTTTGAGGGAAAAAGCAGAGGTGGGCCATTGAGTTTGGTCATCAGCAAAAGTGTGGGTGATCCCTGACCCTTACTTTTCCCCTATAAACTCAATAAAGGGTGGGTCTTTTGGGTTCGGCTTGCTGTGCCACCATTACCTGTTTCACTGTTTGTGTGGGTGATGAGTGGTCTTGAGATAGTGAACACACACCATATGGGATATGAAACCTTTGTGACAATTTGGGGCCTAGGTAAGGGGTCCAAAGTCCACCTGTGTCCTCTATCAGCCCCTTTTTCTTTCCACTTTAGAAAGCAGCAGCCTCTGGGAAAGGATTCTTTGTCAGTTTGCAGAGGAGTGGATCAAAACTTTTATGCTGGCCCTTGGGGTTAGAGGTAGTGGGTATCACATGGTGATCTGTGAGCCCCTGGCCCTGGTCTCTCCCCACATATCCCTTTCTTTTATTTATTTATTTTTTTTAGTGGTCTCTGTCGCCCAGGCTGGGGTGCAGTGGCAAGATCACAGCTCACTGTAGCCTCAAACCTCTGGGCTGGAATGATTCTCCCACATCAGCCTGCTGAGTGGCTAGGACTGCAGGTGCAGGCCACCACACCCGGATAATTTTTAAAAGTTTTTCTGTAAAGACGGCTTCTCTCTATGTTGCCCAGGCTGATCTTGAAGTCCTGGGCTCAGGCGCCGCTCCCGCCTCTGCCCGCTAAATTGGTGGGATTACGGAGCGAGCCACCACGCCGGCCTCCACCTATCCTCCTGCATTTCCTCCCTCTCTTCCCATTGTGCCTCAATACGCCAAAAAGTGAGCATAGGACACTGGGTAGGAGGGCTGAGCACATCGAGAGGAGTGTGTTTGAGGTGGTGGGAAGTAGAGGCCAGGCTATTAGGGCAGTGCCCCCTTAAGGTCTTCCATCAGACCCTAACGCTAGGTTAGGGGTTGGAAGCTGTTTACACCACGCCCATGACGGTTCTCCCCCTTTCCTCCTCCAGTGTCCCCTCCTCCACTGGACCCACCCATCAGTCTCACCAACCCCTCTGCCCTCGCAGTCTTACCTCTGGCCACTAAGCGCTGTCATCTTCACAAGTAGAGCGATGCAGAGGGAGAAGAAGGACACAAGTGATAGCTCCTCCTCCTGGATCGTGGCTATCAGCCCCCGAGAGACGCCAGGCACCACCCCCGCCCAGAGGATTTGCTCCATCCGGAAAGGGGCGCGATGGAGACCGGCACAGTTCTCTTCCAAGCCGGGTTCCAATTAACTTAGCGAGTATTGGATCTCCGGCGGTCCAGGGACTTGGCTTCCTCCACTTGCAGAAAGTTCAATGAGCCAGCCTGAGCAGTGTGCACCCTTCGATAGCTCAGCTGGTAGAGCGGAGGACTGTAGACTGCAGAAAAGTTTGTGGACATCCTTAGGTCGCTGGTTCGATTCCGGCTCGAAGGAAGTGCCTGACTCTTTTGCGCACAATGCTGCCTGGCTGCACCTGTTCCTGTTCAAAGACCTTGCAGCCTTTGCAGCCTTGCAGTCATAACACTTTCCCAGGGAAAACCCAGCAAAATCCTACCTTTCCTGATCACACTCCTGGGAGCCTACTCATTCTTCCCGAATCCTTGTAGTCTTCAGCACAAAACAGTACCCTTTGCCTTGTGACCCAGCCAAACCCCGGTTCGTGCCCCCCACCATCCTATGCCTTTCCAGTCTTCAGTGCAAAACAGTACCCCTTGCCTTGTGACCCAGCCAAACCCCAGTTCGAACCCCCAACATCCTATGCCTTTCCACTTGTATTTACAAACTGCCCACCCATCACCCTGTCCCAAATCCCTCAAGCTTCACCTTTCCTGAGCCTTCACAACTTTTTATGTTGCTACAGCCAAGTTTGGCTACTGCTGGAAAAGTAAGGATATCTAATAGTCAGTTCAAAGTCTGGAAAAACACCTGCACCAAGTGCCCTGCCTACTTGGGAGGGTAAGGGAAAGGGAAAGGGAGTACCAAAGAAGTGCAGACTTCAAAACAGCTTCAGTGATCCTAGAGAGTTACGGGCTATTGGGTCCATGGCAGGGAGCAGACATAAAGCGTGAGTGACAGCTGTCATTATACAGAGGCACATGAATTTGCCTCCTTAGACAGGCCACTGCCTTGTGGATCTGAGCAGTTTGGAGCGTTTGCTCTGGGACTTAGAAGCACAGTTGGGTTCTCCTACTCCCAAGAAAAATGTGCTGAGGTCCAGTCAGAGAGAATGGAGTCAGAAATAGACTGAACTTTATCAACCAAGTGAAGCTTCACCTCTGGGGAGTTGGAGTGGGTTCGGTGGGGTATGTGGCAGAGAAGAAAGCCCATGAGCATCCTTTGGTCTCACTGCATAATCTTGGAAAAAGCTTCCAGATGTTTGATGTAAAGATGCAACCTATCAGAGAGCACTCCAAACTGAATGGCCCAGGAAAGCATGGCCTTCTGAAGCCTGCTTGGGACTGGCTTGCCCCATCCACTACCTGCTGGGTCCACAGGAACTGTTTAATTGTGCCTCTCAAACTGGATACTGCACATATTACTGCACATATCTTTTTCACATGGAAAGCAGCTCCTGGTATCCCGCCACCGTGTATTCTCTCCCACGTCACCCCGACTGTGTCAACCTTTCCTTCTTTTTTGGTGTCACCAGTGCTCCGGGACGATTCTGTGGCTCTGGAGCCACAGAGAGTTCCCAGCCTCCAATGACACCAAAGGCAAAGACCAGCTAACAAGGAAGGACCAAAAGTAGCACCTCAGGCCTTCATTGGATATATTCCTGATGGGGCATGGAGTCACCAGATCCCTTGGAACCTTTGCTCAGTACTTTGGGGGAAAACCAGAGGTGAACCAACAAATGGGTTTGGTAGCCAGCACAAGGGAGAGTGAACCCTGGTGCCCACTCTTCCCAGTTGTGCCATGGCAGAGAGTAGCAGGAGGTCTGTGAGGATCTGACTCTCACCCTTGGAGATCCACACCGACTTGCCATTAGACAGGAAGTGGATATAAACTCAATGGAGGCTAGGTCCCTTGGGTGTGGCTTCCTGTGCTCCTCTAGGTGTTCTGCTGCAGGGTGAGTATCTCAGTAGTCTTGGAGTGGTGGGCACACACCAGATGGGATCTGAAACTTTTGTCAAAGATGTGGGGTCAGGCTAAGGAGTCCAAAGCTCACACTTCTGTCCTTTACCTGGCTTCTTGTTTTTCAAGGAAACCCACAGAACTGTGCTTTATTTCAGAAATCGACAGCTTCTGATTGGAATTCTTGGCCTGTTTGCAGAAGAGGGTATGTCACATGTGCATCTGCAAGCCTGGGAGAGATTTCCTCACCTCACTTCCCAGTGCACCTCAATGGGCCAAAATGTGAGCATAGACTCCTGTGAGAAGGGTGGGGCACGTGGGGAGGAGGGCCCTGTGTGTGTGGTGGGGGAGGGAGTAGAGAGGCCAGACTGTTAACAGCAGCGCCCATTAGAGACCTGCACCAGACCCTGAGGTTGGGCTGGAGTTGTCAGTTGCCTACCCAGCGCCCATTAGGGTTTTCTTCCTTTCCTCCTCCAGCATTCTCTCCCCGACTAGACCCACCCAACCACCTCGCCAATCCCTGTGCCCTTGCTGACTCACTTCATTTTCTCTCAGGCCACTGGGTACTGTCGTGCTCACCTGTAGAAAGGGGGATACTCAGGGACAGGAAGGCTGTCACAGATGAGAGCTCCTCTCTGTGGATGGTCGCTATCAGAGCCCGAGAGACACCAGGCATCCTCGCCCAGAGGATTTGCTCCGCCCCGAAAGGGGCACGGTGGCGACCCACGCAGGGGTCTCTTCCAAGGTGGGTCCCAACCAACCCAACTCATATTGGACCTCAAGCATTCCAGGGATGTGGCTTCCCCTGTTTGCAGAAAGTCCAATGACTCAGGTCTGATGGCACGCACCCTTCGATAGCTCAGCTGGTAGAGCGGAGGACTGTAGATTGTACAGACATTGTGGACATCCTTAGGTCGCTGGTTCGATTCCGGCTCGAAGGAAGTGCCTGACGCTTTTGCATGCAATGCTTCCTGGCCGCACTTCTGCATGGTTAAAAGCCCTGCAGCCTCCAAGTAGCAATCACACTCTCCCGGGCAAAACACCCACGAAGTCTTTCCTGATCACCTAGCTTCCCACGCCTTGCTTCTGCTTTAGGATCCCCCCAGTCCTTCTATTCGTGCCATCCCCCGCTTCCCCATCCTATGCTCTTTCGCTTTTATTCACAGACTGCTCTCGGGCTTGAGCATTGCTGCTGGCTGCTGGCTGTGACAACACCACTGTGCTCACCTTTGACAGAGCTCTCCTGACCAGGTGGGCAAAACCTGGAAGGTCAAGTTCCCTGGAGAACGTCAAGCTTACTTGACAAGGGTGTAAAGTGGGGATAACCATGGTATCTTCTGTGAAAACTCACCCTCTCACTCTTATCCGTCTCAGGCTCTTTATCATTGCATTGAGATCTGACAGTCTCATGTCTGTCTCTGTCTCATTCTCTTTCTTTCACAGTTTCTCTGTCCCTGTATATTTCTCTTTGTCTCCGTGTCTCCGCCTCCCTCTCGCTCTCCCCCCACCCCTCAGCCAGCCCCTCTCATTCTCCTTTGCTGGAAATGTATAGACTTAGGCATAAAGAAAATGTTCATTCCCACTTTGCTATGTCTACTTTGGGGAGACAGCTGTCACCCTGAGAATTTCCTGATCGTAAGAACTTCCATTAGCAAGGTCAGGTTGCCCTTTAGGTTGCGGACAAGGTGAGTCTATCCCCATCCCCACAGCTTTTCCCAAATCCCTCAAGCCTCACTTTTTCTGAGCTTCACAACTTTTCATGCCGCTACAGCCGAGTTTGGCCCATGCTGGAAAAGCAAGGACCTAATATTCAGTTCAAAGCCAGCTAAAACACCTGTGTCGAGTGCCCTGCTACTTGAGATGGTAAGGGAGATGGAAGGGGAGTACAAAAGTGCAGGCTGGAAAAGAGCTTCAGTGATCCTGGAGAGTTAGGGGCTGTTGGGTCCATGGCAGGGAGCAGAAGTAAAGCTTGAGTGACAGCTGTCATTATACAGAGGCACACGAATTCGCTGCCTTAGGCCACTGCCTGGTGGGTCTGAGCAGTTTGGAGCTTTGGGCCTAGAGGCACAGATGTACTCTACCTTCACCCCAAAGGAAAACATGCTGAGGCCCAATCAGAGAGGATGAAGCAGGAAATGGACTTAGGTTTTCTCCAACGAAGTGGGGCTTCACCTCCAGGGAGATGGAGTGGGTTCTGTGGGTATGAGGCAGAGAAGAAGGCCGACAAGCAATACTTGGTCTCATCTCACCATCTCGGAAAAAACTCCAGAGATTTGATGCACGCATGCAACCTATCACAGAGAGCACCCCAAGCCAAACAGCCCATGTGAACATGCCCCTCTGAAGCCCTCTGGGGACTGAGACATCTACCTCCACTACCTGCTGTGGCCACAAGAGCTGTTTCATTGCGGGTCTCAAACTGAAGACTACACATGTCTTCCTCTCCTGGGAAGCAGCTCCTCATCTCCCCCCACCTCCCTATTTCCCCCAACATTCCCCTGGCTTTGTCAGCCTTTCCCACTTGTCATTGCTAATAGAAGGAGGCTGAGCTATGGCATCGCCAGTGCCCAGGATGATTCTATGGCTTTGGAGCCACAGAGAGATCCCTGCCTCCAATGACACCAAAGGCAGAGACCAACGAACACAGACCAAATGTAGTACCTTTGTCCGTTATTGGATAAGTTCATGATGGGATATAGAGACCCCAGGCTCTTTGGAACCTCTCTTTAGTGCTTTGGTGGGAAAATCAGAGGTGAGCCAGCTTCGGTGGCCAACACAAGCAAGGTTGAAACCTGGGTACCACCTCTTCCTGTTTGAGCCATGACAGAGAGTAGCTGGGTTCTGCGAGCATCTGACCCTTGCCCTCAGAGATCCAGACCCACTTGCCATAAGACAGGGAGTGGACTTAAACTCAGTGGTGGCTAGGTCCCTTGGATGTGGCTTGCTGCACCTCCACTAGGTGTTCAGCTGGGAAGTGGGTGTCCCAGTGGTCTTGGGGTAGTGGCACACACCAGATGAGATCTGAAACCTTTGTCAAAGACATGGCATCAGGGTAAGCAGTCCAACACCGACACTTCTGTCTTCTACTTCACCCACCCTCCATTTTTTTTTTTTGTTTTTGAGACAGGGTCTCTTCTGTCACCCAGGCTAGAGTTCAGGGGCATAATCATAGCTCACTGTAGCCTTGAACTCCTGGCCTCAAGCAATCCTCCCACCTCAGCCTCCCAAGTAGCTGGGACTACAGGCTCGTGCTACCACACCCGGCTAATTTTTGTAATTTTTGTAAAGATAAGGTTTTGCCATGTTGCGCAGGCTGGTCCTTGCCCCTTTGCTTTTTCAGACCCCACAGAGCCTTGTCCTACTTTTAAAAGTTGCAACAGGCAAAATATTTCTGGTTGGTTTGCAGAGGAGGGAAGCCAAACCCCAGATTGGCCCGGAGGGAGGAGGGCTATCACCTGTGCCTCTGCAATCCCTGGGAGGGGTCTCCTCACCTAATTCTATTTGTTCTTTCCCTCACTTCCCAGTACACCTCAACGGGCCAAAAAGTGAACATAGGATACTGTGGGTAGAAGGGAGAAAATGCATCGGGAGGAGGAACGGGGGTGGGGTGTGAGGGGGTGGGAGAGCAGTGGAAGGTGAAGTGAGGTCAGAGCGTTAGGGAACGGCCTCATAACCGGCCGCCACCAGACTCTGCGGCTCGGCTGGGGTTGGAAGCCTTCTACCAGTGTCCATTCCAGTTCTCCTCCTTTCTCCTCCAGCAACCCTTCCCTCACCGGACCCCCGCCCCCTGCATCCACCTTGCCGGGTTGGCCCTCTGCCTCTCACCCTCTCACTTTTTTTTTTTTTTTTTTTTTTTGGCACTGAGGTCTATCATCTTCACCTGTAGAAAGGGGGATGCACAGGAGGAAGACGATAACAAGTGAGAGCACACTCCCACCACCACCCCCTCTCCCTCTTCCCGCCCGCCCCCTACCCGGCCTGCCCCTCATGGATCGTTGTTATTGGTGCCGGGGAAAGCCAGTGAACCACACCCAGAGGATTTTGTTCCCCGCAAAAGGGGCGCGGTGGCGATCGGCGCAGAGTTATCTCTGCAAGGCGAGTTCCAACCAACTTAAAGCTTATTGGACGACTACAGTTGCAAGGATTTGGCTTCTTGCATTTGCTGAAAGATCAATGACCTAACCACAGAGGTGTGCGCCCTTCGATAGCTCAGCTGGTAGAGCGGAGGACTGTAGCCTGTAGAAACATCTGTGGACATCCTTAGGTCGCTGGTTCGATTCCGGCTCGAAGGAAGTACTTTATACTTTTGCGCACGCACGCACCAAAACTACCAGGCTGCATCTCTGCCAGGTCAAAGGCTCTGCCAACCAGCATCGACACTCTCCCAGGCGAAACCTAGCAAGGCCTTTCCGGATCATCCAGCTTCCCACAGCCTATTCTGTGGCCTTGGGAGTCTGCTCACTTTTCCTGCAGTCCAGAGACATGTACCCATCAGCACCATAGTGCCCGTTGCTTCTGTCTTGTGACCCAGCCAATTCTCTTAATCAGCACCCTACCGCACCTCACTCTTTCACTTTTGCTCATGGACTGCTTTAGGGTTTGAGCACTGCTCAACTAGAGTGAAAAGTCTTAGTTCACTCTAAGCTGTGACGGAAGGCAGTTTAGTAAATAGGGGAGGTTTTCTGGTAAAGCCTAAGCTTATCAAAGTTGAGTCAATTGAGTCTTAGATCAGGAGTAGGAGTAGATCTGTGATCAGAGAAGTAGGGTGGACACAGAAAAGTCTGAGCAAATAAACAGAAACCTGAAGAGTGTTGATTGTGCGTGTAACTAACTATATATAGTATCGTTAGAACATACAAGCAAGTCCAAGAGTATCAGGAAATGAGGATTTCAAAAGTTGTGCATGGAATTTTTTTCTGTCATTACATCCCTGGAGTTTCAATTGCTACTCACCCCAGAAACAGAGAAGATTGCCCTACATCTATTTGAGTTCTCATAGACAGGGCACTGTAGCTATGAAACTTAATATATATGTATATGTATACATATATACACATATGTATGTGTATGTATATATTATAATATATATATTATTCCCCAGAGCGACAAGCAGGAGAAAAATTATATAATGTTCATGTTCTTCCGCATTCACCTCCACTCACTTCATTTCCAGTCCTATTGTCATTGCCTCTGCACATGCTTTGTGCAGCTGCCTGGCTTGGGTCAGCTGACAAATGAAGGCATGACTGATGCCAAGGGAGAAAAATCTTGTGTTGAATGTCTGCTTTTCCTGCTTTTCAGATTTGGCAGGAATGGGGAATTGGGAAATCTTCATTCGAGATCTCTAAAAATTGTCTTCTTTCTTTCTCAATCTTTATCATATTATCTCTTTAATAATTGGATGGCCTTTTCCAGCAAGTACTACTCTTAGCTGGGGTCCTGATGCTTAGATCAATATCAGTTCCTATGTGGAACATCCTCAGTGATAACTAAATGGTATGAATAGACTATACATACTATTTTCTACCTTTAAATAGTGAGATTAATTAGAAACCAAGGCTTTTGTCACTCTCCCCTACCTCTCCACTCAGACTAATATCAGTAATCAAGAAGGATGTGGTCCAACACTGGTAAAATGACTGTTTATATGTAAAATACATAAGCAAGAAACATAAGACCTGACCTCAAATTGCAACATATTCTGAACTGTGTTGGGTAAAAGGACAGTGGCTAAGTGTTAGAATATTTTTCAGATGGAAGCCGAGAGGTGTAATCCTTTCAGGTCTACCCTTTGCCTTCCAGTCCCACAGTATATGCAAACTGAAATACCTTGAGACATTCTGAGGCAGTCTCCTTGTTTAAATATCAGTGTCTCCTCAAGTCAAAATTATTGAGCACTTTAAAGATAAACATTCTCTAAAAGAGGAGACAGTAGGGTCATAGACGCTGGTGGCCAAAATAACATGATGTCTCAGCCTCCTCAGGATCTGAAGGCACTCTTTTTTTTTTTTTTTTTTTTTTTTTTTTTAGTAAGGCGCAGAAGTACAGCGTCTGAGAAGCTGTGCCTAGGAGAAAAGCCTAAAAAGCAAGCAGTTTCTTACTAGGCATAGCTCCTTGTTTTCCCATGTGGCAACCTCGTGGTCTTTCAGATAATAAGGCATGAATTTGGTCACAAAAGAAAAGGGCAAGTGAGTTCCTGCCTCTGTCTTACAGCATGACCCCATCATGGGAGGTCCACACTGTCCCAGAAGATGCATTCTTTTTACAGGCTTTCATATTTTACTGAAAATGTTGGAGAGCCAGAAATGGCACCTCTGAAGTAACCAGCTTAATCAATTTCATTTTCCCCACTCCCACCCAGACTCTTTTACTCAGCCAAAATGTATCATGTTTCCTGGGCTTATGAATACAAGATAATAACAGGATGCTTACTCTGCTTTGATCTCTCTGCCTCCTCTTTTGTCAATCTTCTCATTCTCTGTTACTCAGGGCGAGATATCTTTTACCAGAATCTTTTCGTAACTCCCAAGTCTTAATCTGGTTCTCTTCCTCTTTGTCTCTGACACTCCCTGATTACTACATCTTCCCACCTATCACTCTATACTGATATGACGCGTTAATATCTCTATCAGGAGTGAGCTCCGTGAAATCTGGGACAATGCCATATTCATTTTGGTATCATCAGAACCTTGCCAGTACCCTGCACAGAGTAGGCACCTGGAATATGATTATTTACTGGCCATGAGGTGTTTCAACATGAGCTCAAGAAAGATGAGAGCTCTGAACAAATCATTACATCCTGGAGTAATGACTAGAGACTACTTTATTGGAACACACAAAAATCTCACAATTTCTTCTAAGATGAAAACCAGAGGTGACATACTCCGTGTAACAGCCCAGTGTCTTCTATGATAAAAAGCAAATGAAGAAGCTTCTGAGAATTGTAAAACTGGATAGTCACATCAACTCTATCACTAAGGTAATCTGAAAGTTGAAAAAATATGTAGAAAACATCTGCTTGATGACATTGAATAGATAACAAAAACAAGAAGAGTTAGTTAAAATCTGGGAGAGGGAATAAACCAGAGTGGTAATAATGAGAAAATCACCATGTATATGTAAATAACTCAAATAAAGCCATTATGAATTTTAGGATAAAAGCAGACAAGGCACTAAAAGAAAGAATTATTATAAGTCAATCTCATTTACTAGCGTTAATATAAAAATTCTAAACAAATTAGCAAACCATATAGAGCCACATACAAAAATTATTACCTATCTGACAAAATTGGAGCTATTGGATGAAAGTAGGATTGATTTAACATTAGAAACTTCAACGTAATTCATTCTTCTAATGGACCAACAGAGAAAAATACTAAGATTCTCTTAACAGATACAGAAAATACATTTAGTAATTTAAATGCCTTTCATAATAAAATTTATTCACAGAATAGGAAAATAAGGCAATTTATTTAGTTTGGTGAAATGTATCTACCAAAAAAACCTCATTGCTCACTGTATGTCCATATGATATGGTTTGCCTGTGGATGTCCACACCTAAATCTCATCTTGAATTGCAGTTCCCATAGTCCCCACATGTTGTGGGAGGGATCTGGTGGGAGGTAATTGAATCATGGGGGGTGATTTCCCCCATGCTGCTGTTCTCCTGATGGTGAGTGAGTTCTCATGAGATCTGATGGTTTTATAAGGGGCTTTTCCCTCTTTCGCTTGCCACTTCTCTGTCCTGCTACCCTATGAAGAAGGACGTGTTTGCTACCCCTTCCACTATAATTGCAAGTTTCCTGAGGCTTCCCCAGCCATTCTGAACTGTGAGTCAATTAAACCTCTTTTCTTTATAAATTACACAGTTTCTGGCATGTCTTTATTAGCAGTGTAAGAATGGACTAATATAGCCCATCAAACAGCATATTCAATGGTGAAATGGTCCTACATCATTTCTGTTTGAGATTCAAACAAGATTAGGATGCCTGACTGACACCTCATTCCTATTTTTTTGCTGTTTGGTTTTCTTGGAGAGGGGAGGTTTTTTTGTTTTGTTTTGTTTTTTTTTTTTTGTTTTTTTTTTTTTTTTGAGATGGACTCTCACTCTGTCTCCCTGGCTGGAGTGCAGTGGCGCAATCACTGCTCACTGCAACCTCCACCTCCTGGGTTCAAGAGATTTTCCTGCCTCAGCTCCCAAGTAGCTGGAATTACAGGCACCTGCCACCGTACCCAGCTAATTTTTGTGTTTCTACTAGTAACAGGGTTTCACCATGTTGGCCAAGCTGGTCTTGAACTTCTGACCTCAAGTAATCCGCCCCCTTCAGCCTCCCAGAGTGCTGGGATTACAGGCGTGAGCCACTGTGCCTTGCCCTCATTCCTATTAAATGTTATACTGAAGGCTTTTGTTAGAAGAAATAAAAATGAAGAAGTAATTGCATAAAAAGAGAATTTAAAGAAATATACAGTTATCTTATTAGAAATACATGATTTTGATACATTTGTGGCACCAAATGTCAACATGCAAAGATCAATTATATTTTTACATGTCATAATCAATCAGTTAGAATGTTCACTTTTTAAAAGGTTGCCTCTATAATAGCATTAAATAATGAAATACCTAGAAACACATCTCTTAAAATATACAAAATATCAAGGCAAAAACAGCAAAATATTATTGGAGAAGTAATGAAAAACTATATAAATGGAAAGACAATCCATGGTTTTTTTTGGCATATGTGTGTTCGGTTGTTTCAGCACCATTTGTTAGAAAGGCTATCCTTTCTCCATTGAATCATGAGTAAAGATGTCTACTTGGTCAAAGATCAGTTCACTATATTTGTGTGGTCTGTTTCTGAGTTCCCTAGTCTGTTCCACTGATCTTTTGCCAATACTATACTGTCTTGTGTATTCTTTTGCCAGTACCATACTGTCTTGATCACTGCAGCTTTATAGTAAGTCTTGAAGTCAGATAGTGTCAGTCCTCTGGCTTTGTTCCTCAGTATTGGGTGAAATATTCTGGGCTTTTGCCTTTCCATGTGAACTTTAGAATCAGTTTGTTGATAATTGACAGCACAAAACAATTTGCTAAACTTTTCATTGGGATTATGTTGAATCTGTAGATCAAGTTGGGAAGAACTGACATCGTAACAATAGTCTTTCTATTCATGAACAAAATATCTCTTCATTTATTTATATCTTTATACTTCTTTCATCAGCATGTTATAGTTTTTCTCATATAAATCTTGTACATATCTTGTTAGAATTATACCCAAGTATTTTATTTTTTGGTGCTAATGTAAATTGCATTATGGTTTAAATTTCAATTTCCAATTGTTCATTGCTGGTATATAGGAAAGCAGTTGACTTCTGTTTATTAACCTTTTATCCTGAAACCCTGCTATAATCACCCACTAGTTACAAGAGGGGTTTTTTGGACAATTCTTCCAGATTTTCTATAGACAGTCATGCCATTGGTGAACAAAGACAGTTTTATTTCTTCCTTCTCAATCAGGATGCCTTTTATTTTATTTTCTTGACTGATTATACTAACCAGGATTCCGGTAAGATGTTGAATAGAAGTAGTAAACCAGGGACATCCTTGTCTTGTCCCTATCTTAGCAGGAAGGCATCTAATTTCTCACCAATAAGTATAATGTTAGCTGACGGGTTTTTGTAGGTGTTCTTTATCAAGTTGAGGAAATTCCTCTCTATTCTGGTTTTCTAAAAGTTTTCTTTATGAATACGTGTTAGCTTCTGTCAAGTGCTTTTTCACTATCAATTGGTATGATTACATAGTTTTTCTTCTTTAGCCTGTTGAAGTGATGGATTATGTTGATTTTTGAATATTGAGCCAGACTTTCATAGCTGCAATAAATCATTCTTGGATGTAATGAGTATTTTTGTTTTATACATTGTTAAATTTGATTTGTCAATATGTTGTTGAGGATTTTTGTGTCTATATTTGTGAGATACATGGATCTGTAATTTTCTTTTCTTGTTATGTCTTTAGTTTTGATATTAAAGCTGGCCTCGCAGAGTAAGTTAGAAAGTGTTCCTCCTGCTTCTAATTTCTGTAAGAGATTGTAAAGAATTTGCATCATTTCTTATATGTTTGATGGAGCTTATCAGTGGACCCATATGGGTTTGTTGCTTTCTGTTTTAGAAGATTATAACTTGCTGATTTACTTTCATTCATATATACAGGCCTATTCACATGATCTATTTCTCCTTACGTGAGTTTTTGTAGTGTGTCTTTCAAGGAGGTGGCCCATTTCACCTAAGTTATCAAATTTATGGGCATAAAGTTGTTTATAATATTTATTTATTCTTTTAAAGTCTGTGGGGCAAGTGGTGATTCCCCACTTTTATTTCTGATATTAGTAATTTTTGCCTTTTCTCTCTTTTATTTTCGGTTAACCTGGCTAGAGATTTATACATTTTATTGACCATTTCAAAAAACCATCCTTTGTTTTCATTAATTTTTTCTGTTATTTTCCTGTTTTCCATTTCATTGACTTCCTCTCTAATTTTTATTATTACTTTTCTTCTTGTTTGAATTTAATTTTTGTTACTCTTTCTCTCGTTTTCTTTCTTTTTTTTTTTTTTAAGACATGGTCTCATCCTGTTGCCCAGGTTGGAGTGCAGTGGTATAATCACAGCTCATTGCAGCCACAACCTCCTGGGCTCAACTGATCCTCCTGCCTCAGCCTCCCAAGTAGGTGGGACTACAGGTGTGCACCACCATGCCTGGGTAATTTATGATTTATTTATTGTAGAGATGGGGATCACTATGTTACACAAGCTGGTCTCAAACTCTTGAGCTCAGGAAATCCTCCCTCCTTGACCTCCCAAAGTGCTGGGATTATATGTGTGAGCCACCACGCTTGGCCTTTTCTCTAGTTTTCTAAGGTGGAAGCTTAAATCATTGATCCTAGATCTTTCTTCTTTTCTGATATATACACTCAATGCTATAAATTTCTCTGTAAGCACTGCTTTTACTGCACCCCACAAATTTTGATAAGTTGTATTTTTATTTGTATTTAGTCCAAATGTTGAGGCTTCTTTTTTGACCCATATGTTACTTAGAAGTGTGTTGTTTAATCTAAAAGTATTTGGATTTTCTGTTACTGATTTCTTCTGTTATTGATTTCTAGCTTAATTTCATTGTGGACTGAGAACACATCCTGTTACGATTTATGTTCACTTAAAATATTTAATGTGTGTTTGATGATCCAGAATGTCTATTTTGGTGAATGTCCCATGTGAGCTTGAGAGTAATGTATGGGCCGGGCGCGGTGGCTCAAGCCTGTAATCCCAGCACTTTGGGAGGCCAAGGCGGGAGGATCACGAGGTCAGGAGATCGAGACCATCCTGGCTAACACGGTGAAACCCCGTCTCTACTAAAATACAAAAAATTAGCCGGGCGTGTTGGCGGGCGCCTGGAGTCCCAGCTACTCGGGAGGCTGAGGCAGGAGAATGGCGTGAACCCGGGAGGCAGAGCTTGCAGTGAGCTGAGATCAGGCCACTGCACTCCAGCCTGGGCGACAGAGCGAGACTCCGTCTCAAAAAAAAAAAAAAAAAAAAAAAAAAAGAGAGTAATGTATGGTCTGCTGTGGTTATATAAAGTTATCTATAAATGTGCATATAAATCCAGTTGATTGATGGTGCTATTGAGTTCAAGTATGCCCTTACTGATTTTATGCCTGCTAGATTTGATAGATTTGTTAATTACTGGTAAAGGGATGCTGAAATCTCCAACTATAATGGTAGATTTGTTGATTTCTCCTAGCAGTTCTATCAATTTTTGCCTCGTGTATTTTCAGGCTCTATTCAGTGTAAACACATTAAGGATTGTTATGTCTTCTTGGATAATTGACCCCATTACCATTTTGTAATTTCCTCTTAATCCCGATAATTTTCTTACTCTGAAGACTTCTTTGTCTGAAATTAACATAGCTACTCTATCTTTCTTTAGATTAGTACTAGCATGTAGTATCTTTCTGCCTTTATATTTAAAGTAGGTTTCTTCTAGATAACACATAGTCGGGTCTTCTTTTTAATCCACCCTGAAAGTCTTTGTATTGGTATATTTTGACCATTCGCAATAAAAATAATGATTTATATAGTTGGATTAATATCTACCATATTTTGTATTTTAACTGCTTTGTATTTATTGCCCTTGTTCATTTTTTTCTGTCTTCTACTATTTTTCTACCTTTTGTGGCTTTAATTGAGCATTTAATATTATTCCATTGCAGTGCTGGGATCATAGCTCACTGAACCCTTGAATTCCTGGGTTCAAGTGATCCTCCTACCTCAGCCACCCAATTAGCTGGGACCATAGGCACACACCACCATGTTTGATTAATTTTTAAATTTTTAGTAGAGATAGGTCTATGTTGCCCAGACTGGTTACAAACTCCTGGGCTCAAGCAATCCTCCCTCCTCGGACTCCCAAGCTGGAATCACAGGCATGAGCCACCACACCTGGCCATATCTTCTTGATCAACTGATCACTTTACAATGTTGAAATGCCATTCTTTGTGTCCAGTAAAAGTATTTAGCCTGAAACTACATTCTCTAATATTAACACACAGACACACAGACACACACACACACACACACACACGTGTATTAAATTAGAGTTCCCAAGAAAATGGAGAAAATGGAAAGGGGGACAAAAAACTTAAAAACTAGTTGCTGAAAAATTGCAAAATATGATGAAAATTATAAACTCACAGATCCAAGTAGCTTAATGAATCTCAAGTATGTGCATACGCATACACACACCCCTAGAAGAAAATTAATCAAAGGTGCATCATAATCAATTTGCTTAAGACCAGTAATAAGAGAAAAATCTTACATAACAGTCAGAGGAAAAATCATATTATGGGTAGGTACAGAGCAGCTTTTATTCCACTTTTATTCCAGCACCGGTGTATTCTCATCATTTTCTTTGGTGTTTACCCAAAGTTGTAGATATTGCAAGGTCTTTATACTCTGGTTGGTGGGAGCATAAACCAGTCTTACCCCTATGTGGGATCTGGGAATTGTTGAGTCTCCTGTTTTCCAGTGATTCTTTCCCTGGCCTTGGTAGTTTCCTTTCACACATAGGTCATTACTCAGTGAAAGTCTCAAAGTGTCTCTTATCTGCAGATGTCGGAAGCTTTCTCTTTGTGAAGCTCCCTTTTCTCCAGTATTCTGCTTCTTGACCTCCTCAAGCTCTAATCTTTGTCTTCTCAACTTAACAAGAATGAGGTGTCTGTTTGGCCTGCCTCTATGTAGTTCAGGTTGGAAACTGCCTTTCAACTGAAAGCTGGGGAAATGCTTCATAGGATTCACTCTTATTTTTCTTCTCTTAGGGATCACAGTCCTTCACTGCCTGTTGTCTAATTTCTAGAAGTCATTGTTTCACATATTTTGTTCATTTTACAGTTAACTAGGGTTAAGATAAATCCAGTTCTTGTTACTCCATCATGGCCAAAAGTGGAATTTCTCCTTACAATTTTAACATACATATAAAATAATAGTTTCTATCAATGGCTGTGGTTAATTTAACTCAGAATAAGATGAGAAAGAATCTCAGCTTTCAAGTCATTACTTTCTTTACTATCTTCACATTTTTTATATAATCTGAGATTTTTATCTGCAAGTCATTGATTTTTATGGCCATTAGGTGACACTATAACTGATATTCTTATGAAACTAGATGAAATATTTGAATAAAATGTTAGAAAATTGAATTCATAGTTTATTAAAGCAATGTCTTCACAATTATTTACATTTACATATAAGTTCTACTTCTTTCCTTGCTCATAACTTTTTTGCATCTCACTGTTTTATGATTTTATTTTTTATTTTCAGGAGTTCAACCTTGAGTAATTCCTTTAGAATGCATCCATGGATCTTAATGAAGATATAAGTTCTAGAACACCCCACCACCACCAAGTGCCCTCAGTGTAGACTCTCTTTTGACTGCTATTTACGCTGAAAATAGAATTGTAGGTGTTATGGGCGGAACTGTGTCTCTACAAAATGCAATATGCTGAACCCCCTAATCCCCATGCACCAGAACATGACTATAGGATAGCACCTTTAACGTGGTGATTGAGTTAGAGGCTGTTAGGATATGCCTGCCATAATCCAGCCTGACTAATATCCTTATAAGAAGAAAAAATCTGCACACAGACACCAGAGATGCATGTACATGAAGGATGAACTGTGTAAGGACAGAGAGAGAAGGTAGCCATCTGCAAGCCAAAGAGAAGTCTCAAAAGAAACCAATAGCTTGATCTTGGACTTCTAACCTCTAGAATTGTGAGAAAATGAATTCCTGTTGTTAAAGCTACCCTGTCTGTGGTATTTTATGATGGTAGCCCTAGAAAACTAATATACTAGACTCAAAATCATTTTCCCTCTTACTCCTGAAGACAACTGACATTGTTCTTGTTACATAGAGTTTTCATTGATGATGAAACTGATTTTTCTTATTTTATAGCTAATTTTTTTCTTTTGCATTTCAGGAAGCATTTAAGCTTTTGTCTTTATTCTTGGACTTTGGAGACATCACCAACGTGTATATAGTTGTGGGTATTTTTATGTTCAATACTCTTCACTGCATGGTCTCCCAAATTTCAGAAGTGTCTTTCTTTAGTTCAGACTTATTTATTCTTTCTTTCTTTTTTTTTTTTTTTTTTTTTTTGAGGCGGAGTCTCGCCCTGCCGCCCAGGCTGGAGTGCAGTGGCCGGATCTCAGCTCACTGCAAGCTCCGCCTCCCGGGTTCACGCCATTCTCCTGCCTCAGCCTCCCGAGTAGCTGGGACTACAGTTGCCTGCCACCACGCCCAGCTAATTTTTTGTATTTTTTGGTAGAGATGGGGTTTCACAGTGTTAGCTAGGATGGTCTTGATCTCCTGACCTCGTGATCCTCCCGCCTTGGCCTCCCAAAGTACTGGGATTACAGGCGTGAGCCACAGCGCCCAGCTATTCTTTATCTCCTCCATGTTTGTTATTTTCTGAAGTTCCTATTAGATATATGTTGAGCATCCTGGATTTAACTTCCATGTCTCTTAATATTTCTCTCATATATTTCATCTCTTAGTTCTATATTCTAGAAGATTGTCTTCAACCAAGCCGCTCATATACGGTCACGTGTCACTTAACAACAAGGACGTGATTTAAGAAATGCATCACTAGGCGATTTCATTATTGTGCAAACATTATGGAGTATACTTACACAAACTGAGGTGGTATAGTCTACCACACAGCTAGTCTATATGGTGTAGCCTATTGCTCCTAGGCTATAAATTCATACAGCATGTTACTGTACTGAGTATTATAGGCAATTGTAACACAATGCTAAGTATTTGTGTGTATCTAAACATTGAAAAGCTACGGATAAAAAATGGGGCCCGGCGCAGTGGCTTACGCCTGTAATCCTAGTACTTTGGGAGGCCAAGGTGGACAGATCAGTTGAGGTCAGGAGTTGGAGACGAGCCTAACCAACATGGAGAAACCCTGTCTCTACTAAAAATACAAAAATTAGCCAGGTGTGATGGTGCATGCCTGCAATCCCAGCTACTCCGGAGACTGAGGCAGGAGAATCGCTTGAACCCAGGAGGCAGAGGTTGTGGCGAGCCGAGATCGTGCCATTGCCCTCCAGCCTGCACAGCCTGGGCAAAAAGAGCAAAACCCCCTCTCAAAAAAAAAAAAAAAAGAAAAAGGTACATCTGTCTAAGGCACTAACCGTGAATGGAGCTTTCATAACTGAAAGTTGCTCTGCGTGAGTTGTAAGAGTGACTGTGAAGGCCTAGGACATTACTATTTACTACTGTAGGCTTTATAGAAACTGTATACTTAGGCTACTCTAAGTTTATTTAATTTTTTTCTTCAACAATAAATTAACCTTAGTTTATTATAACTTTTTCTTTATAAACTTTTACATTTTTTAAACTTTTTTACTATTTTGTAACACACACTGCGTATTTGTACAAGAATATTTTCTTTCTTTTTTTTTTTTTTTTTTTTTTTGACCAAGTTTCACTCTGTCACCCAGGCTGTGGAGTGCTGTGGCCGGATCTCAGCTCACTGCAAGCTCTGCCTCCCGGGTTCATGCCATTCTCCTGCGTCAGCCTCCCAGGTAGCTGGGACTACAGGCGCCCACCACCTCACCCGGCTAGTTTTTTGTAGTTTTTAGTAGAAACGGGGTTTCACCGTGTTAGCCAGGATGGTCTCGATCTCCTGACCTCGTGATCCGCCCGTCTCGGCCTCCCAAAGTGTTGGGATTACAGGCTTGAGCCACCGTGCCCGGCCAAGGATATTTTCTTTATGTACTTATTCTGTAAGCTTTTTTATTTAAAAATTTTTTATTTTATTTTACTTTTTAAGCTTTTTTGTTAAAAAACTGAGACACATACATTAGCCTAGACCCTCACAGGGTCAAGATTGTCAATATCACTATATCACTGTCTTTCGCCTCCACATCTTATCCCACTGGTAGGTTGCTTTTTTTTTTGAGACCGAGTTTCACTCTTGTTGCCTAGGCTGGAGTGCAATGGCATGATCTCAGCTCACTGCAACCTCAGCCTCCCGAGTTCAAGCGATTCTCCTGCCTCAGTCTCCTGAGTAGCTGGGATTACAGGCATGCGCCATCATACCAGGCTAATTTTGTATTTTTAATACAGATGGGGCATTTTGGTCAGGCTGGTCTCGAACTCCTGGCCTCAGGTGATCTGCCCGCCTTGGCCAACCAAATTTCTTGGATTACAGGCATGAGCCACTACGTCTGGCCACCACTGGTAGGTCCTTGGGGGTGATAACATGCATGGAAATGTTATCTCCTATGAGAACAATGCTTTCTGAAATACCTCCTGAAGGACCTGCCTGAGACTATTTCACAGTTAACATTTTAAAAATATGTAAGTAGAAAAAGTACACTCTAAAATAAACAAAAAATATGGTATAGTAAATACTAGGCAATAGGAATTTTTCAATGCCATTACAATCTTATTGGACCACTGTTATATATGCAGTCTATCATTGATGGAAACATTGCTATGCAGGGCATGACTATAATTGATATGTGTGTATATATTATGTTAATTTTGATGATATCATTATTAATTTAAAGAACTCTTTGGTTCTTAGAAGTTCCTTTCTCATAACATCTATTCCTGGTTTGTTAATATTTACATTATTTTATTAATATAAATTTGGAAATGTAAAGATTGTTTCCATCTTTTAAGTATCTGTTTCTTCTAAGGTCACTCATTCTATTTGTTCATTTTTATCCTTCTCATTAACACTATGGTTATACTCAAGACCTGGTAATATTTGCATGTCAATTCAAATGGATGAATTAAGCACTATGGAGCAGATTTCTCCTGTTTGTATTTTAGACTTGTGTTTGTTTCTCTCTTTTTAAAAACTCAATTCCCTCTGCTATTTTTTCCTCCCAATAGTTCCTTTGCAATGGCCTGTCCTGAATGGCCATTGTCCTCTTAAATTCATATAATGAAGCCCTAACCCCAGTGTGATGGTATTTGGAAATGGGACCTTTGGAAAATCATTAGCATGTAAGACTGGAGCCCTCATGAAGGAAATAAGTCTCCTTATAAGAAGAAGCCACAGAACTAGCTAGCTCTTTTTCCTCCATGTGAAGGCACAGCAAGAAGACTGCCCTCTGTAAACCAGAAAGAGAGCCCCACCAAGAACCCCACCATGTTGGCTCTGGGATATCTTCCAGCCTCTAGAATGGTGAGAAATAAACGCTTGTTGTTTACCTGTTTATGGCAATTTGTTATAGCAGCCTGAACAAAGACATCCTCTTACTATGAGACTTGGTAATAGCACTCTCTCTTGTTTTGCTATGTGTTAAAGAATAAAAAGAGAGGCCGGGCGCGGTGGCTCAAGCCTGTAATCCCAGCACTTTGGGAGGCCGAGCCGGGCGGATCACGAGGTCAGGAGATCGAGACCATCCTGGCTAACCCGGTGAAACCCCGTCTCTACTAAAAAATACAAAAAACTAGCCGGGCGAGGTGGTGGGCGCCTGTAGTCTCAGCTACTCAGGAGGCTGAGGCAGGAGAATGGCGTAAACCGGGGAGGCGGAGCTTGCAGTGAGCGGAGATCCAGCCACTGCTCTCCAGCCTGGGCAACAGACAAGACCCCGTCTCAAAAAATAAATAAATAAAAAGAAAAAGAAAAAGGAAAAAAGTTTAAGATTTATATTAAAGAATTTGTCATAATGAAACAGATAGGTTCTGAAATCTGTTAACTCAATCAAATCTCCATAGGCTGGGCGGGCGCGGTGGCTCATGTCTGTAGTATCAGCATTTTGGGAGGCCGAGGCGGTGGATCACTCGAGGTCAGGAGATTGAGACCAGCTTGGCCAACACGGTGAAACCCCCTCTCTACTAAAAATACAAAAATTAGCCTGTTGTGGTGGCGCATGCCTGTAATGCCAGCTACCTCGGTGGCTGAGGAAGGAGAATCGCTTGAACCTGGGAGGCGGAGGTTGCAGTGAGCCAAGATGGCGGCACTGCACTCCAGCCTGGGTGACAGAGTGAGACTCAACGTCAAAAAAAAATAAAAAAAACAACCTCATTCTAGACTCATTCTGTGTGTATGTGTGTGTTTCTATATTGCCTCCACTCCTTTTGAACCAAAAGGCAGGTTGTTGCTGAGAAAGTTAAGTTCCTCTTGGAGTTGGTAGTTCATTATAGTTCTGGCTCGGAGTAACCCACATGGTGTTTGACATTCTCCAGTGGCTGGCTGGTTAGTTTTGTGGAACTAGAGTTTCCATATTCAGGGAAGTATTTCACACCTTTAT
Organism: Piliocolobus tephrosceles; assembly: GCF_002776525.5. Taxonomy (NCBI): domain Eukaryota; kingdom Metazoa; phylum Chordata; class Mammalia; order Primates; family Cercopithecidae; genus Piliocolobus; species Piliocolobus tephrosceles. The sequence goes on from NC_045439.1 coordinate 125,589,355, forward strand.
TAATTTTTAACTGGGAAAATCGTATTCTAAAAATTCAGAGTTTTCTTGAAATAGATACTTGCTTTTTCACTACATATTTCTGAGGCTTTTTATTATGAAAAATTTCAAACATATTAAAAATAGAGAGAATAGTATGATGAATCACAGTTACAGCTGACATATAGTTCCATGAATTATGAGTTCATGGCCAAGAAAGTTTTATCTATAGCCCTCACTTTATTTTGAAGAAAATTCCAGATATCATATCATTTCGCTTTAACTCATTTTTATTTACGGAGTGTCAGTTAGATTTTTTGATACAATTTCCATTACAATAGGATTTTTACTAGTAAGGAAAATTGAAGCAAAAGAGATATCAAACAATGATTAAAGCAGACATGTAATTCAAGAATGTTGCAACTCATTCATTCAATAGATGTGTCATTCTAGTAGTCTTCTTGGTTTATACATTTTTCTTTTGTTCTCTGTGTTCTGACAGGGAAAGTTTTAACAAGAAACAAGGTGCAGAACTGTGTAAGAAAGTCTCAAGTAAATAAACAAACATTTTGTTATTTCCTTGTTTATACACAAAAAACACTGGAAGGAGGCCAAAGAACTAATGAAAATGGTTAATTGGGGAGGGGGAAGGGGTGAATAGGAATGTGGGGGACTAGAACTTTTAAATTTATACATTGTGGGGAAAAGAAAGAGAGATCAGACTGTTACTGTGTCTATATAGAAAGAAGTAGACATAAGAGACTCCATTTTGTTCTGTATTTGAGATGCTGTTAATATGTAACCCTACCCCCCACCCTGTCCTTGCAAGAGATATGTGCTGTGGTGACTGGGCTGTGCAGGGTGTGCTTTGTTAAACAAGTGCCTGAACGCAGAGTGCTTGTTAAGAGTCATCACCATTCTCTTAATCTCGAGTACCCAGGGACACATACACTGCGGAAGGTCGCGGGGACCTCTGCCTAGCAAAGCTAGGTATTGTCCAAGGTTTCTCCCCATGTGATCGTGTGAAATATGGCCTCGTGGGAAGGGAAAGACCCGATGGTCCCCCAGCCTGACACCCGTGAAGGGTCTGTGGGGAGGAAGATTAGTGTAAGAGGAAAGAAGGCCTCTGGGCAGTTGAGATAGAGAAAAGCATCTGTCTCCTGCCCGTCCCTGGGCAATGGAATGTCTCGGTGTAAAACCCGATTGTATGTTCTATTTACTGAGATAGAAGAAAATCGCCTTAGGGCTGAAAGTGGGACTTGCTAGTGGCAGTGCTACTCTTTATGCACTAAAAAGGTTTATGGAGATATTTGCATATGCATATCAAGGCACAGCACTTTTCCTTAAACTTATTCATGTCACGGAGATCTTTATTCATACGTCTTTCTGCTGACCTTCTCCCTACTATGATCCTATTGTCCTGCCACTTCCCCTTTTCCGAGATGGTAAAGATAATGATCAATAAATACTGAGGGAACTCAGAGACCGGTGCCGGCGCGGGTCCTCTGTATGCTGAGCGCCCTTCCCCTGGGCCCACTTTTTCTTTGTCTGTACTTTGTCTCTGTGTCCCATTTATTTTCTCAAGTCCCTCGTTCCACCTAACGAGAAACATGCACAGGTGTGGAGGGGCAGGCCACCCCTTCAATACATTTTTATTTTTGAACCATGTGAATATGCTTTAAAAATGAATACAATTTTTTCTTCTAAGATGGTTTACTTTCATTAAAAAAAACTAGGACATTCCTATGATCAAGTTAGTTTGAAAGTGTTGTAAGTGGCCAGTGGTGATGCCTGTAATCCCAGCACTTTGGGAGTCCAAGGCGGGCGGATCACTTGAGGCCAGGAGTTGAGACCAGTCTGGTCAACATGGTGAAACCCCATTTCTACTAAAACTACAAAAATTAGCTGGCGTGGTGGCAGACACCTATAATCCCAGCAACTCAGGAGGTTAAGGCAGAATCACTTGAACCCAGAAGGCGGAGGTAGCAGTGAGCCGAAATCGTTCCACTGCCTGGGCGACAACAGAGCAAAAACACTACATCAAAAAAAAAAGAAAAGAAAAGAAAAAGAAAGTATTATAAGCTAAATACCAAAGCCAATATCAAATGGGCAAATAGCGTTGTTTTTTGTTTTGTTTTGTTTTGTTTTGTTTTGTTTTTATATGGAGTCTTTCTCTGGAGTGTAGTGGCACTATATTGGCTCACTGCAACCTCCACCTTCCAGGCTCAAGCCATCCTCCCACCTGAGTCTCCCTAGTACTTGGGAATACAGGTGGGCACCACCAGGCCCAGATAATTTTTGTATTTTTAGTAGAGATGAGGTTTCGCCATGTTGGCCAGGCTGGTCTCGAACTCCTGGCCTCTGGTGATCCACCTGCCTTGGCCTCCCAAAGTGCTGGGATTACAGGCCTGAGCCACTGCATCTGGCCTGTGTGTTTGTTTGTTTTAAAGAAATTACCTGTCTTTGATCTCATCTATTTCTGCAGTTTCCTTAGTCCTTAAGATTTGATTAAGGTTTAAAAACATGTGTAGCTTGGCCGGGAGCGGTGGCTCATGCCTGTAATCCCAGCGCTTTGGGAGGCTGAGGCGGGTGGATCACCTGAGGTCAGGAGTTCAAGACCAGCCTGGCCAACATGGTGAAATCCCGAAACCCCGTCTCTACTAAAAATACAAAAATTAGCTGGGTGTGGTGGCGTGCCTGTAAACTCAGCTACTTGGGAGGCTGAGGCAGGAGAATTGCTTGAACCCGGGAGGTGGAGGTTGCAGTGAACCAAGACCTTACCACTGTACTTCAGCCTGGGGGACAGAGCAAGACTCTGTCTCAAAAAAAAAAAAAAAAAAAAAAAAAAAAGTATGGCTTAAATGTGCTTTACTAGTTCTTAGACGTCATGGGTCTCTTTTTCAGACCCCTCCTTCACTCAGCTTAACAAACAGGAGTTGCAGTTTCTAGCTTAGATTTTTGTTGTTGTTTGGTTTAGCTCAGCCAGTTTCTCCCAGTCTTTGCTCTCACTCCTTTAGAATCTAGTGATGACACTTCTCATGCTTCATTCCCTTTAGATATTTTCTTTTTTCTAGAAAGGAGTATGTCTAGAAAGTATGTAATTCAGCTAAACTAGTTCCCAGGAGCCCTGTGCAGTCCTCCTCTCAGTTCAAAACTTAATTGGTGCCCATCTGACAAGAGCGGCTGCTCCTCAAGTGTGGGGTTCAGAGTAGTCTAGCTCACATGCCATTTGCCAAGCACCTAGTATGTGCCAGGCCCTGTGATTGGTGCTAGAAATACAGAGATGAAAGTATTCCTGCCGTAGGAATTTAGGGTCTAGCAGAGGATACAGACAGAAAAGCAACGTTATAATACAATGGATTAAATATTAAGATTGCCATACCTCAGGTGGGAGAGTGGGTAGGGTGGTAGGACTGAGGATGGAGGGTAGGGGAAGCTGTCTCAGAAGACCGGATGTGCACTAGACTCAACTGAGTCTTAGGACAAGTGTAGGAAGAGTCAAAATTTTAGTCATGGCCATAGAATGGACACCAATGAAAAAAATGTGAACAATGGCCCAGAATTCTGAATAATGCTTTGGGTATGTGGAACATATACATTACCACTAGGAGATAAGGTGCACGGCTGGGAGAAGCAGTAGAATTAGCTAGAGGTGAAACTGGGAAATTTCCCTTATCTGATCAAGCCCATGGGGTTCCCATCATTTCCTAACCCCAAAGCCAGGGGAGGGATTCCCAATATCATTTTAAGTCATCAGGGAGAAAACACAATGTCTGTGTTACTTGGGATATAAACATCTCCCCTGGGTGTCATGCAAGAGAAAGGTGGATGATGGTCATAGCCTTCCACGGTTGAACAAGCTCCATCCTCTTCTTCATTCTCATCGTTAATGGCTCCTAAACTTTTGCAGTGACCTGGTTTGATGTAGTTAATAGACAAATGCAGAAATATTCCCCATCACCCTTTCTTGAACAAAGGATCAGTTTTTTGTTTTTTTTTTTTTTCCTACAGAGTCTAGGAAATTTCCATTGAATGGCAAATCTCCCCTGGGTCATTTAGGAATTTTTTTTTTTTTCCTTTCTCTATGGTCTTACTTTCTCACTGCCTGATTAACCTCTCTCCAAAAAGCACTGCTGCTGGCTGGGCTCCTGATATTCAGATTAATTCTGATACCTAGATTAGTTCTCATCTGAAGATATCTCCATTGGAAACTAAAGTTATGCAGGAAGGATCCCACCCTTCAGCAGTGAGATTAGTTAGAAACCAGTGACTTCAGCCTTCTCCCTCCCTGCCCTCAGGCTAATATCAGGAGTCAGGGAAGGTAGGGATCTGAAAGAAGAAAACTGATACTTTGTACAAAAGTTCCATTAGCAAAAAAAGTGAAGAGGCGGCTTTAAGTGGAACATTTTTCCACAACTAGAGATGAAACAAACTAGGTAGGTGTGCTAAGTCTTTTCAAAGATAGGAGGTAAATGGTATAACCCCTCCATATGTACCCCTTGCCTTCTACCCCCATGTTGTTTTTGTAATAACATTTCTTGTGAGATAATTGTCTTTAACTTGTGAGATAATTGAGATAATTGTCTTTCACTTGAATTATGCCTGTGAACATCTAAGACAGTGGTCACATTGCGGAAGGCATCGTTCTCTACGGGGAGGGAAGGGAGGGAAGGGTGGGGCTGATGGCTGACTTACTCATGGCCATAAGAAAGGCAGCATGACACAACCTCCCTAAGAGTAGAAAGCTCCCTTGTTCAAAAGGCAGAACGACAACCTGTGAGGAAATATACCAGAGAGGAAAGCCCAGGAGAAGAAGGAGATTATCCAATTTCTCCTTGTTTTCTCAAGTGCTTTGCCCATCCTCCCCTACTCCAAGGATGTGAACTTATTGTCAGCCTTACGGTTCACCGTGTGGGAAGGACTCCCACATGGAACAAGACTCCCAGATGGAACTTGAATCATAAAAAGGAGAAAAAAAAATTTTCAGGGTGACCTCCACCCTCATGGAGACAACAAGGACATTTAGGAGGAGGTAGGAGGAATCCCTTCCATGTTCAGAGTTGAGAACTCATCTTCCTGTCACTTAAGATATACTTTAGGTTCAGCTCAATGGTGGATTTTCACAGGGAGCAACAGAGTGCCAGACGGAGTCCTCTTTGGGGTGACCAGTCTCATCTGTTTATATTCCACTCCTTATATTCTGTGCTGTAGCCCAAAGGTACTGTGTTTACACACTGCTCTTTTCCATTGAAGACGCTTCCTTCTCTCTATCAAATGCATACTCATTTTCTAGTACTTATTTCAGGCTTTTCCTTTCTCCAGAATACTGCCTGTCTCTCTGAGTTTCAGTCTGGTTCCTTTTCTCTTTCCCTGTGGTACGCTATACTTCCCTGCAACATTCCACCTGTCACACATCTTGATTTTTCTGTCATTCTTAGTGGGCAGTGAGCTACATGAGGGTAATGGCAATGTCTTCTATCTCTGAATCTCCAATTACAGCAGCATCTGGTACATAATAAATATGAAGCAAAAGTCGAAGGACTTTACTGACAATAGGCAATTTCTATAGAAGCTGGAGGGAGCGGAGACTCTGAATGAATCCTCCGGGAGAAAGACCACAGAACTCCTTTATCCTAGAAAAAACCTCCAGACATTTTCCTGTCTGGACCTGCGGGACCCACAGGAGAGAAATTGTAAGTAAAGAGTCTAATGCTTGCTGAGAACAAAGACTGTTGGGGTGTGCTAGAGAACAATAGGGTTGGCCTGTAATCCTAGCACTTTGGGAGGCCGAGGAGGGGCAGATCACTTGAGGCCAGGAGTTCAAGACCAACCTGGCCAAGATGGCAAAACCCTGTCTCTACTAAAAATACAAAAATTATCCAGGTGTGATGACACGTGCCTGTAGTCCCAGCTGCTCAGGAGGCTGAGGCAGGAAAATCGCTGGAACTCAGGAAGTGGGGGTTGCAGTGAGCCAAGATCATGCCACTGCATTCCAGCCTGGGCAACAGTGAGACTCCATCTCAACAACAACAACAACAACAACAAAAGAGAACAATAGGGCTGACAGAGAACCAATGGTCTTAAGATCAGTTCTTACGTTTTGCATGGCTAAAGGTGTAAGAATTAAAGAAAGAAGAAAGAAACATGAAAGGTGGCTTGCCAGTCAAGACAGGTTTATTTTAGAGAAAACAAACCTGAGAGGAGCTTCTGGTCAAGTTAGGTCAGAGGCATACTCTCTTACAGACTAAGAGTTTTTAAGAATTCGGGGTGGGAGAGTTTATCAGAGGATTGGACTGCTTCTGTGTCTCTGTTGTGCTTATCTGGGAGGGACAGTTTTGTGTTTGTTCCCATACATCTTTCTGTAGCTGCAGGCATACTCCCGAGTGTACTTTTAGCTTTCCTATCTTAGTGCACCTGAAGGGAAAGAAAGGTGCTTATTAAGGCCCACCCTTTTACTGGGACCCATTATATGAGGGTGAAATTTGGCAGTTACCCAAAAGAATTTCCCTTCACCTCCCTCTGTTCCCAAACTGTGTTATCTGTGTTTTACTGTCTGCTCTCCCTGGCTGCTGGTAGTTAGAAGAGAAGTGATTTCTTTGAAATGCATGAGGCTAGAAAGGGAGCTGGAACTTAAAGTGGCAGTGTTTGTCCAAGATGATGGTGCTCCTGCTCTGTCAAAAGGGAATAAGGATTCTCCTGATACCTGAGGCATTTTTAAACAAGCGTTCTGGATATAATTGACTTGATTTTTCTAACTGGTGGCGGTCCTCAGAACTGGGAGGACTTGAATTGAAGAATAAGAATCAAAGAATAAGAACATAATTTATTATTTTATTAACAGTTACAGTCAGAAATTCATAATTTAGCTCTGACAAATGTCTGACGGGGTTTCACCATGTTGGCCAGGCTGGTCTCGAACTCCTGGCCTCAAGTGATCCACTCGCCTCAGTCTCCCAAAGAGCTGGGATTGCTGCGTCCCACCAAAAAGGGTAATTTTATATAATTTCATTAGGTATACTGATAGCCTAGATTCCTGTGATTCATTGTATAGTTGGACAGTTAAAGCACAAATTGATAATCTTCCAAGGGTAATGGCAAGCCAAGCCTAGTTTCTGGTGTCCTAACTTATAGCCAGGGGCTTTCTCTGCCACATAATTTTTAAGTTAAGTGCTAGAAACTCTTAAATTCTTTGCATTATTATATCATTTGCTCCTTACTGTATTTCACAACTGAGGAGCACAGAGAGGGTAAGTAACCTTGCCAAGGCTACTCAGCCAGTAAGTGGAGATGCAGGAATTTAAAACTAGGTAGTCTGACTCCAGTTCTGATCCCAGTTGAATGGTGATCATATTCTTCACAAAATTGTTTTTCAGATATTTTTGTCCAATTCAGATGCTCAGTGATATTGTTATTACAATAATGAGGTGTCTTATTTAAGATCTGAGAACAGGAGATGTGAAGATTGAGGAGATGGAGGCCCCTGGCATTTTCATACCTAAGTTTTGTTACCCTTTAGAGAAAATCTCCAGTGCTAAAATCAATCAGATGATGACCTGAAGTGCTTCAGATCTTAACAGGACGTACAATTGGAAAAACTGGGGATATGTGTCCCATACCATGATAAAGTAAGTTTCAGGATTGTAAGCAGAGGACCTGTTCTTACCAGGACCATGTTTTTGTTGTTGCACAGGTGGAAAAGATAATGACTCCTGATGGGAACCAAAGTAGTGATGCAACAGAGTTCGTCCTGGCAGGGTTCCCACATCTCAACAACGCAAAAGTGGAATTATTTTCTGTGTTTCTTCTTGTCTATCTCCTGATTCTGACAGGCAATGTGTTGATTGTGGGGGTGGTAAGGGCTGATACTCGGCTACAGACACCCATGTACTTCTTTCTGGGTAACCTGTCCTGCCTAGAGATTCTGCTCACTTCTGTCATCATTCCAAAGATGCTGAGCGATTTCCTCTCAAGGCAACACATTATTTCCTTTGCTGCATGTATCACTCAATTCTATTTCTACTTCTTTCTCGGGGCCTCTGAGTTCTTACTGTTGGCTGTCATGTCTGTGGATCGCTACCTAGCCATCTGTCATCCCCTGCACTACCCCTTGCTCATGAGTGGGGCTGTGTGCATTCGTGTGGCTTTGGCCTGCTGGGTGGGGGGACTCGTCCCTGTGCTTGGTCCCACAGTGGCTGTGGCCTTGCTTCCTTTCTGTAAGCAGGGTGCTGTGGTGCAGCACTTCTTCTGTGACAGTGGTCCACTGTTACGCCTGGCATGTACCAACACCAAGAAGCTGGAGGAGACTGACTTTGTCCTGGCCTCCCTTGTCATTGTATCTTCCTTGCTGATTACTGCTGTGTCCTACAGCCTCATTGTCCTGGCTGTCCGGAGTATCCCCTCTGCTTCAGGCCGTCAGAAGGCCTTCTCTACCTGTACCTCCCACTTGATAGTGGTGACCCTCTTCTATGGAAGTGCCATTTTTCTCTATGTGAGGCCTTCGCAGAGTGGTTCAGTGGACACTAACTGGGCAGTGACAGTAATAACGACATTTGTGACACCACTGCTGAATCCATTCATCTATGCCTTACGTAATGAGCAAGTCAAGGAATCTTTGAAGGACATGTTTAGGAAGGTAGTGGCAGATTTTTTAACGAATCTTTTACTTGATAAATGTCTCAATGAGAAAGCAGTAAGGTGAGAAGGTGAGAGTGAAGAGACTGGTAACTAGTCTTTTTTTTTTTTTTTTTTTTTAGAGAGAGAAAGTCTCACTCTGTCGCCCAGGATGGAGTGCAGTGGCACGATCTTGGCGCACTGCAACCTCCACCTCCTGGGTTCAAGCAATTCTCCTGCCTCAGCCTCCTGAGTAGCTGGGATTACAGGTGTCCACCACCACACCTGGCTAATTTTTGTATTTTTAGTAGAGACAGGGTTTCGCTCGATGGCCAGGCTAGTCTCAAACTCCTGGCCTCAAGTGATCCACCCACCTCAGCCTCCCAAAGTGCTGGGATTACAGGTGTGAGCCACCATGCCTGGTCTTGTTGTCATTTTTAAAAATCATATTTTGAAATCCAGCCATTCTCATTATCATGCTCCTTTCCATCATCATTATGGACATCACCAAAAGACTGAATTCTGGAACTACTAATGAATTCCCAGGTCATCAATTCACACTTCTTCTCTTTCAGGCAAAATTTCTTGATCCTAGATCATACCTAATAATAATAATGCTTATTATTATTATTGATATATCATGATCAATATCATCAACACTTCCTAAGACCTTCCAACCTGTGCGTCTTAACCTAAGAGTCCATGGTCATGTAGGGAATCTAAGGGTGGGTTTCAGAAAATGTATATGCCTGATAGGTATCTAAATTTTATGTGGTTGAATATATATGCATTTGTCTGAGAAGAGGAACCATAGCTTTAATTCAACATTTAAATCCATGTGTGCACTCTCTTCAAAAGCTAGAAACTGATTGAGAGTCTAAGTAGAGCCTTCCAACTGTTTATGCAAATCAAGAATTTTAAGAAAAACTTCCTTACAGATATAAAATGAAGTAAAAATAGATTATCTGTATGTTTTTGTATATATTTTTTAGAAAAATTTACATTTACTACTAGAGGAAACAGAGGTGAAGCAAATTTAATAAAGAGACTTAATTATTTCTCTGTGGTAATTCCAGGTGCCTTTGGAAAAGCAGATCAATGAAAGAATTCTTGAATATAGCATTTACTGTATTCTTCTGGTGTGCACTTTATTACAATGATAAAGACATCTCCACTCGTTTTCTCATTGGATTATGTTTCATTCATTTGTTCATCTTTTTACATTCTTGTATCTGTTGTGTTAAATCTTCTTTTGTTTTCAGTAAAATCAAGATTGGAAAAAGGAGCTTTCATATTAAAGAGTTAAGAATGCCACATAGGCTGGACGCGGTGGTTCACGCCTGTAATCCTAGCACTTTGGAAGGCTGAGACGGGTGGATCATCTGAGATCAGGAGTTCATAGACCAGTCTGGCCAACATGGCGAAACCCTGCCTCTACAAAAATGCAAAAATTACCTGGACGTGGTAGTGGGCACCTGTAATCGCAGCTACCGAAAAGGGCAATTTTATATAATCTCATTATATAAGGAGGGAGGAGAATCGCTGAACCCAGGGGACAGAGGTTGCAGTGAGCCAAGGTCGTGCCACGTCACTCCAGCCTGGGCGAAAGAGCAAAACTCCATCAAAAAAAAAAAGAAGAAGAATACCAAATATTGTTGTATCTACCAAGAACCAAACTTTGTAGTAAATTTTATCTGCTTTATTGGACATTTGAAAAGGGAATGGGGATTCCTATTCATGGTGCCTTTGGAAATCTTGGAAACAAATATTTATTTATTCATTTCTTCATTCAGCAAAGGTCTATGGAGAATCTTTGTTGAACACTGTGATATACGAATATATGCTAAGATGAACAAGAATAATTTGTTTGTAACCTCAAGCAGCTTGAACTTTAGAGGGGAGAACTAATGGACAGATAACAATTTAAGGGAATGTGGATAATAAGGAGGTTTACAAAAGCTGCAAAACTGGCAAACTGAGTATTAGCCTCAAAAGAGTTAGCCATAAGCATCAGTGGGCATAGAAAATAGAAATGTTTTTATCTGGTTCTATTCACAACGCATGCAAACACACTAGATAATTTTATTCCAAAATATTTCTGAGTATTAAAGAAATGGAAAGAATGATTGATTCAAAGGGTGAAAATAACTTCTGGAGTGATCTAGAAGTGTTGCCCAGAGAGGAGATGAAATAATGCCTTAAAAATTACCTAGTTTCATGAAACATAAAAATCTGAAGTCCATTCCAGCCACTGGGCAAGGAAAGGAATTCATGTAACAATTTATAGCATTTCTTGAAGTAATTGCCCCATATTATGGCAATAAAGCACGTTAAACCATCCATTTTCAACATGTGTTTCATTGTGAAAAATAACTTTGGGCTCAATTCAATAAAATTTGTTAAATACCATGTTCTAGGAAGTAAGTTGGAATGTTAGAGGTACAAATATTGGCCCCTGCCATCAAGGAATGCATAGACTTTTGGGGTAGACATAATACATATAAATATATAAATATATAATTTTTTTTCTGTTTTTGAGACGGAGTCTTGCTCTGTTGCCCAGGCTGGAAACCAATGGCATGATCTCAGCTCACTTCAACCTTTGCCTCCGGGATTCAAGTGACTCTCCTGCCTCAGCCTCCTAAGTAGGTGGGATTACAGGCACCCCCCACCAAGCCCAGGTAATTTTTGTATTTTTTAGTAGAGATGGGGTTTCCCTATGTTGGTCAGGCTGGTCTCGAACTCCTGACCTCAGGTGATCCACCCACCTCAGCCTCCCAAAGTGCTGGGATTATAGGCATGAGCCACCGCCTCTGGCCCATAAATACATAAATATATGCATACACACACATCTATCTATCTATCGATCAATTGATCTGTCCATCTACACATATGGGACTGTCGGCTAAAATGTAAAATATAATAAGACTTCTTTTTTCTTTCTTTCTTTTTGTTTTTTTGAGACAGAGCCTTGCTCTTTGCTCTTGTCACCCAGGCTGGAGTGCAATGGCGCTATCTTGGCTCACTGCAACCTCCGCCTCCGGGGTTCAAGCGATTCTCCGGTCTCAGCCTCTGGAGTAGCTGGGATTACAGTCGCCCGCCACCATGCCCAGCTAATTTTTGTATTTTTAGTAGAGGCAGGGTTTCGCCATGTTGGCCAGACTGGTCTCAAACTCCTGACCTCAGATGATCAGCCGGCCTCGATCTCCCAAAGTGCTGGGATTACGGGCGTTAACCACTGCGCCCGGGCCAAGACCATTTTAAAGTTTAAAAGTGACTCTAAGAAGATGTAATTTTACTAACAAGGCATAAGATAATTGAACATGATTATGAAGAGAAATATCACAATAAAAACTATACCAGGGAGCAAAATTTTACAAAGTATGAATACTTTGTAGTGTATCTGAGAAAGTAAATTTGGATCCATTTTTGAGAAGATAAATGTGACTATAAATTTATATAATGAACTAATTATTATACTGTGGACATAGGGGAAAAAGATTACTAAAAAAGTAAATGTTAGCCGGTGATGGTGGCTCACACCTGTAATCCCAGCACTTTGGGAGGCCAAGGCAGGCAGATCACAAGGTCAGGAGTTTGAGACCAGCCTGGCCAACATAGTGAAACCCCGTCTCTACTAAAAATAAAAAAATTAGCTGGGCATGATGGTGAGTGCCTGTAGTCCCAGCTACCTGGGAGGCTGAGGCAGGATAATCTCTTGAACTCAGGAGGCAGAGGTTGTGGTAAGCTGAGATTCCTCCACCGTACTCCAGCCTGGGCAACAGACCCAGACTGTCTCAAAACAAACAAACAAACAAAAATACAAAACTTAGCTGGGCGTGGTGGTGCCTGCATGTAGTCCCAGCTACTCAGGAGGCTGATACAGGAGAATCGCTTGAACCTGGGAGGCTGAGGTTAACAGTGAGCCAAGATTGTGCCACTGCACTCAAGTTGAGCAACAGAGTAAGACTCCGTCTCAAAAAAAAAGTAAGTGTTTTACTTTGCCAAGATTAAGATGGATCTGGTGAAATTAGCTATTCCCTTGATATAAAAAATGTATTGGTTTAATAGTACATTGACTAATCAGATTGGTAATCAGAGTTTCTCGAATTTCTTTTTTTTTTTTCAGAGATGGAGTTTCCCTCTTGTTGCCCAGGCTGGAGGGCAATGGTATGATCTCGGCTCATTGCAACCTCCACCTCCCGGGTTCAAGCGATTCTCCTGCCTCAGCCTCCCAAGTAGCTGGGATTACAGGCATGCGCCACCACACCCGGCTAATTTTGTATTTTTAGCAGAGACGGGGGTTTCTCCATGTTGGTCAGGCTGGTCTTGAACTCCCGACCTCAGGTGATCTGTTTGCCTCACCCTCCCACAGTGCTGGGATTACAAGCGTGAGCCACTGCACCCGGCTTCAATTTTCTATAAAAGTACCATGACAAGCATCTTTATTCAAACTATTATATGAAATAAATTTGCCTGAAATTTTGGTATGATAATGTGTGGATTGAGTGCACATATGAGTGTGTGCTTGCATATAACAGTGATACCAACTTGTGTGTCCATGAAAGTTTGTGATTAAATAAAAGAATAAATAAAAATCTGTTTATTGATGTTTATTTCTAAGCTTTCCTTTCTAAGATCTTACCTTCATTGACATGAAATTTGTATTTTGTTTTTAAATATACAGTTAAGACAGAATATACTTAGTTTAGAAGAAGTAGAAAATGCTTCTGTTTGCATCATTTCACATATAAAACTCTTAATAAGGCCAGGTGCAGTGGCTTATGCCTACAATCCCAGCACGTTGGAAAGCCAACAAGGGGGATTGCTTGAGCCTGGGAGTTCCAGGCTGCAGTGAGCCATGATCGCATTACTGTACTCCAGTCTGGGCTACAGGGTGAGACCTTGTCTCAAAAATTAAATAAATAAATAAAACTCTTAATGACATCATCGATAATGACAATGATGCTGAACTCAGCAAGCTTATTTTACTCCTTATACTTATCTCAGCAGAGTTTGGCACGACTGATCTTGTCCTCTTGCTTGAAATAGTGTGTTCTTTGTTATTTATTTATTTATTTATTTTATTTCAATAGTTTTAGGGGGACAGGCGGTTTTTGGTTATGTGAAGTTCTTTAGTGGTAATTTCTGAGATTTTGTGCATCCATCACCCGAGCAGTGTATACTGTAGGCAATATGAATTATTTTATCTTTTACTGCCCTCCCACCAGTTCCCCAAGTTCCCAAAGTCCATTATTTCCTCCTTATGCCTTTGCATCCTCATAGCTTAGCTCTCACTTATAAGTGAGAACATACAATATTTGCTTTTCCATTCTTGAGTTACTTCACTTACAATAATGGTCTCCAACTCCATTCATTGCCATTATTTTGTTCCTTTTTATAGCTGAGTAGTATTCCATGGTGTATATGTACCACTTTATTTTTGTTTTTTTGAGCTGGAGTCTCACTCTGACACCCAGGCTGGAGTGCAGTGGCATGTTCTTGACTCACTGTAACCTCTGCCTCCCGGATTCAAGTGATTCTCCTGCCTCAGCCTCCCAAGTAGCTGGGATTACAGGCATGCACCACCATAGAGCCGGTTAGTAGAGACAGGGTTTCACCATGTTGGCTAGGCTGGTCTTGAACTCCTGACCTCAAGTGATCCACCCACCTCCATCTCCCAAAGTGTTGGAATTACAGGCATGAGCCACCATACCCGGCCAGTACAGCACATTTTCTTTATCCACTCGTTAGTTGATGGATGTTTATGTTGGTTCCATATTTTTGCAACTGCAAATTGTGCTGCTATAAACATGTGTATGCAAGTGTCTTTTTCATATAATGACTTCTATTCCTTTGAGTAGATACTCAGTCATGGGATTGGTGGATTGAATGGTAGTTCTACTTTCAGTTCTTTAAGGAATCTCTATATTGTTTTCCATAGTGGTTGTACTAGTTTACATTCCCACCAGCAGTGTACAAATGTTCCCTTTTCACCACATCCACACCAACATCTATTATTTTTTTATTTTTTAATTATGGCCATTCTTGCAGGAGCAAGGTGGTATCTCATTGTGGTGTTAACTGTGCATTTCCCTGATAATTCATGACGTTGAGTATTTTTTCATGTTTATTGGCCACTCGTATATCTCATTTTGAGAAATGTCTATTCATGTCCTTTGCCCACTTTTTCATGGGATTATTTGCTTTTTTCTTGCTGATTTGTTTTATTTCCTGGTAAATTCTGGATATTTGAATCCTGTGTTGGATGCATAGTTCATGAATATTTTCTCTCACTCTGCGGGTTGTCTTACTCTGCCGATTATTTCCTTTGCTGTGCAGAAGCTTTTTAGTTTAATTAGGTCTCACTTATTTTTGTTTTTGCTGCATTTGCTTTTGGGTTCTTGGTAATGAATTATTTGCCTAAGTCAATGTTTAGAAGAGTAAATCTGATGCTATCTTCTAGAGTTTTTATGATTTCAGGTCTTTGATCTAAGTCTTTGATCTATCTCGAGTTGATTTTTGTATAAGGTGAGAGATGAGGATCGAATTTCATTCCTTTGCATATGGCCTGCCAATTATTCCAGCACCATTTGTTGAATAGGGTGTCCTTTCCCCACTTTATGTTTTTGTGTGCTTTTTCAAAGATTAGTTGACTGTAAGTAGTTGTTTTTTTTTTGTTTTTTGTTTTGTTTTGTTTTGTTTTGTTTTTTTGAGACGGAGTCTCGCTCTGTCACTCAGGCTAGAGTGCAGTGGCCGGATCTCAGCTCACTGCATGCTCCGCCTCCCAGGTTCACGCCATTCTCCTGCCTCAGCCTCCCGAGTACCTGGGACTACAGGTGCCCACCACCTCGCCTGCCTAGTTTTTTGCATTTTTTAGTAGAGAGGGGGTTTCACGGTGTTAGCCAGGATGGTCTGGATCTCCTGACCTTGTGATCCGCCCGTCTTGGCCTCCCAAAGTGCTGGGATTACAGGCTTGAGCCACTGCGCCTGGCCGTAGTTGGTTTTTTTTCTGGGTTCTCTATTCTGTTACATTGGTCTACATGTTTTGTTTTGTTTTATCAGTACCATGCTGTTTTGGTAACTATAGCCTTGCAGTATAGTTTGAAGACAGGTAATGTGATGCCTCCAGATTTGTTCTTTACACTTAGCTTTGCTTGGGGGCTATGCAGGCTCTTTTTTTGGATTCATGTGAATTTTAGGATTTTTTCTAGTTCTGAGAAGAATGACGACGGTATTTTGATGGGAATTGTATTGAATCCATAGATTGCTTTTGGCAGTACGATCATTTTCACAATATTGATTCTATCCATCCATGAACATGGGATGTGTTTTCATTTGTTTTTGTCATCTATGATTTCTTTCAGCAGTATTTTGTAATTTTCCTTGTAGAGATTTTTCACCTCCTTGGTTAAGCGTATTGCTATTTTATTTTTTATTTTTGAAGCTGTTGTAAAAGGGATTGAGTTCTTGATTTGATTCTCAGCTTGGTTATTGTTGATATATAGCAGTGCTACTGACTGTACATTGATATTGTATCCTGAAACTTTACTGAATGAAGGGGTGGCCTGCCCCTCCACACCTGTGGGTGCTTCTCGCTAG
>NC_045439.1:125605552-125617579 GCF_002776525.5 Piliocolobus tephrosceles
ATGAAGGGGTGGCCTGCCCCTCCACACCTGTGGGTGCTTCTCGCTAGGTGGAAACGAGAGACTTGAGAAAAGAAATAAAGACACAGAGACAAAGTATAGAGAGAGAAAAGCAGGGCCCCAGGGGGCCAGTGCTGTGCTTTCAGAGGACCCACACTGGCACCGGTCTCTGAGTTCCCTCAGTATTTATTGCCAAAAAGATAAGGGAGTAAATCAGCAGTAAGGCTTACAGATACACGGAGCTGTTGCATTTTTCCCAGTATCGGGCAGGAGACAGATGTTTTTCTTTTACTGAGATTTAAAGGAATGGTACTGACCTTCAAACCAAGCAGGCTTTGAACATTTATCTAACAAAGCACATTCCTTACAGCCCAGAATCCTTTCAACTTTAATTAGCACAGCAATGTTTCTAGCAAGGACAAGATTGGGGGTAGAGTCACAGATTAACAGCATCTCAAATACAGAGCCGAATGAAGTCTCTTAAACTTACTTCTATCTATAACAACACAGCAACAGGCTAACCTATTTTTTCCCTACAACTGAATTCATTGATCACATCCAGGAGCTTTTTGGATGGGTCTTTAGGGTTTTCTAGGTATTCGATCGTATCATCAGCAAACAGTGACAGTTTGACTTCCTCTTTTCCAATTTGGATGCCCTTTATTTTTTTCTCTTGTCTCATTGCTCTGGCTAGGACTTCCAGTACTATGTTGAATAGAAATGGTGAAAGTGGGCATCCTTGCCTTGTTCCAGGAGGAATGCTTTTAACTTTTCCCTGTTGGCTGTTGGTTTGTCATAGATAGCTTTTGTTACCTTGAGATATGTCCCTTCTATGCTGATTTTACTGATGGTTTTGATCATAAAGGGATGCTGGATTTCGTTAAATGCTTTTTTCTGCATCTATTGGGATCATCATATTATTTTTATTTTTAATTCTGTTTACGTGATGTATCACAGACACTATATCCAATTTCTTGTTGGGCATATCCACTGGCAATTGTTCAGCAAAGACAAACTCCCAGGCTAGACATCTCACCTCTCCCACGGCCAAACACCCTGGAAGTCAGGGCATGTTGGTAGATTCTTCCTTTTCTCCTCCCTTCCTATAATCATCCATCAGAAAACCCCTTATTTTCTTCTGGACACATAACTCTTCCAAGGGAAACCTCAGAAAGGACAAATATAATTGGGCTAGACAGAAATCCTGTTAAAAAATCCTCTTTTTTTTTTGAGACGGAGTTTTGCTCTTGTTGCCCAGGCTGGAGAGCAATAGTGCAATCTTGGCTCACTGCAATCTCTGCCTCCTGGGTTCAAACAATTCTCCTGCCTCAGAGTCCCGAGTAACTGGGATTACAGGCGCGCGCCACCATGTCTGATTATTTTGTATTTTTAGTAGAGATGGAGTTTCACCATGTTGGTCAGGCTGGTCTCCTGACCTCAGGTGATCCACCCACCTCGGCCTCCCAAAGTGCTGGGATTACAGGCATGAGCCACCGCACTCGGCCTAAAGATTCCTTTCTAAACAAGCTGCTTAGAAAGACAAGCAACTTTGAAGCTCCCATCATCCCAGCAGTTCATTGCGAGGACAACTTCTTCACTCCAGAATCGAACCACACTCAAGGATTATAGGTAGACACCCAACAGTAGAACCTGTTGATTGTTCAGGTGAGCTGTCAAAGAGCACTAAAGGGACTGGTGGATTCTTGCCAGAAGTGGCAAAAACGACTATTTCTATGTTATACTCTGCTTTCGAAAATAACACCTGGAAATAATTCAATTGCGCTTCCTTGAACAAAATGAATGTCTGTGTCCTCTAAGCCCTCAAGTTCCCAGGGCTGCGACTTTGCATTCGAATGATGCAACAGCACTTGCAACTGTGAGATACGCAGTCTCACTAGAACAACCAAGAGTGCAACAGCGCCCTGTGGAGCAGCGCCAAGTCCAGGGCAAGGGCTAGACTCCATCCTGCGGCTGGATCACCGCGCAGTCAGGGACTCAGAAAGCGGGCGCTATCGGGACATTGTGACCCTAACACGCCTTCAGGTAGCAATCTTTTCCGTACAAAGTGACCTAGTGAGAAGCGCACTAGTTTGTTCCACACAAAATACTGGGTAAGAACTGCCCGTACACTCTCCTCCTGACAAAAGATCCTGTCAAAGCCGGTCTGGGAGCCTCGATCTGATGAAGACCTTGGCGCTTCGTAGCACCTTCCTTGTCTTTGATTCTTTCAGCAAAAGCCACCACTTTGCTCAACAATCTCATCCCCCGCAGGTCGAGTTTGAAGGGGCCCTTCAAGCTAGGTGACCTAGCCGTGGCGGCGGATTGCATTGTTAACTACTGGCCTTAAACAGAGAAAGATGAAACAGAAACGGGCTCGTCCGGGATTTGAACCCGGGACCTCTCGCACCCAAAGCGAGAATCATACCACTAGACCAACGAGCCAGAATTGGAGTGATGTTTTTCTCTAAGAGTGCTCATTTATGTTTTTTTGTTGTAGCCCAACACTTGAACAGCTTTGATTCCTTTCGAGTCCAGTGATTTTCTCCAGACCCCAGGAAAGCCAACGTGAGGGTTCGGAAGGATCCCAGCCGCAGTTTTCCGCAGGTAGAAACGTTCATTTCAGGATCCGGGCCGAGCTGTGTCGGTCAATGGACAGGAAGGGTTTGAGTACTCAAAGGGACTGAACCATTTAAGGTGGCCAGTGGTTGGAGGACCCAGGAAAAATAACAACGACCGATTTCACTCGCCGAAAGATAAAGGTCACCGCGGGACTTGCAGGGGAAAATGTCGAACCAACATTACCAAAGATGTTGAGCTCTAAAAGCCACTACCTCAGACCTCTCGCCTACAGCACCCAGCAGTCCACGTGGGTGCTTTGGCCTTTCGCTTTCAGCTTTAGTTGATTACTTCTGTATTATAGGTTTAGATTTAAGGTGTCTTTCACGGGCGCCCAAGAGGTGCCGTCGGGGAAAAGTTGCTCTCTGCCCACACTCTCTTCTGTAGAAGCCCACTTCTCTACCACTCAAAAGGTGGTGGGTGGGTGGTGGGGGGAGGATTGTCTTTACTCAGCAGCCTTTTCTACTTGGGAACCGAAGCTCCCGGGCTCTTGCTCTAACCTTCTCAGGGCGCAGCAGTGTCTGCCTTGATCACGTTACTTGCCCTGCGCCAAGCTCGCCCCCGGCCAGTGGGAGCTGTCTAGTGAATGAGAACCTCCTGGTCAGCTGACACCAAAGGAGAGAAAAGAAGAGAAACTCTTCCTCCCCAACCTTCCCATGCGACGAAGCCACTTTTATTCTTTCTGGACTTCAAGTTGGTGCTTAGAAAAGCCCGGAGGCCCAAAGAGAAGGAGCTGCCGCCCGGACTCCGAGATGCTAGGAAGAGGAGCGTTAAAGGACCAAGGAAAGGGCTGGACCCCTTCTAGCCACCTCTGCTTCAGGTAACTTAGAGGAATCTGTGACCGAGACTGACTCCGCTGAAAGTCTGGGGGAGATCTGGAAGCCTTCGTGCCCTCACTGTGTCCATCCCCAAACTGAAGGTCCGAAGGGTACGTCCTGTGCTTGAAGACAGCCGCCTCCCGTTTCAAAACAACCCCAATCTCAGACTAAGAGAGTTGGATTAAGAATCTAAGTGGGTTGGGAGAATGTCTCTGATCACTCTTGCATTCTCTTACGTAATGAAACGCACCCTGACCCTGATGTTGTTCGACAGTTGGGACTTGTCAAGCCTGATGCTGGGGAGCATGTACCGTGGAGCATGCGTTGTTAAGATAGCAATATATATTAATGCTCGTGTCTTTTATGGTTTGTTTGTTCGTTTTTGATGAGCAAACAAACTGAAAACTCATCTCTTTTAAAGAACGTAAGTCATTTGCCTAGCGAAACATATACTTTTAATTTTAGTGATAAAAATAGAGCCACTTTTAAAAGATAATAATTCAGCTATCTCCAAAGAAGCAAATAATCCAGAATTTAAAAGTTTGAATGAACAATCATTACTTTTTATTAAATAATATTGTTACTCCCCATTTTACGCTTACAGTGACTTGCATTCCAGTCCGGGCCTGGTCAAGAAAATGTTTTTTTCTTGTACGTAAGAGTCACGTCCTTCAAAAATTCCTTTTAAGGTATTTCTTATTTAGACGTAAATACTAGTTACCTAGTATTTTATCTGCATAATTGATTGATTGTTAAATGTGCGCTGTGCGTTGCGGCTCCATAGCTCAGGGGGTAGAGCACTGGTCTTGTAAACCAGGGGTCGCGAGTTCAAATCTCGCTGGGGCCTTAGCGACAGGGTTTTTTGTTTTTGTTTTTGTTTCCCCTTCCCCCCTCAAAAGAGCAGGAGCTTTTTAGTCTTTTCAATGCTGAAACAGACTAATGAAGAAAGGAAGCACTTGATGATCTTTCCGTGAAAGCCAGATCCTGGATTTGAGACGAAAACGTACAGCGTCGGATTCCTATGAAGGATACCGGGAAAACAGGTGTTTGTACCCTGCAGTAAGCGAGGAAGAAACTAGATTGGTCACGTCTCTGGGAGAAAAGTGCTAGACTTGGTCCATATCTCTGTTTGTGGGGAAGAGATCTAACCTAATCTGCTGATAGCCATGATCCCCGGAGTCCTGCGCACTTCTCCACTTGCAGACTGCTTGGTGGTCCGTTCCTGCCATCCTGGGGCGAAAACTGGCTCGCAGATTACTCTGAGGGCAGCCTAGTTCAGAAGCTACGCAGATTCACCCCAAGCCGGTGGCTTCAGCTCTGTTTCCATTCTCACTACCTCCTACTCAGATCTCACTTCCTACTGCCTTAAGGCTGCTCCCAGGACTCAGTTCTATAGATCTGGCTCTCTGGAAACTTCTTGAACTCTAATCTGAGTCCAAATACAAAGAAGTCAGGAGTCTCACCAGCAGCTACTCAATGCACAAATATCTACACTAACATCCCTCATGGACAACTTTCCATAGCTCAGCTGGTAGAGCGGAGGACTGTAGGAGTTTATAACTACGGCCATTCTTAAGGTCGCCGGTTCCATTCTGCCCGTGTTTTCGTGTTTCAGTCTACTCAGCCAACAGAAGGTTTCATTAATGTGTCCTCCTAACCCAAAGACTGTGAAGCACTAATTGGGTTTCTATTTTCAGGCAACAAAAGAACATTTTGCTGACCATGAACCTTAATTTTATGCGTCCTCTGTGATTCTGCAGTAGATGTGATTCTGTTTACTCACGAGGTGTAAATTAATGACGTTCTTTTTAGATTTGAATCAATCTCCTAATCTGTAAGACTAGTTAACATTGAGTGGATAATGGGTAACATCCCTAAACCTCACCCCCAAACCCTACACTTTTTCATTATGGTGAATAATTCATACTAGACAATTCAGGGTTTAAGCAGAAATACTTTAGAAAGGCCTGCCCCTCAAAAGGATCTAAACAAACGATACCGAGAATAAGCAAAAGGTCAAGTATGCATATGGAAAATCTTCCTTCCCTAATAAGAAATCAAATTGGAAACTATTTATTAATATCTAATACTGATAAGAACATTCTTGTAGAATGTCATGGCTTTCTGGAGGACAATTAGGCATTATAAATCAAGAACTCTAAAAAGACATTGTATGTAATCAAGTATTCTATTTCTACTTTTAGAAATTTATTTATTTATTTATTTATTTATTTTATTTTTGGGTGAATGAGGTAGATTCATTCATATTCTCTATTATTTAATAGATTTTTTAAAACGAAGGAGTGGTTACAAATTTTTAAGTGTAATAATAGTGCTGCACTGAACATGGGAGTGCTAATGTCCCTTCGAGATCCTGCTTTCAGTTCTCTCCGATAAATACCCAGAAGTGCCTGGATAACATGTCCTACATTTAATTTTTTGAGGACGTGCTATGCTGTTTTCTCTATGATGAGCACTATCATCAGAGACCGTCTGCCCGTGGCTAGCCTGAGACTCATGAACAGGGAAACCAGAGTGGAACGAGATGATCACAGATCTCTCCAGGCTCTGATCTTCTTCTTTTTTTTTTTTTTTTTTTCAGGTTTGTTACATATGTATACTTGTGCCATGTTGGTGTGCTGCACCCATCAACTCGTCAGCACCCATCAATTCGTCATTTATATCAGGTATAACTCCCAATGCAATCCCTCCCCCCTCCCTCCCCAGAAATTTATTATTCAAGAATGAAAAAGGATATATGCCAAAATCTGTTTTTCTGTGGGTGACTGATATTCTTTATACTTTTATGTATTTTTCAAAATGTGCCACTTGTATACATTACATTAAAAAACAGTTTTTTACTTTATAAAATAAAGTTTAAAAATACCCAGTGCCATTATGGTAGACAATTTTTGCAGTTTCTTACAAAACCAAATACATGTTTCTCATACAATCAGCAATCACACTCTTAGGTACTTACCCAAATGAGTTGAATATATGTCCACACAGTACCCTTCACAGCTTTATGTATAATTAGCAGCTTTATGTATAATTGCCAAAACTTGGAAGCAACAAAGATATCCTTTAACAGGTGAAAAAACTGTGCTATATCCACACAATGGAATATCAATCAGCCCTTAGAAGATATATGTTATCAAGAAATAAAGAGACATGGAAGTAAATTTAAAGGCATATTACTAAGTAAAAGAAGCCAATCTGAAATGCCTGTGTACTATGTTATTTCAACTATATGACATTCTGGAAAAGGCAAAACAATGTAGACAGTAAAAGCATCGGCAGTTTCCAGGAGTTAGGTGAGAGGGATGAACGTGTGGAGCACAGAAGACTTTTAGGGCAGTGAAACTACTCTGTATGGTGTTATAATAGTGTATATATGTCATGATTATGATGCATTTGTTCGAGCTCATTGAATGTACAGCACCAATAGTGAATCTTGATTTAAACTACAGACTTTAATAATGGTGTATCAATGTTAGTTATAACAAATGTACCATACTGGTGCAGGATGTCCTTGATAAGAGAGGCTGTGGGGACAGAGGGCAGAATGTAAGAACTCCTCCGTACTTTCCACCCAGTTTTGCTGTAAACTTAAAACTGCTCTTGGATGTAAAATCTATTAATTTTTTAAAAACTTGATGACTTAAGTAATTCACAGTTTAGTTGAAGTAACAAAATAAATAACACTGTGTTGATTTATTGATACTGCCATAAAGGTTTACAAAACGATATAGGACCACATTTAAGACAATGAAAGACGGATCAGAATGGTGAGGAGGAACTAACAGAAGAGAGCTTCCTGAAGTTGAATTTTGAGCTAGAATTTGACAGAAATATTGATGCAAGCTTAATTGAGTTAGGGAGCCTTCCGATATGTATGTGTGGAGACAGGTGTGTTGGGGGAAATGCCAGAGGACAGCAGGAAGGACAGGGGTTCAGAATCGTTTGGTGGTGCAGAGGTGATGCAGGCAGAAAAAAGGCAGGGATGGTGAGTGGCATGAATGAGGGGAGATAGAAACAAGTCAGCATCCTTCCATCAACAGGAGAGGGAATTAACTGAAACTAAGGGACAGTGAAAAGAGCAAAACAATATAAGCAAAAACATTCTGAGGTGGTGCTCTTGAGAGTCTGGGGAATGCTAGTGTCCTTGGTGAATGGAGAGAGTGCTGGAATGTGGAAAATGCTGGCCTGGCGGGGAGGAGGAGAGGGAGAAGGAATGGAGGAAATTTCAGTGCACTTTGTTTCAATAGAAATGATGGCCTCTATGGAGCTGAAAACATCCAGCTAGATAGATCAGGTTTCTGGGAGTCACTAGAAGGAGATGAATAGAAAAACAAAAATTAACCCAGTCTCAAGATAATGCACAGAATTACTTTTCAGGAAGAAGGGAAAACAAATTGTCAGCCTGAAATAATCAAAAGGGTAAGACTCTAATTTAAAGAGAGTTTACTCAAACCAAAACTGTGAGGATGGGCCACCTGGAAATACCAACTCCAAAGGAATAGGGTCAGCATTCTGAAGAAGGAAAATTGAAGGCCGGGCGCAGTGGCTCAAGCCTGTAATCCCAGCACTTTGGGAGGCCGAGGCGGGCGAATCACGAGGTCAGGAGATCGAGACCATCCTGGCTAACCCGGTGAAACCCCGTCTCTACTAAAAAATACAAAAAACTAGCCGGGCGAGGTGGCGGGCGCCTGTAGTCCCAGCTACTCCGGAGGCTGAGGCAGGAGAATGGCGTAAACCCGGAAGGCGGAGCTTGCAGTGAGCTGAGATCGGCCACTGCACTCCAGCCTGGGCGACAGAGCCAGACTCCGTCTAAAAAAAAAAAGAAAGTTGAGACAGAGGAGTTTTTAGCAGGATTACAACATTATTCATGATTCATACACTGTTCATACAAGGTTGGCACATAGTTACAGCCATCTGATTGGTTATAGGTAGTGTTTCTTTCTGGCAAGGGTACATTTAACATTTTTTGTGGAGGGCATAATAATCATAGGTTTTCTGTTATCTGGTCTAAGCAAACAAAGCAGGACAAGACAAAGGGAAATTCATCTATAACAAGGGTCATTAATTAAGAAGACTGTAGGTTTTTTTTCTTGATGTCCTTTAATTCTCTCTGGTACACACAGAACCAGAAAAATAAGAAAGTGAGTTAATCTATAATCTGAGAAAGAAGTTGTAACCATATGTGACTCAGATCACAGTCACCTCTCTCTGAAGGCTTAGAGCATTGTGGCGGTGGGTGGGGGCGTTCCAACAACTTTTAAATTTGATTTATTTTCATAAAACAGAATTGGAAGACAGAACAATTGCCTTGTGGAAAAAGGAAGAACAATGATACAGAAATTATGCAAACAGGGAATTTTATAAAAGTGCCAGGAAGGTCCAATTTATCCATAGAGATATTTTCCCCCGACTAGGCACTGGGAGCAAAACATGCCTTGTCTCTCGATTTCTGAGAGAAGCAAAACAAAAGGCTTCTTTTGTGACCATCTTGGGGGCCCAAGATATTTCTTGGTGATAGGTGGGTGAAAAAGAAGGGAACTGGTCTGGAGGAGTCATCAAAGTGAAATGGAAGATGTTCTGGGAGTGCACGGAAGAGGATTTTGAATGAGGAGGGAGGAAGATACAAAAAGGAGGGCAGAGTCAAAAAGTGGCATGAGGCTAGGCGCCCAGGAGTTCGAGATCAACCTGGGCGACCTAGAGAGACCATGCCCCTCCCCACTCCCGCCGAATCCCTGGGCTCTACCAAAGTAAACAAGCAAGTAAGCAAACAGCCAGGCGTGGGCGTGATAGTGTAGAACTGTGATCCTAGCTCCTTGGGAGACAGACGGGAGGATCGCTTGAGCCCGGGAGCTCGAGGCTGCAATGAGTAGTGATCGCACCACTGCACTCCAGCCTGGGTGGCATGACACTTGGTTCTTGCACAGAGTCGCTGTTCTCTGCTCAGTTTCTTTCATTCATTCCTCATGTCACGGCAGCGAAATCTCTCCCCGAGGAAGCTGCCCGGCCAAATCCATGAGTACTTCTGTAGGTGACGGGCTGTAGTGGCTGAAAAACGCAGTAGGACAACCATTCTGAGACGATACCACTAAATAGGCCCTGAGTGTATCCCTTCTAATTTTCCACAGTGGGTTAGTTTCTACGCGAGTATTGTAGCTGGGTAGTTCAGAAACCCGAACTGTCGCCACCACCGTTACCTGATTCACTAGGAAGGGGCAGGAGGGTGACTAAACCCACAACATTCACAGACGCCCCCTGGGCCCAATGAATGGAGTTAGTCAAGAATCCGTTTTGAAGTGTTTTTGAATCACAAACTCAAAATAACTGTTTACTTGTCTTCTCCCCATTCCCCATGAGATAATGATCCCTGAATGAGAGCATGAACCTTGCTGAGTGTAATTTTTAGACGGACTCTTACTGTCTCGCCAGGACCAGAGTGCAGTGGTGCGATCTTGGCTCACTGCAACCTCCGCCTCCCGGGTTCAAGCGATTCCCCCGCCTCAGCCTCCCGTGTAGCTGGGACTACAGGTCCGTCCACGCCACCACACCCGGCTTTTATATATATTTTTTTTACTAGAACAGGGTTTCACCATGTTGGTCAGGATGGTCTCGATCTCCTGACCTCTTGGTCCGCCCGCCTCGGCCTCCCAAAGTGCTGGGATTACAGGTGTGAGCTACTGCGCCCGGCCGCTGAGTTTTTGCTTTCTCCATCCATCCATCCATCCATCCATCCATCCATCCATCCATCCATCCATCCATCATGTTCAATTACAAAAGTAACGTGGTTAGAACCAAAATAGGGTCTGGGCAGGATATTTCGCCGAGCACAGAGCTGCAACTCCTAAAGCAGTCTCGGCCGCGGGCTGATGGGACCAATGGGAAAGTTCCTGGAAAAACTTCCTGACCATCTTATGCTTAAATTAGGTAATGACAATAATTCAATGCGAGCTTGTATTTTAGAAGACAAGTGAACTTTCCTAATTGCGGGAAGCCAAATGGTGCGGTGCCAAAACTGGGATCCAGAGAGTCAGTACGTGTAAGGTAGGAGAGGCCGCGGACGAGGAGGCCTCCCTCCCTCCCTAACCAACACTATTCCCAATCGGAAACGGAGGCGATTTTAATCTTGAACACAGAATTCAGAAGAACTAATGGTGTGCAATCCGGGAGCAGGACGAAGATTTAATTTTCTTAGTAGCTAGAATTTGTTGGTAGTTCAGAATCCTTGCTGGATAAAACATACCACTGGCAGTGGTGGGATTCGAACCCACGCCCCCGGAGAGACTGGAGCCTAAATCCAGCGCCTTAGACCGCTCGGCCACACTACCACACAAGGTACAGCTGTTTGCGATTACCTTCTTCATTCTCTCAACATTTTGCCCCAGCGTACAAGTGCAAAATTCTGAACTTCGCGGAAACAGAGCTCCGGAAAGCATTTTAGTGCATCCTTAGGAATTTCAGCAAACGCAAGGAGAGGAGGAATTACTGAATTGTCACTAGCCCCGGGAAGTGTGGGCTAGCAGGTAATCTACGATTATTAGCGTCAATGTCTCTGGAAGACCTTTATCTTTTCCTTAACCTAGGCAATAAAACACGGAAACTTTAAAAATCCTACGGTGATGTGCAAGTTATTCGAGAAGACTGAATAATAAGAACTCTTCGCTGTTGGATCGTGGTTCTGTGGGTACAAATATTGCTTAGCGTGCCATGGGGTCGAAGTTCAGATCACTTAATAGGCACCCTTTCGTTCACAGACCTGTAAGCCTGTCACTGCGTTCAAAGGAAACTCGATGGTCGCTCCCTCCTGCAGTTTGAGCATGGCGAGTTTGGGTGTAATTGCCGGGCTTCTTGTTGAGGAAGAAGGCCACTCTGCACGCTCAGGTAGACCTACGCCCATGCCCACGGTAGAATCACGGCTTCCTTTCATAAGGACCGAAGCGACCCCCAGAAGGCGGTCACATTCCAAGGGCATCCCCAGCTCAGAAAGGGTGGTTCCCGGGCTTCCCTGGAGCCCTGGTGCTGCTCATTCTCTTTTCTTTTCTTTCTTTCTTTCTCTCTCTCTCTCTTTCTTTCTCTCTCTTTCTTTCTCTCCTTTCCTTTCTCTCCTTCCTTCCCTCTTTCCTCTCTCTCTCTCTCTTTTTCCCCCCTCCCTCCCTCCCTTTAGGCAGTATGGCTATTTTCATGATGTTGATTCTTCCTATCCATGAACATGGCCTGTTTTTCCAGTTGTTTGTGTCCTTTCTGATTTCCTTGAACAGTGGTTTGTAATTCTCCTTGAAGAGGTCCTTCACTTCCCTTGTTAGCTGTATTGCTAGGTATTTTATTCCATTTGAAGCAATTGTGAATGGGAGTTCATTCCTAATTTGGCTCTCTACTTGCCTGCTGTTGTTGTATAGGAATGCTAGCAGTTTTTGTACATTGATTTTGTATCCTGAGGCTTTGCTGAAGTTGCTTATCAGCTTTCCTTCCTTCCTTCCTTCTTTCCTTCCTTCCTTCCTTCCTTCCTTCTTTCCTTCCTTCCTCCCTTCCTCCCCTTCTTTCTTTCTTTCTTTCTTTCTTTCTTTCTTTCTTTCTTTCTTTC
>NC_045439.1:125617589-125632589 GCF_002776525.5 Piliocolobus tephrosceles
TTCTTTCTTTCTTTCTTTCTTTCTTTCTTTCTTTCTTTCTTTCTTTCTTTCTTTCTTTCTCTTTCTGTCACCCAGGCTGGATAGGCGACACCCATGGCAGTGGTGCCATCTCGACTCACTGCAACCTCCACCTCCCGGGTTCAAGCGATTCTCCTGCCTCAGCCTCCTGAATAGCTGGGAATACAGGCGTCCGCCACCACACCCGGCTAATTTTTTGTATTTTTAGTAGAGATGGGTTTTCTATGTTGGCCAGGCTGGTCTCAAAGTGCTGACCTCAGGTGATCCACTCGCCTCAGCCCCCCAAAGTGTTGGGATTACAGGCGTGAGCCACCCCACCTGGCAGCTTATCAGCTTTCTTAAGCTTTTGGGCTGAGATGAGGTGGTTTTCTAGATACAGGATCATGTCATCTGCAAACAGGAATAGTTTGACTTCCTCTCTTCCTATTTGAACGCTCTGTATTTCTTTCTCTTGCTTTATTGCTCTGGCCAAAACTTCCAATACTGTGTTAATAGGTGTGGGGAGAGAGGGCATCCGTGTTTTGTGCCTGTTTTCAAGGGGAATGCTTCCAGCTTTTGCCCATTCAGTATGATGTTGGTTGTGGGTTTGTCATACATGGCTTTTATTATTTTGAGGTATGTTCCTTTAAAACCTAGATTATTGAGGGGTTTTAACATGAAGGGATGTTGAATTTTACAGAAAGTCTTTTCTGCGTCTATTGAGATAGTCATGTGTTGTACCATTTCCTTCTAAAGAAACAGAGGGAAAGCTAGAAAACTGTTTCAGAGGTGATACTTGGGGTCTCCCGCAACCAAAGCGGGAATCACTGACCTGCCAACAACCCCACTGGGCGCAAAGCCCTGGATTATGTATTATTTATATTCATTTTTGCTGTTTCCACTTGGCTATTTTCTTGGTCTGTGGATCCAGAAATTCTCCGGGGAGTCTAACTAAAGTTGCCTAATTTTAAGTGCTCCCTCTGTCCTCCATCTCAATCATTTAAAATACCACAACCCTTTCTCGCCTCTCCTGGCCCTAGGCCTCTGAGGTCTCTCCTGAAGCTCTGGTAACCCAACGGGTCAGGTTGAGGGCGAACAGAAAGGACAAAAGGGTTCTTCCCTGGGCCTTCGCGGGGGCGGGGGCGGGGGCGGGGGCGGGGGCGAAGGTACTGTGAGTTCACGGTCACCGCTGCCAGGAGTTGGGGGAGGCGAGCAGAAAGGACGTTCTTAAAAAGTAGCTTTAAAATAGGGCTCAGGGAGCACCGAATAAACCTAGAACCCAGGCAGGGAAGCGGGGTCCGCATAGGAAAGAGACGGGACTTTCGGAGGAGGTCAGAGGCAGGCTCTCCTCCCGCCCCCCCACCCCCGACCCACTCTAGTCCGGGCTCCCCGCGGTGCCTCCCAGACCCCTCCGGTGTTACATCCACCTCTTCACGCCTCGTCGCCCTCTGGCGCCAGCACCCTCCTCCCCAACCTCCAGCTCACGGGCAATCGAAGCTCTCTGGGTACCCACCGCGTAGGCCCTGACCAGGTCTCTTTCTCCCTAGAAGGAGGAGGTCAGCACCCAAGGCCCGCAGGCAGCATCTCCAAGGTTTTGAATCCAGCCGGATGGTCAAAGATATGGCCTCCTAGGCATCACTTAAGACTGAGAGATTAAAATACCCGTGGCCAGCCCCTGTGGCTGAATGGACTTTCACGCACGTCGGTGTGAAGAGACCACCAAACAGGCTTTGTGTGAGCAATAAAGCTTTTTAATCACCTGGGTGCAGGCTGGCTGAGTCTGAAAAGAGAGTCAGTGAAGGGAGATAGGGGTAGGGCCGTTTTATAGGATTTGGGTAGGTAAAGGAAAATTACAGTCAAAACGGGTTGTCCTCTGGTGGGCAGGGGTGGGGGGCTCACAAGATGCTCAGTGGGGGAGCTTTTTGAGCCAGGATGAGCCAGGAGAAGGAATTTCACAAGGTAATGTCATCAGTTAAGGCAAGGACCGGTCATTTTCACTTCTTTTGTAGTTAAGGCAAGGACCAGCCATTTTCACTTCTTTAGTGGTGGAAAGTCATCAGTTAAGGCAGGAACAGGCCATTTAAATTTCACTTCTTTTGTGATTCTTCAGTTACTTCAGGCCATCTGGATGTATACGTGCAGGTCACAGGGGATATGATGGCTTAGCTTGGGCTCAGAGACCTGACATGTATGACTACTAAGAAATTTCACATTGTGTTTTCAAGCTTTGAAGGAAGTGTAAAGGTAAACTGAGGCTGGAGCCAAACCGAGAATGAAGACACAAGTCAAATGGCAGTGAGAATAGCCTTTTATTAGGACTCGCGGGCAAGGTTCCTCAATCCAAAGGTGCGGGCCCAGGAAGTCGCTCTGAGGGAGGAGGGTAGGGGCTTTTTATAGCCCGAGAGGTAGGGAAGCTGGTTGTACAAACAGGGCCTGGGGGGTCTTGAAACTACTAGGGCAGGAGTCCAGTAAGGGTCATGAGGAAGGGGTCTTTGGAAACTGTTAACCGAAACTGCTGTTGCCGAACTTGTGGAATGCAGGTGAGCTGCAGGTCATGGGGGAGTGTGGTTGCCCAGCCGGAACCGGAACCTCTGACATATGCAAGTCTGCTGGTGTGTTCAAAGAGGAAGGGAAGTCTTGAACAAAGGGCCTGCTATGCCGGGTGGCACCGCCATGTCGGGTCTAGATCCCTGCCTAACAGGAAGCCTTAGGGAAAAAGGAGTGTGAGCTTACTGCCTCCATCAGTACACACAAGTCTTTGCCAGGGTCAGAAGTGGAAAGACTAATGTTCTTAAGCTAGAGAGAATCCTAGGAATCTTGTGCCACCATCTCAATGTGTAGGCCCGGGAAGCATCAGCTTGAAAGAAAAAAAAAAAGTGCCTGGGGCTCTTTACCACTTGAAACAGCGGTGGAGGGTGAATGGGAGGGGAGAGAACAAATATTTAAAGTCTCTGTTGCACTATTATGCCTAGCATTGAGTCAATAAGAGACTTAGGGCCCATGAATGGGCCTCATATTGAAACTTTTGATGAGATCTCCAGATGAGATTTTACAGTCACATTTACGTCTCTTTGTGTTTAAGTGTTAGTCTGATAAACATACCCACTATGGTTTGGATATGGTTAATTTGTCCCCGCCAGAACTCATGTCAAAGTTTGGTTTCCAGTGTATCAGGGTTGGGAGATGGGGCCTAGTAGGAGGTGTTTGGATCACAGTAGTAAATTCCTTATGAATGTCTTGATGCCCTTCTCTCTGTAGTGTGTGAGTTCTAGCTCTGGTGAGATTGGATTACTTCATTTGGGAATGGGTTAGTTCCCTGGGAGAGTGGGTTGTTATACAGCCAAGATGTCCTTTTTTTCTTTTTTTCCTCTTTGTATGTGTCTGCTTCCCCTTTGACCTTCTTTCTGCCATGTTTTGACCTAGTATAGTGGCCCTCACCAGAGGCCTGGCTGATGCTGGTAACATGCTTCTCCTACTTCCCAGGCTGCAGAACCGTGAGCTAAATAAACCTCTTTCTAAATTACTCAGCCTCAGGTATTCTATTATAGCAACACAAAACAATACTCCTTTGGCCAGGTGTGGTGGCTCACACCTGTAATCCCAGCATTTTGGGAGACCGAGACAGGCAGATTACTTGAGGTCAGGAGTTCAAGACCAGCCTGGACAACATGGTGAAACCCCTGTCTCTACAAAAAATACAAAAATTAGCTGGGCATGGTGGCATGTGCCTGTAATCCCAGCTACTCAGGAGGCTGAGGCAGGAGAATTGCTTGAACCCAGGAGGTGGAGGTTGCAGTGAGCCAAGATCGCACCACTGCACTCCAGCCTGGGCAACAGAGACTCCAGCTCAAAAACAACAACAGCAACAACAAAATCCTCATAATACTCATTTAAATAACCCATAGTTTATGTGTTGACTTTTTTTTTTTAATATTAAGATTCTCATGTGATGGAAGTGATCTGAGCCCATCTTGATCTTTTTTAGTGCCAGATCAGGCAACAAAAGGAACCAGTCAACAGGAAAGAACCTAGTCATCACAGCAGAGCCCTCTTTGATCCTGGAATGCTGCAGGTTCAAATTCCTCAAACTGACAGGTGTCAGAGCACTTTCTTATCAAGAGAGAAAGTACCACACACTCTTGTTCCTGGCTGAAGTTCCTTTACTAACAAGTGGGGATGGCTGCTCCTATTCAATTTCCTATTCGATGTTGCTCGAGTACCGATTTCCTGCCTTGTGCTCACAGGATCTTTCAGTAGGGAGGGAGGAAACTTGGCCTGTTCCTTTCAAGAAGTGGGTTGCACAGCTCAAACAGTAAGTGCCCTGAGACCCATAAACCAGGTGTCTTGGCTTTCCTAGTAGAATGCCAAATTTGCTGCATACTAAAGCATGCAGCATCTAAAGCAAATGAATTGCCCAGCATCTAAAGCAAATGAATAACCACCCTTTTGGAAAGATGCCTGATACAAATACATGCAATGTGTTTGTCTGACTGGCACATGTCTATTCCTTCAGTCTTCAGCACAGGATGCCAGTATTCTAGGATCTAGCATTCTTTAATATTGTCGGAGAGTTTAACCTTGAATTTCCTGCTATCCATGCCTTGTTAATAGTCCAGACGATGAAAATTTATAGATGAGCAAGATATTTATTTAAGGCCTTACTATGCAAAGTGTGATTGGAGGCCAGCAGCATCAGCATCTTCTGGTAGCAGGTTAGAAATGCAGAATCTCAGGCCTACTGAATCAGAATCTTAACAAACTCCCCAAAAGGTAGAGTATGCATTAAATTTTGAGAAATACTCTATGTACTAACTTGTGTATCAAATGTTCTATGCTCATTTAGAGCATCTGAAAGTTCTCACCAGAATCTTTCTGGATCAGTCTGCAGCAGAAGACATGCACTACATTGCAATGTAAAGCTCTGTTCCTAGCTCCAATAGAAAGCCATCCCTCTATTGGCCTGTGGACACCTCTATGTGCTATAAAATCTTGCTTAAAATTAAATACTATATTTAAATTAAATAATATTTTTGATGACTGCATCAGATAGTCAAGGCTTTCAGGATTTATTGAACTCCACTTACATACTTAGCTCTGATATGGTTTCATATAGTTATCACATTGACCATCACAGTAAAGCAAAGTACTGTGATGTACTTAGAAGTTGTCTAGGCCAGGTGCAGTGGCTCATGCGTGTAATCCCAGCACTTTGGCAGGCTGAGGCAGGCGAATCACGAGGTCAGGAGTTTGAGACCAGCCTGACCAACATGGTGAAACCCGTCTCTACTAAAAATACAAAAAAAATTAGCCAGGCATGGTGGCACACACCTGTAATCCCAGCTACTCGGGAGGCTGAGGTAGGAGAATCGCTCAAACCCAGGAGGCGGAGGTTGCAGTGAGCCAAGATCACACCACTGCACTCCAGCCTGGGCAACAGAGAAAGACTCTATCTCAAACAAACAAACAAAAAAAAGTTTTCTAAAGTAAATGCTCAAAGTAAAAAGAGGGAAGGGAAATATCCTTATATTCAGCAAGGAGATTTAAGCCCCTTATTTCTAGTTTGTATTTGTCCTTCCACTTTTCACTGAACTTCATCGGAGAGATGGGAAAAGAGGGACTTCATGCAGTAATCCAGTGAAATCAATTACCTCTGCAAGCTTCAGGTGAAAAGAAATGCAATCTTTGAACTATGGTATGATCAACGGGAATGGAAAGGGGAAGGATATGAGGCATTTTTTATTCTTTGTTTCTTTCATGCCTCTGGTCTCATTGTCCTCCTTCACCTACTCAGTCCCCACAAACACTGTAATAGTCTTGGTGCTTTGGGTTTTAAAAGATCATGTCTGATGTACAATTTAATTTCTTCTTGGATTTCCCTCTACTGCTTTTCCTAGTCCCTGACTTTAATTCCATAGTGTGCCAAGTTCTCAAAACATGGTCACTTTCTCAGTGAACACACAGTGGTGTTTACAATGGGTTTAAACATTTGAGGCAAGTCAGTGGGGTACATCTGCCAGGAAGCCTTTTGGGACTTGGAAATAGAATCTTGCCCACTTCAGATCCACCAAATAAATCTGTGCTTATCATTTGATCAGGTTTGGGAAGGAGCAGAAGACAAACAATAATATTATCCTTGCTCATTGGGAACTTCAATTTGAATAAAAGAAAATATCTGCTCCACCTTTTACAATATGTACAATACAAACCTAGAAGAATGAACAAACACACAGAGACACACACACTACAGTTAGATGGCAATACCAGTGGTAAGTGATAATCACCAGAGTGAGTGTAGCCTCAGTTTCCAGAAGGTAAGATGTCTGTGGAAATCTGAAGAAAACTTTGAGAAAGTGCAAATCAAGGCAAGTACTTGTGTGTGTGTGTGACTAAAGCTTTGCAAAGTCAAGTTCCTTGATGTCTGAGATAAACAATCTATGTATCTTGGAAACCAGTATGCCTGTCCATAGGTGTTCCCGGATGTTGTTACAGTGAATAATTGGTTGACTCCTGGTAATGGTGCCTACTTTTCTGGGATATAAATTTCTGACCTTTAAAAATATTCTATAGCCAATGAAGCTGAAAATTACAAAGTCTTCTCCAAAGGATGACATAATTTTCTGAACAGAAGCTCCTTGAAATAGTGCACTGTCATGTAAATAAGTAAATAACTCATTAGACTTCATTCTTCCTGCTTGATTTACTAGAAATTCAGTCCTACCTAGACACTAGACAATCTATCCTGGAAAATTAGTAGTAGTGTTCTTGATAAAAAAATTTAAGCTGAATCTAATCATGAGGAAATAAGTAAATATTAAACTGAATCTTATATGACGAAATAATCACATTCAGTATGTGAGACTTCCTAAGAGACAATTGCCATGAGAAAAGACAGTTTAAGAAGAGGGAAATTTTTTTCTTTTTTTTTTGAGATGGAGTCTCCCTCTGTCACCCAGGCTGGAGTGCAGTGGTGCGATCTCGGCTCACTGCAAGCTCCGCCTCCCGGGTTCACGCCATTCTCCTGCCTCAGTCTCCCGAGTAGCTGGGACTAATGGAGGAAACCACCCCTCATATCGTCTTATGTCCAATTTCTGCCTCTAAAGAAAGAAGTAAAAACTAAAAGGCAGAAATGAAATCCACAGGCAGACAGCCTGGCGCCGCAGCCTGGGCCTGGTAGTTAAAGATCCATCCCTGACCTAATTGGTTCTGTTATCTGTAGATTACAGACATTGCATAGAAAAGCACTGTGAAAATCCCTATCTTGTTTTGTTCCAATCTAATTAGATCTAATTACCGGTGCATGCAGCCCCCAGTCACGTACCCCCTGCTTGCTCAATCAATCACGACCTCTCAGGCACACCCCCTTAGAGTTATGAGCCCTTAAAAGGGACAGGAGACAGGAATTGCCCACTCGGGGAGCTCCGCTCTTGAGACAGAAGTCTTGCTGGTGCCCCTGGCCGAATAAACCCCTTCCTTCTTTCTTTAACTCGGTGTCTGAGGAGTTTTGTCTGAGGCTTGTCCTGCTACAGGACTACAGGTGCCTGCCACCACGCCCGGCTAATTTTTTGTATTTTTAGTAGAGACGGGGTTTCACTGTGTTAGTCAGGATGGTCTCGATCTCCTGACCTTGTGATCCACCTGCCTCGGCCTCCCAAATTGCTGGGATTACAGGCGTGAGCCACGGCGCCAGGCCAGGAGGGGAATTTTCTAGATTAAAGGAGACCAAAGAGAAGTTACAACTAAATGCAGTGAGAAATATCGTTTGGAATTTAAATCATTTTAATAGGGAGGGGGTAAGTGGGGAAATTTGAATATGGATTGTATGTCTATTAGCATATAAGGAATTATAAGTTTTCTTGGGTGTGATATGGTACTAATATTCTGCTCTTGGATAGTATATGTAAACGGGGATGGGGAGGTAAGAAGGATGCAAATATTACTAATAATGGGTGTTCTAGTTAGAGGGTATACAGGTTTTATCGTAGTGGTTTTTTTTTTTTTTTCCAACTTTTCCCTAGGGTATTACTATACAAACAGACAGCGGCCAGAACATATATAAAAATAGACCTCTGACCAGTAGTAACCTATAACAACCAGTGCAGGAAGTCAACCCACAGTGACCAGCACAGGAGGCCAATCCATTATCTCTTTTTTTTTTTTTTTTTTTTTTGAGACGGAGTTTCACTCTTGTTACCCAGGCTGGAGTGCAATGGCGCTATCTCGGCTCACTGCCTATCACCGGCTATCTCCGCCTCCCAGGTTCAAGCGATTCTCTTGCCTCAGCCTCCTGAGTAGCTGGGATTACAGGCATGAACCACCACGCCAGGCTAATTTTGTATTTTTAGTAGAGACGGGGTTTCTCCATTTTGGTCACGCTGGTCTCGAATTCCCGACCCTCGAACTCCCGACCCTCAGGTGATCCGCCCACCTTGGCCCCCCAAAGTGCTGGGATTACAGTGCCTGGCCAGTCCATTATCTTTAAGCCAGACTTTTAGGAAGTCAGACCACGATCTCTAAGCAACCAGCCCAGGAAGCCAAACAATAACCAGACCCAAATGGCTAGGAATTTATGAATAATTAACTCCTTTCCTGTTATTTGTTTCTGTTTCCAAGTTAGGATCAACCAGAGAAAGCCAAATATACATCCCTAACCAATCACATAGGATGCCCCGCTTCTAGTTAGCCTGCCCCCCGCGTCCTCATGCCACAGCCTCCAGTCAGGGCACACTTGAAGGCTTCCCTTTGTCCACTATAAAGTTTTCCTACGCCTCTGCCTACCTTTGAGTCTCTGCCAAATCACAAGTGACGCTCTTTTGGGTCCTCACTTCCAAGATGGCAAAGAGAAGAAATAACAATGGTCATGCCAAAAAGGGCCACAGCCACGTGCAGCCTATTGGCTGCATGAACTATGCCCTATGCCTACCCAAAGGCAAGACTATTAAGAAGTTCATCATTCAAAATGTAGTAGAGACTGCATCTGTCAGGGACATTTCTGAAGCTAGTATCTTTGACGCCTATAAGCCTCCCAAGTTGTTTGTGAAATTCTGTTACTGTGTGAGTTGTGTCATTCACAGCAAGGTAGACAGCAATTAATCTTGTGACGCTTGCAAGGACCGAACACCCCCACCCTGATTCAGACATATGGATGCTGCCACATGACCCCTACCAAAGCCCATGTAAGATGGTGAGTCCTTAAGGACTAAAGAAAAACTATCCTCTAGAGAAAAATAATATGGAAATTATATTTTTAAAAAATCACAAGTGAAGGCTGCTAACTCCTTTGCTGTAGAAAGCTCTGAATACCCTTTGCTTGTTCTCATTAACTGGTGTTCATTTATTTCCACATTAAGATTAAATTTTTTCCAAATGGAAAGTTGAGGGGAAATGGAAGAAATACAGACAAACAACAAAGAAAGCAATTAAAAATATTTATAAGATTACAACTAGGAGTCAAGTTGCTCAGCAGAGGAAGTGCTCAGGATGGGCCAGAACACACTGGAGCACAACCAGGTTTGCTGTTGCTAAGTCTGATAAACTAGTAGAAGGGGCTCTTGGAGTTTCCTAGAGTCCAACAGGCCAACTCCAGTGAATTGTGGAGTAAGGGGCTGGAAGAATGAGAATATAACATAAGGTCCTGGGACAACCTTTGATGGTAGGAGGTAGGCTCAATGTGGATAGGGTCAATTGGTCAAAGGTTTATTGTACTGATAGAGGAGTGAGAACCCTCTCCACAAAGCCAGCCTCTGTCTAGGAGAAACCAGAAACATCAGATCCATGGTTGTTGCCCTGGCTTCTCTCCTTGGAATACTTCTTTGAATATTTAAAATTATTATTATTATTATTATTATTTAGACTGAGTCTGGCTCTGTTGCCCAGGCTGGAGTGCAATGGCGCGATCTCAGCTCACTGCAACCTCCGCTTCCTGGGTTCAAGCAATTCTCCTGCCTCAGCCTCCTGGGTAGCTGGGACTACAGGCGCGTGCCACCATGCACTAATTTTTGGTATTTTCAGTAGAGATGGGGTTTCACCGTGTTAGCCAGCATGGTCTCAATCTCCTGACCTCGTGATACGACCGCCTCGGCCTCCCATATTTAAATTATTCTTAAATGTATAACAGTCTGTGGTTAGAAGATAAGAAATCAATTCATGTAGGGAATAGAAGTGAGCTTGCCAGATTGTGACAGGGTGAGAACGAGGGTACAGATTCTAAGAGAAGGTGAGGAGCCATGAATACCATCAGAGAAAGACAAGCAAAGAGAGGAGGAGAAACAGCAAAGAGGAAGAAGGCCGTTTGAGAGACAGTCTGCACTGCTTAATAGTTTTGGCTATGGCCAGTCTCTCTGAAAATAATGATAATGAAGATAATACTAACAATGATTATAATAATAAACACCTATTTCCAAAACAGGGACATTGAGACCTGGCAGAATTAAATAACCGATTTAGGTTTTTCCTAACCACTGCACTACATACTCTATGTCTACACCTGCCAACAATCACATGTCAACTGTGACCAAAAGTTTATTTTAATTTGACTTTTCTGCTCTAGAAGAAAGGTAGGCCTACTTGTGTCCCCCTGATGTTAAAAAAAAGAAAAAAAAAAAAAAGGTAGGCAACTTGCCATTTCCTTAAGCTATGAGGTGTGTCTTTGGGCCCAAAGAGATCATGTTAGAGGTTTTCTCCAGTGAAGTGTCTTATGTAGGCAAATAGAGTATAGCGATTCAATTTTTAATTCAATCAGTTAAAACAAAGCCTTGTAGTTCTCTTGGGAGCAGGAGACTGAGGGTTAAACACCCAGGAGTATTAGAAAGAACAGCCCTTGTCAGGCTACAGAAGATATGAATTCATCTCACCTTGGGACAACATTGTGAGGCCTCTTCCTGACTCATCCCAAATCCAAGAATATCTGCCACAAATGCCTTACTTTGCCTATCTAAATAGAGCACTTTTCTTCCTTGAAAAAGTGTAAGGTCAACAGCATCGTGTTTTACGTTTAAATAATGAAAATTAAAGGAGACAATGAATCATAATAACCTTACAGATTTCTTACAAATTTTGTGATCTTGGACATGAAAGCACTAAAAAAATTGTAAGTAAAAAAGCAGACTTGTGGTCAGAGGGTCTAAATCTTACTAAGTAGAGTAGCGTCACTTCTTGGGTTTTCATGAATCAGTGCTTTTTTTCAATGTTCTCATCTACGGCTTATTTGCTGTAAGAAATGGGTACGAGATCTTTCTTAGTTAAATAATTGTTTAGTTTCTGTTCACCAGCTTATATAAACAAGATTTCTAAAAATTAAAAACAATCTTTTCTAAAAAGTCGTATTATTTTCATACCAACTGTGTGTAAATCTGTGTACGTCTTTAGGAAAGGATTAAACTCTTCCTCCTCAACACCGCTTTTCCCTGTTTGCTTCCACCTCTGGACCTTGGAGAGTGAGGGATTAACTCCAGAAAGGCAAGTTTAGAGGTTTGGGGATCTGGATTGAGAAAGGAAAAAATCGTGGAAAATCTCTTCTCACCTCCGTTCCTGGATTTCACCACCATATTAAAACGAAGGAGTGCACTACAATTTCCTTGTCCATCAGACGCCCTCCATAGACGCCTCATATTTCGGGGAGGTGTGTGTGGGGGGTCGCCCTTGTACCCAAAGATCTGAAATTCTTACATCAACACCATTTCCATGCACCACAGAGGCACAGTAGGCAACGTCTCAAGAGAGTATCAGGGTGAGGAACGGGAAGACAGCCTGGTAGTTGCTGTGCTCAAAGCAGAATCTTTTCGAGGGTTTTACAGAGCACGAAAATGTTCTCATTTTGTAGGAGAATATCCTGCAATTTTATTCAAGCTGACATCCTATTGAATAGCTGTAATGCTAGAGGCACAATACCAATCTATAAGATGAAAGGGAGAAAAACCGCACTCGCACAAGGGCTCCATAGCTCAGGGGTTAGAGCACTGGTCTTGTAAACCAGGGGTCGCGAGTTCAATTCTCGCTGGGGCCTGTGTGTTTTTTTCCCTCCTGCCCACAGGAATTTCCACATCAGAAGGTAAGCGGGGTCAGACAATGCAGCAGCAGAGTGGCTGTCGCCTGGCATATCTGCATGATTTCGGCGCCGCTTCGGCAGTCATTTAGGCTAGGTGGGTTCACGCCTGCTACAGAAGCTGCCAGTCTCAATGACTCTTGGGGCGTGTGGTTTACTTCTGCTGTGCAAATAAGTATGCATTCCTGCCGATAGAAGGCACCCAAGAACCTAGTTCATCAGAAAAATGCCTAATGATTTGAATAAGCCTTGAGGCATAACTTAAGAACACCCGTATCGTGGCTCGTTGGTCTAGGGGTATGATTCTCGCTTAGGGTGCGAGAGGTCCCGGGTTCAAATCCCGGACGAGCCCTCGCTTTTTCAACTCGACTAGGAATATCTTGTTGAAAAGGTCACGATGAAAACGTCACGACTGCAGTTGGCTCTCCCTGTATACTGTGCTTTGAAAAATTGCAGCCAAAGACTCCCCAGGGATGTGAAACAGCAAATCAGAGAAAGCCCCAGGCTATCCTTTTTATTCTCTCTGACAAACTGTAACACATTTTCTCCTTGCCTACCTCTAGCAATCCTGTCAAGTCAAATAAAACAGTGTACGCAAAGTTGCTCGGAAACTTTAAATAGCCCTTGCTAAACACAAGGAGCTGCTTTTCTTTCCTGGGCATGAAGGAAGCTGACACATACTAACATTGTCATCATGTGTAACTGTATGATGTGTTATCTTTTAAAAAAGGCTTTATGGCCGGGCGCGGTGGCTCACTCCTGTAATCCCAGCACTTTGGGAGGCCGAGGCGGGTGGATCACGAGGTCAGGAGATCGAGACCATCCTGGCTAAGACAGTGAAACCCCGTCTCTACTAAAAATACAAACAATAAGCCAGGCGTGGTGGCGGGCGCCTGTAGTCCCAGCTACTCGGGGAGGCTGAGGCAGGAGAAAGGCGTGAACCCGGGAGACGGAGCTTGCAGTGAGCCGAGATGGTGCCACTGCACTCCAACCTAGGCTACAGAGCGAGACTCCGTCTCAAAAACTATATAAATAAATAAAATACATAAAAAGGGGTTTACATGTTATTACATAATACTGCCTTTTCTTCTCCTTTTCCTTTCTTTCCTTTTTCCCCACCCTTTTTGCTTTTTTGTTGTTGTTGTTTGTTTTGTACTGTGAGGCAGGCAATGAATTCTGTGAACTCCAGTGGAGCAATAGAGTGATGAGGGAAAGTGTATCTCCATAGGCAAATTTTGAAATGTTAACTTTAAAAATAATGTTTTGTGAACGCTTAGCAACTTTCTTTATTGTGTGAATAACTATTACAGAATAAAACGATTCCATTAGAAGTGAACTATAGCCCTTC
Organism: Piliocolobus tephrosceles; assembly: GCF_002776525.5. Taxonomy (NCBI): domain Eukaryota; kingdom Metazoa; phylum Chordata; class Mammalia; order Primates; family Cercopithecidae; genus Piliocolobus; species Piliocolobus tephrosceles. Next base: position 125,630,975 of record NC_045439.1, read on the forward strand.
CTGGAAGCAGATGGACTAACTTACCCACATCAACACTCATCGTCTCTGTCTTCTGTCTTGTTTCAAGGCCCATCTTTCACTTCTCGTATTTAAGGGTAGCTCCTTCAGTTTCACATCAGATGAATTTTCCATTTCCTCTCCTTTCGGTAAGGACTTGGTTTCTGAAATCAACATTACCTCCGCCCCTCCACCCCCAAGCCCTTAAGAACACACATAGCAGCTATTTCCCCAGTGTGCCAATCATTTCATTAGCATACAAACCCCAAACAGCTGCAGTATCACCAATTCTTAAAAAAACGCCTTCTTAACCACTCTTCCTAATTCTCTTTCTTCTGCACAGATAAAAAAAAGTTCTTAAAAGTTATGCATTATGTATCTCAACTTCCTGCCCTCAGGCTCTGTCCTCAACCAATTATGATCAGGTCTTTTTTCTCCACCACTCTACTTGAAATGGCTCTTGTCAAGGCTACCAATGACTTTGATGTTTCCAGATCTAAAGGTCACTTTTCAGTCTTCGTCCTACTTCATTTCTCATCTCAGGAGGCTACTTTTCACTCTCTTTTGATGGCTCCTCCTTTCCTGATCTCTCAATATTTGAGTGTTATCTTGCTCTCCCCTTGCCCATTTTTTTGTTTCTCTCTATATACTTATCAAGTCATGAGGCTTAGCATAACATCGTATACTGATGACTCCTATTCATAAGCTTGGGCCTAGATTTGTAGATATAGTCACCTGCTTGCCCCAGCATATGAACGAGTTATAGGCATCTCAGAATTAACTTGTCTTAAATGATACCCTTGATTTCCTGCCACTCCTCTTCCAATTGCTCTCCAACCACCACTCGTATCTCAGGAAACAGATCCATCATTTATCCGGTTTCTCCAACATCACATCTAATCTACTGTTCTATCTTCATCTATTTCCCAACACACTCATTATCACCCTAGTTTAAACTCTTCTTAAACTCTTACAAATCCCATGATAGTAATCTAATTCATCTTCCTACTTTTTCTCTACTCCCTATTCTAGAGAACGGCCAGAGTTATCTTATTAAAATGTAAGCCAAACAATACTCTCCTCCACTTAAAAGCAGCCAATAACTTCTCACATTTAGAACAGAATCTGTGATCGAGCTCTTGTGTGTTCTGGTAGTGTCTGTTCCTCTGATAGCAACTGCTTACCCCCTCCTCCTCCTTCTCACTCACTTTCTTCTAGCTATACTGGCCCTCCCACTGTTCCTCAAATCCATGGGCCTTGTTTCTTGTTCCGGACTTTTCATTTACTGTTTCCTTTGCCTAGAACATCACTTCCTCAAATATTTGTATCTCTCTCTCTCTCTCTCTCACTCCTTCTGTGCTCAAATGTTACCTCTTTAGAGACAACTTCCTTGACCACTCTTTCCGAAATAGCCTCCATTTGCCATTATACCCTACACTAATTTATTGCTGTTCACAGCATTTATCACTACTTAATATTATTACATGCAATTCTTTCCTTCTTTCTTTCTGTTTCCCCTACAAGGATATAAGTTCCAGGAAGGCAAATCTTTTGTTGTTGTTGTTTTTTTTTTTTTGAGACGGAGTCTCGCTCTGTGGCCCGGGCTGGAGTGCAGTGG
>NC_045439.1:125637589-125683366 GCF_002776525.5 Piliocolobus tephrosceles
ACTAGTCAATGTGGGAAGCACAGTGGCAGGCACATAGGGCCAACCCCAGGTACAATGTCCAGTCCAATTGGCTGGCTAATATGGCCATCGTGTGTCCCCACAGACCCATAAACTCCCTGGGGGCACATAGTCCATGCGGGCCTAGCCTTGGTAAGGCCGCTTGTTCCACCACACCCTTGGTGAGGTGACACATGTTACATTTGCACAAACCTCAGTAGGCAACCATCCCACAGTGACTTTACCCCAGTGCTGCTCTATACATTGTGATACCTGCAATGGGGGCACCACGTGTTCTCCCATTAGCCAGCCCCATCCATCATGGACACTAGGAGTCAGCCAGGGGGCAGGTTTGCCATGGGTTTTGTGATGTCCTCTATCCAAAGCCCGCCCTGTGGCATCCCACCCATTGTCCGTGGGACCCCAAGCTTCTAGCCAGGTCCAGTTCTTCACAGAAGCAGGATACACGTTCCAGGGCAAACTGTTTGCAGCTGCTGCTGGAAGGGTGGAGCAGATCCAACAGTTGGAGACATTGGTCACATCAGCGTAGGTGTGGGCCCAGTCCATAGTGCTATGGGAGCATGTCAGCCTATAGCCAGAACAACAAAGCAGGCACAGGTATTAACGGGTAGATCACGTCCCTCAGGCAAAATACAGGCTAACTTTTCTTTTGTTTTGTTTATTTGGGACAGAGTCTCACTCTGTTGCTGAGGCCGGAATGCAGTGGCACGAGCTTGGCTCACTGCAACCTCCAACTCCTGGGTTCAAGCAATTCTCCTGTCTCAGCTTCCCAAGTAGCTGGGATTACAGACATGCGCCACCACCCGTGGCTAATTTTTTGTATTTTTAGTAGAGACGGAGTTTCACCATGTTGGTCAAGCTGGTCTCGAACTCCTAACCTCAGGTGATCCGCACGCCTCAGCCTCCCACAGTGCTGGGATTACAGGCATGAGCTACCGCGCCCGGCCAATACAGGCTAACTTTTCTTCTCTGGGTAGCAATGCAGCTGCCAAGGGCTTCTGCCCTGAGTGATGATACCACACCTTCTCAGCTCCCCATGGTTCTTTTGGGGCTTGTACCCAAGCCAAAGTCACAGGGAGCTCAAAATAGGCCACATAGACAGTACATATATAGGAGGGTCCCTTCCCTGGCTGTTCCCCTATGAATGGTCAATTGTGGAGGTCACACATTAAATACCCAAGAAGTCACATGTAAGTCATACTGCAGATGCTCCCCCCAGGGGGCTACAATAGCTAACCATTTGCAATGGGGGGCTTGGAGGGTCCATGGCCAACACCAGCTTTTCTGTTCTCCTGCCTTCAGGGGCGTTGGGGCAGGCATTTGTCCCCACACCTGGTCGGAGGAGGGCATCCTTGGTGTGTATCTGTAGCTGGATGGGGATGGTGGCCCAGGGTAACAGTGTCTCCACCAGGGCTGGGCCACCTTTTCGTGGTCGCTCGTTCAAAATTTTAACACAAAATTTTAAGTGATGGTAGGGCAGATGCCCTTAACCAGATGGCAAATGTGTTGCACTGGCCCCTGATCAATTCCTTGCAAGTAATCGGTCCAACCTGGGTGTGGATGTCTGTGCTGCCCTAGTATGGGGGGTTGTTACCCATGAATGCACCCACGCTGCTATTGGGTAAGTCGTTCCGCACAGCGACCGCAGCCCATTCTGTCAAGCTCTCACAGGCCTGAAGAGCAACATATACAGCAGCTAAATGCTTCTCTATCAGTGAATACTGGAGCTCAGCTCCCTTCCACAGCTGGGACCAAAAACCTATTGGTGTAAAGTGCTCCATGCGCTGCCATAGGTCCCAGCTGAAACCATCTGTAGTCACATGTACATGAGGTCTGGATGGGCGCCCCTGATCAATTCCTTGTAAGTAGTTGGAACTCCAGCCCTGCAAAGATGGGGGAGCAACATGCAACTGTAACCCATTCTTCAGGAGTCCGTTATATTGCTCAATCATGCCAGTGGCTTGTGGGTTATAAGAAACATGAAATCCCCATTGTATGTCCATCTCCTGTGCCCACTGTTGTCCCTGCTGTCCAGTGAAATGTGTTCTATCACTTTCAACAGCCAGGGGACAGCCATATAAGGCACATAAGTGTTGCAGGGCTCAAATGGTGTGTTGCCTGCGAGGGTAGGCAAACAACACGCCAGTGGCTGTATCTACAGGCATATGTGGAGCCCTGTGATTTTGGCAGTGGCCCAGTGGAATCTATTTCCCATCTGGTTAAGGGCATCTGGCCTAGTTGCTGTGTTACACTGGGCAGTGCCTCCTTTTAGGGTATGCCTGAGCACACGCTGGGCACTTCCAGCAGGACTCCAAAATGTCCTGCAACGGCAAAGACAGACTCCAGTGCCTACTGACCTGTTGCATTCATTTACTCCCTGCATGTCCCAGTTTCCTATGTAGCCACAAGGCTACATCTTGTGTAGGTGCTGACTCTCACCATCAGACCCTGGCCAAGGCATCTGCCTCATCATTACCGGAGGTGGCCAAAGACATGTGACCTGACACACGATAGACAGTTACATCTTTCTGATGACCTATTTCCCAGAGGTCGTTCCATGTGGTTTGGCCCCAAATGGGCCGATGGCCTACAAGCCAATTCTGTAACTTCCAGGTAGTCAACCACAAAGTTAAACCTCGACAGACTGCTCAGCTATTGGTGCAAAGTACTATAGGCGACTCCTTCTTAGTAATCACCGTCCACACCACTCTAAGTTCAGCCCTTTGGCTGCTTTGTCCGCACCCGTTATCAAACCATATGGTATCGGTGCTAGGCTGGACTGCTACAGCAGTCCAGGCAGCAGTAGCACCCCGGCTGGACCCATCTGTATACCGTGCCTCATCAGGAATGGGAGGGCGCCCTTCTTTAAATGGTGATGGCTCAAGGTCTGGGGTGCCTCAGGTCCCATGGCCTTATCTTGCATTAGGACTACAGGCCCTAAAACCTCTTGTAACTCTGCTGCTAATAGACTTGTACTTAGTATACTCTGCTGTTCTAAGGCACCCCGCTTTGCTAATGTGGATGTCTGTGCTGCCCCAGTCTGGGGGGTTGTTACCCATGAATGCACCCACCCTGCTATTGGGTAAGTCATCCACACAGTGACTGCAACCCTTCCTGTCAAGCTCTCACAGGCCTGAACAGCAGCATAGACAGCAGCTAAATGCTTCTCTATCAGTAAATACCGGAGCTCAGCTCCCTTCCACAGCTGGGACCAAAAACCTATTGGCATTCTAAAGTGCTCTGTGTGCTGCCGTAGGCCCAGCCGAAACCATCTGTGGCTACATGTACATCAAGTTCAAATGGACACCCCTGATCAATTCCTTGTAAGTCCCGTGCTTGCTGAATGGCCTGCTTGGCAGTCGGAAAGCCTGTTTCAGCCTCATCATCCCAATCCCAGGTAGCCCCCCCTTTTTTTTTTTTTTTTTGAGACGGAGTCTCGCTCTGTTGCCCAGGCTGGAGTGCAGTGTCTGGATCTCAGCTCACTGCAAGCTCCGCCTCCCGGGTTAACGCCATTCTCCTGCCTCAGCCTCCCAGTAGCTGGGACTACAGGCGCCCGCCACCTCGCCCGGCTAGTTTTTTTGTATTTTTTAGAAGAGACGGGGTTTCACCGTGTTAGCCAGGATGGTCTCGATCTCCTGACCTCGTGATCCGCCCGTCTCGGCCTCCCAAAGTGCTGGGATTACAGGCTTGAGCCACCGCGCCCGGCCAGCCCCCTTTTTTTGTTAACTGGTACAACAGTTTTATCATTTGAGTCAAATGGGGCACAAATACCTGCCAATACCCCAAGAGGCCCACAACAGCCTGCAGTTGCCTCACCGTGGTGGGTCGGAGGCATGCCTGGATTTTATCAATGACAGCCTCTGGTATGGCGTTTGTCTTACCTGATCAAACAACTCCCAAGAATTTGGCAGACAATCTGGGCCCTTGGACCTTGGATTCGTTGACATACCAACCGCATGCTGCCAACTCTTGCCGCAAGAGGGCCACTGCTGCTTCTTAATCTGCAAGAGAATCAGAGGTTAACATGGTATCATCAATGTAATGAAACAGACAGACCCCTTTTGGACATTTCCAGGCATCTAAGTCCATGGCAACAAGACCATGACAAATGGTGGGGCTATGCACATAGCCCTGTGGCAGCACAGTGAAAGTCCATTGTCACCCTTCCCATGTGAAGACCAACTATTTCTGGCTCTCTGGAGCAATGTCGATGGAGAAGAATCCATTAGCTAAGACCACTACAAAGTGGTACTGTCCCAGTTCCATTGTCAGGTAGTCCCTCAAATCCATGGTATAGCTGCATGCAGAGGGGATGTCACCTTATTCACTCCTGGTAATCCACTCTCATCCTCCAAGTCCCATTAGGCTTTCCGACTGGACATACCAGGGAACTGTAGGGGGTATGGATGTCACACACTATTTGCACCTCCTCTAACTTCTTAATCATCTCAGTTGTCTCTGTATGCCCCTCTGACAAATGGTATTGACGAATGGAGATAACCTGTTGGGGTTGTGGCAGAACTTGGGGCTGGTGACGTGTATAAGCCCACACAGTACCGGCCTTACTACATGAACCTGGAGTCTGAATTCTCTGGCCATGGTGTGTAAGTCCAGACCATGCAAAATGTCCACCCCCAGAATATATTCAGGTATAGGAGAAACATAGATAGTGTACAGGCTGGAAGCCAAGATCCAGAGACACAGGTTTCACTTTCACTGACTGTCCCCCATAACCATCAATGAATGCAGCTTTTCCCGGAAACTTACCTGTGTTCCCATAAACAAGACTGCAGTCTGCACCAGTATCTACCAGTGCTAGGACCTGCTGTACATTGGTGGAGGATTAGTGGATTGCCAGTTTCACATGAGGCCGCCAGTCATCCGGTCCCCCCACCAAGCCAAGCACTTCAGCCCTAATCAAACAGGAAGAGACCGGTCTCTTCACCCGTCTGCAAATAGTCCTTGAGCTGCCGTGTCCGGGAGGGGCTGGGTTGAGCAACAGTATTTTGCCCGCTCCGGTATTTTCCGTAATTGCTGCTGGGGGGACAATTGCCTCCACAGAGCCAGCAGCATTCCATTGGGTTTCCTGTCAGTTTCTTCCCAGCAAGCCCAGCTGCAAGTAAATCCATCCACATCTGCATACGGGTCACCCGCTGGGGTCCCTTTTTATTTCGCGGGGTGGTTACCTGTGCAGGGGGTATCTTCCCCTTCTTTATGGCGCGGATTCCCCAGTCCCGCTGATGGCCTTCCGCCTCCTCGAGGGCTGCCATAGCAGTAGTCACTTCCTCTATGCGGCACCCCACATATGGAGTAAGAACAGCAGCTAGAGAGCCAAAAGCACTCGGAGGCTGCCAGCCCAGCACAGGATCCCTCATTTGGGAGATAAAATGTTCATCATCTAGCCTCTAGGTATTTAGATCAAACATAGCCTGCCGCATACCCATCCCCAGGGATACCTGTACCAAATCAGCATATGATGGCCATTTACTCACAATTTCCGGTATCTCTCCGGCATCATTCCTAACAGTCCATATGGCGGCCATCAGCCACTTGATTAACATGTGTTCACCTTGCCCTTGTGCCAACTGCCGGCACAGCTGCAGCCACTAATGAGGCGAGGGGTGATTATGATAGAAGCCAGCTTCTCCATCTCGGAGGCAGAGCGAGAAATGCTGTCAGCCCCCTCATCCCCAAAATGGGGTAGACAGGCAGGGAGGGGCTCCGCTGAGTGCTCCCTGCATTGCTTACCTAACTCCTGCAACTCAGTGGGAGTATAAGCACTATAAGAGGTGTATTCCACCACTGTGGGGGGGCCACTGGGCTCTCCCCTCGGGTCCCATCAGCTGCTCGTGTTCTGCCTTCTGATGGATCACAGGACAAGTCCGCAGCAGCAGAAGCCTCCTCCTCAGGATCAGACCAAGCGGGAGTGTCCCGCCTAGAGGACGGGCTCAAGGTCATGCCAACAGCTGTTTCCAGCTCCTGCTCCAGGCTGTTTATCTGAGCCTCTAAGTGCCCTGCTTGCACCTGGAGGTCCTTTACCCCCAGGTTTTGCTCCAAGCTGTGCATTTGGGCCCCCAGGAACCCAACTTATGCCTGAAGGTCCTTTAGCTGTGCCCTGTCCAGCAGGTACTGAGCGTTTACTTCAGGTACTACAGTCAGAAATGCCCATCCAACTCTGCTGGCGAAGGTGTATCCCTTCTTGGTGCTGTGAGCTTCCAATTGCTTCAGTGCCTTCTTCACACTCGCGGGAGATCTGTTCACTGCCTCCCATGTTTCCACTGGGACCCATCCAAGCAGCACCTCTGCCACCGGGTACTAGAGCTCATGCTGCCGCCATAGTCTGGTTCTCTTACTATGGAGCGTTCCTTACTCCACTCACCTTCCCCATTCTGCCTGGTGAACCTATGCGTCCTTCGTTTCCTTAGACAAGCCTTCCCAGAAAACCCAGAATAAGTGAAGTAGTCTGTTTTGCTTGCATAAAACCCTGCAATTTCCCTTGTGGTCCTTATCAGTAACATAATATATTTATTATATTTCTTAGCTTTAAAAAATTGTCTGTTTCATGAGGGCAGAGACAACATGTGTCTGCTTTCCTGTAGAAATCTCTGTTCTAAGCACAGTGCCTGGAATACAATACATGTTCAACAACTATTTGCTCAATAAATATTGAATACATGAAATAATATATTTTCATAGCCAAAAAGAGCTATATTTTGCTCTTCATAATATCAGAGAGCTTTTCTTTATAAAGCTCATTCATCTTTTTGACGGTTCCTTTAGTGGAACCAACAACAACAATAAAAAAAAAAAAAAATCACCTTGAGTTGGGCTGGGCCTAGTGGCTCACGCCTGTAATCCCAGCACTTTTGGGAGGCCGAGGCAGGAGGATCACTTGAGGACAGGAGTTTGAGACTAGCCTAGCCAACATGGTGAAACCTTGTCTCTACTGAAAATACAAAAATTAGCCAGGCATGGTGGTGCACGCTTGAAATCCCAGCTACTTGGGAGGCTGAGGCAGGAGGATCGCTTGATCTGAGGAGGCAGAGGTTGCAGTGAGCTGAGATGGCACCACTGCACTCCAGCCTGGGCAATAAAGCAAGACATCATCTCAAAACAACAAACAACAAGAACAACAACAAACAAACAAAAACCTTGAGTTGGAAGAAAGCCCAAAGAGTTGAAGGAACTAGAAAGAGGAGTGCATGGCAGGAATAGAAGATGGAGAGAGAGCGGTTTGAGGAGAGGCCATCTATGCAAGGCCTGGTAGGCAGAGGTGAGGACTGTGGTCATTACCTTAAGACTAATGAAAGCCATTGACACATTTTAGATGGAGAAAGTGGATATCACATAACTGGATTTGTGTTTTAAAATGATTACTGTGGTGCAGTAGGGTTGACAAGGTGTGAAATGAAGGATTTGTATGGCACCCTCATAAGCCCCTGGGCACTATTCCAAACCCCCTACTACTACCTCACCTGTTCCCTTGTCCAGGTGAAGTAGACAGACTGGGGCCTGTACGTGTCCAGAACAAGCTGCTGGAAACGTGGCTGAGCCCCTGGGAGCCACAGTTCAGCTTTCCAATACACAAGCATAGAGCCCTGCTTCAGACAATGGTGTAGTCTGAGGTGCTTTTTCACCTCTAAAACTGTGAGTTGTTTTCACCTCCTCCATCTCACCAATTCTGCCAACTCCCGGCCACTTTCAAAGGAGGCCAGTGAGACCCATGGAATGAAGCTCTGGGTCACAGAGCTAGTTAGTGGCAGGGCCTGTGTCAAGCCTGGAATCCAGCTTTCACAACTCTCAGCTCACTGCTTATTCTGCTCTAGTTAGGTGTTATGAAAAGGGAGTTTCTGGGTTTTTTTGTTTTTTTTTGAGACAGAGTCTCACTCTGTCATCCAGGCTGGAGTGCAGTAGCACAATCTTGGCTCACTGCAACCTCCACCTCCCGGGTTCAAGTGATTCTCCTGCCTCAGCCTCCTGAGTAGTTGGGACTACAGGCGCACGGCACCACACCTGCTAATTTTTTGTATTTTTAATAGAGGCGGGGTTTTACCGTGGGAGTTTCTGTTTTTACCACATCTGGGTTCTTTAGGGCCTTCGTGATTATTTGGGGTCAGGGGACAATTATGTTATTTCAAGCCGGGAGGTGCCATATGGGAAGGCTGGTTAATGGTCCTTCCTCAAGGAGAATTCAAAGGGAACTGTTGAGGGCTTAGCCTGGGGACACACAGGAGAAGCCAGATAAGCTGTGATCAAAGCATTCTCAGAAGTGGAAAACAGAAGGCAGGGTCCTACCCAGAAGCTGTTAGAAAGACAGGCTTAGGCAACTTTTCCTTAGCCTGGTCTTCCTTGGGCTACTGCCTGGTGGCAATCATTTCAGAGACACAAGGAAAGTTATAAAGCAAAAAATGACTTGTTTTTCCACAAGGGAGAACAGGACCTCCCATGTGCATAGTACAGGGCTATCACTGCAGGGCTGAGATGGATGGCTTCGTCAGAACATGTCCTGCCCGTGATCAGGAGCAGCTTGTTCTGGACACGTACAGGCCCCAGTCTGTCTACTTCACCTGGACAAGGGGACAGGTGAGGTAGTAGGACGGAGTTTGGAATAGTGCCCAGGGACTTATGAGGGTACCGCACAAATCCTTCATTTCACACCTTGTCAAGAAAACAGCTCTGCAATTGCCAAAAGTAGACAATGAACCCTCCAGAGTTGGGGTGTCTCGTGCCTTTTTTCCCCAGTAGTAAGTGTTCCCGATTTAGGAAGGTGTCCCTTCGACTGAATGCCAATTCTTAGGCGAGTTCACAGAACTGCTCCACCACACTCCTGAGTCAGAGCTCCCACTTCAGGGTCTGCTACTCAGGTTCCAGCTCCCAGTTGCTACTGCTCCCCTGCACTCCAGGCTGGGAGGCGGAGACCACCTCATATTCCTTCAGGGTGGGGGAAAATAAAACTTGTAGCCAGAGCATTGTCATCTTAGGAGAACAGTCATTGAGTTCATTTTAATTTAGCTCAGAACTTTAGTTTGTAAAAGCAGAGTAAGACCTTATAAATAGTCAAATTCTTCCTTTATTCTTTTTTATTACCCCCATTTTAGAGCTGAAGCAATGCAGACCCTGAGCAGTGACATGACTTTCCCATGATCACATCACTACTCACTGGCAGAAGAGGGGAAACATCTGACATCTTTCACCCATTCATCCACTCCACAAACATTTTTTGATCTCTTCAGAAATACCAGGCAGTGTGCTAGAGAGAACAAGCACATTCCTCTTGCTCTCCAGAGGCCCGCACCATGTAAGGAGAAGGCCAGATAAATCTCCTGTAGCACCACATAGGAAGTTATGTGCTGGAACCACAGAAAAGCTTCTTGTAGACACTCAAGGAAGAGAGATGGGTGGTTAGTTTAAGAAAGGGTTCCTGGAGGGATTGATAAAGTCCCACGGCCTTTGCATTGCTCTTAGAAATATTTCTCAATATGTGAACTTACATTGGGTGACTAAGAGTGTGTGTGAACCAGCCTAGATTTCCTCATGAGCAAGGCCTACTTCCACTGCTAGAAACTCAGGATATCATCTGACTCTTTTCATCACCTGAGTAGGAGATGAAAACGGTTCAGGGGGCTCCTAAGTGAAAATAAACAGAAAAGGAAAGAAATCGGGTTCCAATTCAGAGGCACTTTCAACCTTTTAGTCTTAAGAGAGGTGCTCAAAGGTAGCTTCTGGGTGATAGAGAAGTAGGAAAAGCCCAGAAAAATCGTGGAGTTAGGGGAGCACCTTTTGCTTTAAATGACCTTCCTGCATCCAAGGTCTTCCCAGCTCCTTCACCGCCAGTCACACTCCTGGGCCATGCTGCCATTTTGTAGATTTCAAAAGCATTCAAAGAGTAGGTTTTAAATGTTCTCACTATTAAAAAAGGCTCTGCACTATTAAAAAAGTAATGGATATGTTAATTTGCTTGATATAACATTCCACAATGTACTATATATATCAAAACTTCACATTGAACCTCATAAATATATACAATTATTATTTGTCAATTAAAAATAAAAATCTAAATTAAAAAAAAAAGTCTGAGTAGATAACCTGGTAGGTTTCCACTCCATAATATAGTTGAATTAGTCCTTAATATTTTCCTAAAGTGTTTTATGTTTTCAGAAAAGTATATATGAATAATTCTGAGTTTCTGCATGATGGTGTGAACGGAATCTGAAGTGCTCACCTTGAACTGTTAAGCCAAGAAGAAATCACCTTGTAACTTCTTTAAGTCACTGGATTACTGATGATGGCTTTGTTTTCTTGTTTTGTTTTTGTTTTTGTTTTTTTGAGATGGAGCCTCACTCTGTTGCCCAGGCTGGAGTGCAGTGGCACAATCCTGGCTCACTGCAACCTCCGCCTCCTGGGTTCAAGTGATTCTCCTGCCTTGGCCTCCGGAGTACCTGGGATTACAGGCACACGCCACCATGCCTGGCTAATTTTTGTATTTTTAGTAGAGACAGGGTTTCACCCTGTTGGCCAGGCTGGTCTCCAACTCCTGACCTCAAGTGATCCACCTGCCTCGGCCTCCCAAAATGCTGGGATTACAGGTGTGAGCCACTGCGCCCAGCCTGATGATGTCTTTGTTACAACAGCTTATCCTCACCCTGTGCACTCTTCCCAGAAGCTTCCAGCTGTGCATCCTTTCCTTCTCACTGGCCCCACATGAATGGGATTACCTTGATTGATTCAGGGCCCAGCAGATTCACACCCAGATCCCCAGCAGGTTCCCTTGAAGCTCATGGTTATATGGGGAACTGGTAGATTCTCAAACAGTATTAGCACTTGGTCAGAAAGGCAGAAAGGGAAAACCTACAACGGCTAGGACTACTCTGATCATCCTATTTAAATTTGCACAACACCAGCTGGGTGCAGTCGCTCACGCCTGAAATCCCAGCACTTTGGGAGACCGAGATGTGTGACTTGCTTGAATCCAAGAGTTCCAGACCAGCCTGGGCAACATAGCTAAACCCCATCTCTACAAAAATACAAAAATTAGCCAAGCATAGTTATGCATATCTGTGATTCCAGCTACTCAGGAGGCTGAGGCATGAGAATTGCTTGAGCCTGGGAGGCTGAGGTTGCAGTGAGCCGAGATTGTGCTACTACACTCCAGCCTGGGCAACAGAGTGAGACTCTGCCTCAAAAAAAAAAAAAAGTGCACAGTACTTACTATCCTCTAAAACACTAAAGTATTGATCATATTTATTTTTCATTGTCTATCTCCTTCCACCAGATGTAAATTCCATGAGAGCAGGAATTTAAGTTTTAGAAAATATTTATTTGCGAATATACACAAAAGTAGAAAGAATAGAATAATAAGCTGGGCACGGTGGCTCACGCCTATAATCCCAGCACTTTGGGAGGCCGAGACGGGCGGATCACGAGGTCAGGGGATCGAGACCATCCTGGCTAACACGGTGAAACCCCGTCTCTACTAAAAATACAAAAAATTAGCCGGGCGCGGTGGCGGGCGCCTGTAGTCCAGCTACTCAGGAGGCTGAGGCAGGAGAATGGCGTGAACCTGGGAGGCGGAGCTTGCAGTGAGCTGAGATTGCGCCACTGCACTCCAGCCTGGGGCACAGAGCGAGACTCCGTCTCAAAAAAAAAAAAAAAAAAAAAAAAAGAATAGAATAATAGATGCTATTACACTTTTCCTCCTTAAAGCAACAATTATGAAAAATTTGCCACATTGATTTTTTTTCTCTCTTCCAGTTTTCCTCCTTCCTTTTTCTTCCTTCCTTTCTTTTCTCTTTATTTCTTGGAAGAAAATACTTGATATCATGTTATTTCACTCTTAGAACTTTTGAATATTATCTCCAAAAAATAAAGACATTTTCTACATAATTATAATTATTATATCTTATAAAAGTAAAATTATGTTCTTTTTTTTTTTTTTTTTTTTGAGACAGAGTCTCGCTCTGTCGCCCAGGCTGGAGTGCAGTGGCCGGATCTCAGCTCACTGCAAGCTCCGCCTCCTGGGTTCACGCCATTCTCCTGCCTCAGCCTCCCGAGTAGCTGGGACTACAGGCGCCCACCAACACGCCCGGCTAATTTTTTGTATTTTAGTAGAGACGGGGTTTCACCGTGTTAGCCAGGATGGTCTCGATCTCCTGACCTTGTGATCCGCCCGTCTCGGCCTCCCAAAGTGCTGGGATTACAGGCTTGAGCCACCGCGCCCGGCCAAAATTATGTTCTTAACATAATCTAATGCCCAGTCCATATTCACATTCAAGTGAGATTCAAAATCTGAATATTCTTTTAATCTGTAACACTTTATCCCTCTTTGTTTTTGTATGATAGACTTTGTGAAGAAACTGGTAGAATATCACATAATCTGGACCTGTCTTATTGCTTTCTTGTAGTATTATATAACTTGTGCCTCTTTTCCCTAAATTTCCTATAATCTGGAAGTTAAATCTAAGGCTTAATAAACTAATCTGCTCAATTCTTTGGCAATATTACTGGGTAAACAGTACTGCGCACTTGCTATAGTACCATATTAGGTGGCACATCATAACTCACCTTCTACTTCTGTTTGGGTGGTGGCAACCAGATCTTCCATTGCAAAGTTCCCCATAGCCTCTCTTTGTGTGTGTGTGTGTGTGTGTGTGTGTTGTTTGTTTGTTTTTTGTTTTGTTTTGTTTTTGAGATGGAGTCTTGCTCTGTCACCCAGGTTGGAGTGCAGTGGCCCGATCTCGGCTCACTGCAAGCTCCGCCTCCCGGGTTCACACCATTCTCCTGCCTCAGCCTCCCAAGTAGCTGGGACTACAGGCGCCTGCCACTACGCCCGGCTAACTTTTTGTATTTTTAATAGAGGTGGGGTTTCACCATGTTAGCCAGGATGATCTCGATCTCCTGACCTCATCATCCGCCTGCTTCAGCCTCCCAAAATGCTGGGATTACAGGCGTGAGCCACTGTGCCCAGCCTTATATAGGCTCTCTTTTAATAATTTTACCACTCAGCAAACGCTTTTTGCCTGGCTTAATAATTTCATTAATGATTACAAAATGGCGATTTTCTAATTTTATTGTCCTTTTCATATTTATTAGTTGTCATTGTTCTCTAAAGAAGAGCTTTTCCACAGCACATGGAAGCGATTTGGTTGCTCAGGAATATAGCTCCTGAAGGAACGGCAGAATAAATGTGCAGTTCTTCTATTTTAATTACCCATTTTCATATTGAGGTACTGATTAGAGCCAGTAGTGGGGACAGGGACATTTGTCTTTTCACTGGTGTGTCCCAGGGGCCTCGAAGAGTGCCTGGCACAGGTAGTATTTAATAAATATATGTTGAATTAAATAATACGTGAATGATAAAAGACCCTTACAATAGGTGACAAAAATCCTTTATATAGTAGGTGGTTGAAAAAAGTCATGTCTTACTACAACAAAGGGTCAAGATTCTGGATCTGAACTCTGTATTCTAGGTGTTTTTACCAGAGAAGTGAATCAGAATGTTTGTCCCTTAGTTAATGCCGTTGGCCACCACGGGTGCCACAGAAAAAAAGAAGGAATAAGAACAATACGCTGTCCAGATTCCTTTGGAAATCTGGGGAGGAAGAGGGAATTTTATAATGGCATGAGTTGAAATTCTCCCCAGTGAGAATTAATTCTAAGCCAAAAGACTCAGAATTAGATTTAATTTTTCTTTCTTTCTTTCTTTTTTTTTTTTTTTTTTTTTTTGGTGGGGGATAGAATCTCACTCTGTCACCTAGGCTGGAGTGCAGTGGCACAATCTTGGCTCACTGCAGCTTCTACCTCCTAGGTTCAGGTGATCCTCCCACCTCAGCCTCCCAAGTAGCTGGGACTACAGGCGTGCACACCACCACACCCCAGTAAGTTTTGTGTTTTTATAGAGATGGGGTTTCACCATGTTGCCCAGGCTGGTCTCAAAATCCTGGCCTCAATCGATATGCCTGCCTCGGCCTCCCAAAGTGCTGGGATTACAGGCATTGGCTACTGCGCCCATTCTCAATTAGTTTTAATTTGATATAGAAGCAATACTGCGATATTTTGTTAGAGTCTACACCCAGGAGTGGGATTAAAAGGTCTCAGGTCAAAAACCCTTAATTTTACCAAACATTTCCAGATTACTTTCTAGTATTGTCACACCAATTTTTATGCCCAGCAATGTTTTTACCAGCACTTGATATTATCTGTTTTTCTAATTCTTCATAACCATTTTTGATAATCTGATGGTTATAAACTATTTCTTTTGTTATTTTAGCTTTCATTTCTTTGATTACTAATGAAGTGGAGCATTGCTTCTTACCCATTTTGACTTCATCTTCTGAAATTGGCTTTTCTCTGACAATTTTTTCTCCCCGGGGGTTTCCTGTCTTTTTAGGGCTGACAGGAAGGAGTTCCTTATATGTAGATGCTAATCCTTATGGGGTCTTAGGCATTACAAATATTTTCTTCCAGGCTGCCACACTAGTTAACATTTGGACTCAGTCTCAACTCCTTTGCAGTGTAATACTCTAGGGATAGGTTTAGTTGCCTCCTTTGGGGAAAATCTTTGTAACAGGGATCGCTTCTCTGCTTGTACACTTAGTGAAGTATCTGCACTTCAGCTGCTTGGAAGTCCTGGCAGGAAATAATGAACGTGTTACAGTACACAGATGTACTTCTCTGTGTACATTGGAAATGTTTCTGCAAGATGTACAAAATCAAATTTTGTTAATTGAAAATTGTGTCAAAAATTAAGCATGCACTTATATCTTTGTGACATTGGGTAACACGTATCCAAAATAGGATAGTTTGAGTTCTGAAAGGACACCCAGAATGGACATTTTTGGAAAGTAAATATATTCTCCTGGTTGCTCATTTTCACAATTTGAAATTTGGCTTTCGTTTTTGTACATAGAAGCGTTTTTTGAAGGCTTCTCCAGTATTCTGTTTTTCCTAGATAATTTTTTACTCAGCAATCATTTTCTTCCTGCCAATTAGAAGGACACAGATATGCACAGAGGAGACTTTGTACCTGTCTCTCCAAAAGAGAAATGATTTCAGGGCATGAAGTAGTAAAACTAAGTCCATTTGCCCATTCCTATATCAACTCACTGGGAGGTGATAGCAACAAAAATAATTCTCTGGTCTCAATACTTTGAACCACTATCTTTTTACTAAACCCTTATCCACGAATCTCCCATGTAGGTTTCCCATGTATACCATGGTTCAGTGGTTCCGAAGTTTTGCTATATATTAGAATCACCTGGGGATCCTTTAAGAGTCCCCAACCCAGATCACACACAATATGAATTAAAGCAGAATGTATCAAGGTGGAAGCCAATATTTTTTTAAATCTCCCATTGATTTTACCGTTCAGCAGTTTGGGAACTATCTCCATACTCCTCAGGAGCCCAGGTATTTATCAAGATTAATGTTATTACCAGGGAATTGTTTTTGTCCTGTGCTAGACACCATGTGGAAATGAAGCTTGCTAAAACTGAAATTCAAGTGTTTGGCACTGACAGGATGGGACTCTTGCTTTCCTTCTCACTTCCCATCCCCACCTTAACCTTTCTGCAACTCATTTATTTGTCAATGAAATGAAAAATTTCATATATTTGTCATAAGGACTGATTGAAAATTTAGAAAGGAGACAGTACTATGGCTGGTACACATTGGCCTTCACTAAATGTTCTGAAAAGTCCTCACTTGTTTAATGAGGACACATTCGGGACCTGCCTTACCTGACTCTCTTGCTGAAGGTAACTTCTCTTCCTCCCCAGCGGTGCCCAAGCACACCCTCTGCAGGTCCCTCCCTTTTTCTACTTTGGCCCTCCCCACATTCAACAGGCTCTCTATCAGTTATTGTCAGGGACCAGCAAGACACAAGCGATTTTCTCAAATTCATGATCAAAAGGCTATGTTACCTGTGAGAACGACCAGAAAAATGACAGGTGAGAGGAGCTAGCACAGAGCCAAGCAGGACTGACAGAGGGAGGGACTTGGAAGGAACTGGGAAGAATAGATGAGTAGAAGGTACTAAAATCATGTGCAATTGAGTGGAGTTAAGGTTGAGAAAATTATGGGAAAGAAGGTTATTCAGCAATATGAATAACCTTGACCACCTTCTATATGTCCAGCTCTGTGTTGAGCACTTTGAAGGATTTGAGAACTGGGAGATGTGGTCAAAGATGCTGTCAAAGAACTTGTAGAAACAAAACAAACACAACAGGAATAATTTAGAGAACTGCTCAATACCAAACTCTGAGAGCTGATATGGTCAGAAAAGGCTTTCTTGGGGAACTATGCCTCCAGCTGGATCTTGCAAGGTCAGTGTGATTTTAATTAGTGGAGAGAAGGAAATAAAATATTCCAAGGATGGGGGAGCAGCCAGGGGTTGGAGCAGGAGGAATCTGACTGTCCTTTGCTACTTTCTATCTTCCCTTACTCAACAGCAGTTAAAGCCAAAGATGCGAAGTCACTCTTACCTCTGATGATAATAATGGTGATAATTTTCTTGGTGCTTCTGTTCTGGGAAAATGAGGTGAACGATGAAGTAGTGACGTCAACCTTAGAACACTTGCATGTGGACTACCCTCAGAATGACGTTCCCGTTCCTGCAAGGTACTGCAACCACATGATCATACAAAGAGTCATCAGGGAACCTGACCACACTTGTAAAAAGGAACACATCTTCATCCATGAGAGGCCTCGAAAAATCAATGGTATTTGCACTTCTCCCAAGAAGGTAGCTTGCCAAAACCTTTCGGCCATTTTCTGCTTTCAGAGTGAGACAAAGTTCAAAATGACAGTCTGTCAGCTCACTGAGGGCACAAGATACCCTGCCTGCATGTACCACTATTTCACCACAGAGGGGTTTGTTCTTGTCACTTGTGATGACTTGAGGCCAGATACTTTCCTGGGCTATGTTAAATAACTCAAGATCAGCTCCCGGGTCTGAGATCTCTTCTCTCAATGGCACTGGAGCTGGCTGTGCCTGAGGCAGACCTGAACCGTGGACATGGGGCAATGCCTTGAGTGGAAGGGGAAGCCACTGGTAATTAATTTATCCTTCCTGTATTGCTTAGTTGGGATTGTTTTATTCTGCTTCAATAAAAGAATCTTTATTGAATTAAACCATAAATTCTACATGTGTTTCAATTTTTTGTCCCTTATCTCTGGGTCGTTTGATGACAGACAAGACTGAGATTAAGATAAAGTGAATGAGCCACTGACTTTAGATGCAAAATTTAAGAGGGCACCAAAAGACCAAAAACCTAGTAACCTAGATGAATATATTTGATTTCAGTATTTTCTTTTTCTTTTTTTGAGACGGAGTTTCGCTCTTGTTGCCCAGGCTGGAGTACAATGGCGTGATCTCGGCTCACCGCAACCTCCGCCTCCGGGGTTCAAGCGATTCTCCTGCCTCAGCCTACCAAGCAGCTGGGATCACAGGCGTGTGCCACTGCACCCGGCTGATTTTGTATTTTTAGTAGAGATGGGGTGTCTCCATGTTGGTCAGGCTGGTCTCAAGCTCCCGAACTCAGGTGATCCGCCCACCTCGGCCTCTCAAAGTGCTGGGATTACAGGTGTGAGCCACCACGCCCGGCCTTGATTTCAGTATTTTAAGAAAATCAAACTTAATGCAAAAATCTTGGATGCTCAAAATATCTATCACAAAATTGTGAAGATCCAATCTGACAAGGCTAAGATTAGAGTCAGATGAGTTACATGAGTAACATGCAGTGCAGGGTCAGATCCTGGTATTTACAATTTTAACATTTGCTCATCAGGGATTATTTTGCATTAAATTTATTTTCTGGCCAGGTGCGTTGGCTCACACCTGTAATCCCAGCACTTTGGGAGGCTGAGGCAGGTGGATCACTTGAGGTCAAGGGTTTGAGACCAGCCTGGCTAACATGGTGAAACCTCGTCTCCACTAAAAATACAAAAGTTGGTCCGGTGTGGTGGTGCATGCCTGTAACTCCAGCTACTTGGGAAGCTGACACAGGAGGAGTGCTTGAACCTGGGAGGTGGAGGTTGCAGTGAGCCGAGATCATGCCATTGCACTCCAGCCTGGGCAGCAGAGTAAGACTCTGTCTCAAAAATAAATAGATAAGTTAATCAATTAATTAAATATTTTCTAAAATTGTTGCATTAAAATATTACTTATCTTGATTATTGAGTTTTTTGGCACCCTCTTAAATTTTGGTCTTAGAGTGAGTGTCTCATTAACCTCAGCCTAATCCTAGCCCTACTGCTAGCTGTAGAAGCAACAGAGGTCACCTCTTAGGGTCTTTTTTAAAGATAGCATACACAACTCAAGGAGCATCTGTTCCTGTTCAGCAGCTCCCTTGTTGGCTTGAAATAAAGAAAGGAGCCTGACTGGTCTGAAACCATTTCCCTTAAAGACTTTAGAGAGACACAGATAAGGATTTCCCAGGAAGGGAATGAGACTCTCAGAGCTCAGTGATCTCCTCTTTGCATCTCCAGAAGGAACAGAGCGGACTTTGAGCCGGACTACTAACTCTTTTCTCTTTTCAGTTCTTACAATTGGACTTACTGCTTAGTTTCCCCACATTCAGCTATAGGCGTAGTATCCTTACAGCTAGAAGGAGAAGGAAGAGAAAGAGAGGCTTCTAATTCTGGGGATTTCATGAAGTCCTCTTCTTCTCTTTTCATTAGTTTCCTTGCCTGTAAAGCGAGGATCTTGAATTAGATAATGTTTCAAGTTCTTTCCAAGTCTATTAGTCTATAATTCTATTTCTTAGGTAGTATAGAAAATGGCTATATTATAGCCATTGTTGGAGGGGAGAATTTGTATTGTGAGGTGGTAAGAAATAAGGGGCGATTGGCAAATAAAGGCCAGATTATGTTGTCGCTAATTCTGAGCTATGGCATTTCAATCCTGTATGTGAGAGCTAGAGACTCATACAGTGACCTAGAGCAGGCATGAGTGGGTCACAGGCTTTGGAGAGCACTCTCTGTCCTGATCTTTTCAGTTGAGAGACTTCAGCTGTTCATTGCTCATTTGGACTTAGTTCAAGGTCATATCAAAGAAGAAGGTGCACTTATGCTAGTTGTTAGCTCTGTCTCTTGTAACCATCAAGTTCTATGTGATTGATTAGATTGAGGAGGGGGAGGTGGGGGATAATCGTAAGTGAAGGACAGTTTGCAACCTTGTGAGCAGGCAACGCTTACTCATCTCATGGCTTCTTCCATCTTAGGTGGCCGTTTTTCAGCTGAGTTTTATTTTCTAGTTCTCTGTGGTAATTCTGTTGTCATTGTTGTCTCCATATAATTTTGGGTGTCACCAGGTAAACAGAGTCCTCAGCGTCTGAATAGAAACTTAACAGGAACAGGTAGGTGGTCCCTAGCATATGATTTATTGGGTCTTGGTAGCATCATTTTCTGGGCAAAACTTTGAAGTGGATGAAATGCATCCTTTAGGTTCCTACATCTATTTTCTGAATTCCGAGTCCTTTTCCTATCCCTCTCCCTAGGTTTCATTGTCTTTTCTTTCCTTTTCAGTGCTTTTTCTCCCCTTCCTCACCAAACTTCCTCTTTTCTAATTAAAAATATCTTGCAGATAAAAGTATAACTGAGATGAACCAATAGGATCTATCCTCAGAGTAATTTCATTCAACAGGGATCAACACCAAATTCAAATGAATTATGACATTTTAGACATTTGTAGTTTGGGTGTGTGTGTATCTATATCTATCCATCTGTATCTAAATATGTATATACATATATATATTATACAGATATATAGAATCAGAGTCTCACCCTGTTGCCCAGGATGGAGTGCAGTGGTATGATCAATGCTTACTGCAGTCTCAGACGTTTGGGCTCAAGAAATCTCTCCCCTCAGCCTCCTGAGTGGCTGGGACTATAGGCATGTACCACCTCAACTGGCTTGTTGTTGTTGTTGTTGTTGTTGTTGTAGAGATGAATTCTCACTATGTTGCCTAGGCTAGTCTTGAACTTCTGGCCTCAAGTGATCCTCCCGCATTGGCCTCCCAAAGCAATGAGACCACAGGCACCGGTGACTGTGTCCGGCCAGGTATATTTTTTTAATGGGCACCTCTTAGCAGTTTCAAATAAAACCTAGGCAGCTGTGAATGCTGCCCACTTGAAATACATGTCTCAGAAAGACTGGAAATTTCTGTCCTGCTCTTCCTCCTGTTTTTTTTTTCTCCTCCTGGTCTTTCTGTTTCCCTGTTATCACCTTACTAATGATGTCAATGGCATAGGATATAGAAGTTTAGGAAACAAAATAAATTCCCTATAAATCCCTCATCCTTTCTCCCTTCAAAATGCATCAGGTCTTTGGTCAAGTCATCCTCGGGCACACATCTGGATGCATATACTTAATTATTAATAATCTATCAATAATCCATTAACCCAATTAAGGCTTAAGTATTCTTGGTGCTAGGTTTTTGCTCTAGTTTCTCACACAGACATTTTAAATTCAAATATAATGTTTTAAAAGTTCATACATAATAACATCAAATGAGTAGTATAAGAAGGGAATGATTAGAAGTTCAGAGAAGTTGGAAATGGGTTTAGTAGACTTAAGCGGTGATGAAATGTGTAAAATGAAGAATGAGATCTGAACTGGGCTTTGAAGAATTTCAAGAGACAGAAAGGTATAGACATTCAAGAAAGAAGCTAGGCCGGGAGCGGTGGCTTAAGCCTGTAATCCCAGCACTTTGGGAGGCCGAGACGGGCAGATCACGAGGTCAGGAGATCAAGACCATCCTGGCTAACACGGTGAAACCCCGTCTCTACTAAAAAATACAAAAAAAAAAAAAAAACTAGCCGGGCAAGGTGGCGGGCGCCTGTAGTCACAGGTCACAGCTACTCGGGAGGCTGAGGCGAGAGAATGGCGTAAACCCGGGAGGCGGAGCTTGCAGTGAGCTGAGATCCAGCCACTGCACTCCAGCCCGGGCGACAGAGTGAGACTCCGTCTCAAAAAAAAAAAAAAAAAAAAAAAAAAAAGAAGCTAAGTGGGAAAGATGGCATAGGGTATATTAAAAAATAAGAGAGTCACACTGATGGACTAAGGCACGTTTGTGTAGCACAATAATGGAAAATAAATCCTGATAGGCAGATTGAGATTAGAGCAAGTAGAGCATTGGCTACTGGGCTCAGGGGATCAGACTTCCTACTGTGAGCAAAGAGGAATGTTTCAAAAATTCTGAGTGTCACTGCAAGTTATGTTTTTAGAAAAGTAGTGTATAGAAGAAATTGGAGGGTCAAGAAGGGATGATTAGGAGGGAAGTAAGGGTAATAATGTAGGAGATCAATGTAGAAGGGATGGAGGCTATAGAGGTGGAAGATAAAAAAGAGGAAAATAGAATCATTCTAAAGAGAGAGAAAGAATTATTAACTTAAATAACCGTTCTTTCTGGATTTTCTAGGATTGACCTCAAGTAAAGGATTTTATATACTAGTAAAGTCATGTTATGTTGTTAACAAATAGCGTTGAGAAATTAGTGTGTGTGCAGTAATTACACACAGTGAATAAAACCCAGGCAGCTATGAATGCTGCTCACTTGAATTACATGTTTCAGAAAGACTGAGAATTTCTGCTCTGCTCTTCTTCCTGTTTCCTTAACATCTACTCTTTAGCACTATGGTAAACTCTTGATTATTGATACTAACTGGAGGAGTGAAGAACCCAAAACTGTGGATAATTCCATTAAAATTTATAACTGATCCTGGAGTGCAGATTCTTTATTGATCTACAGTTCATTATTTGATTCTGTATGAATAAAAGTATAAATAATCAGAAACTGTGTTTCAGGCTCAAGGAATTTTTAGCCTAACAAGAGGGAGAAAAGATTAACATTAATCGACTAACTAGAAAAATGAAAAAGATCATGTAAAATGAAGTGCAACTTAATCTGTGCTGTAGGGTTACAGAAAACAAAACAGTCATGGCTGGGTTTTGGTATAAATAGAAAACATTTCACAGAATAAGAAGCAATGGTGCTGCCCAGGCCATTGGGATTCTGACTGCCAAATGGACACTTTGTTCAGTTCTCCCTGAGCTTCCTTGATTCCACATGGTCTCCTGCATCAATCTCATGCAATCCTGTCTACCCCTCTGTTGCCCCTCCTTCCCTCAGTTGGACACAACAGCTGAAACTCCCAGGAAACAAACACAATTTCACTTCCAGCTCTGCAACAAAGTGGAATCTTCCTGTACAGGATCCACTTGCTGAAGGAACTTGTCAAGGCAGAAATCTTATGACTGAGAATGGGTGGAAAAAGAAATGAGAGATGGGGAAATGGCAATGTGTGTTTTATTTTGTTTTCAAGTGGCTACCATGTGCCAGGTTCTATATATATGAGGCCATAGGAGATACGGTAATGGTGAGGGATGAGTTGAGTGAGAATTGTGACCCACCATGGAGATTCTACACCCCACCAATGAGACGATAGACCAAGGGAAATGGATAAGAAACAAATACTTTGTTGTAGATCTTTAAACATATCACCTTACGTAATTTTCACAATTTTTTTCAGATGGGGAAACTGGGGTTAAATAAGGTGGAATAAATTATAAGCAGAAAAGCAGGGATTTGAACATGAGTCTTCAGACTCCACAGCTGGTCGTGTTTCTATTATATCATAGTTCCATTCACAGATATAAAAATTTTAACCTACATGTAGGGGTCACTCCCAGGAATAACTGTCAGGAGGAAGAAAGAACTACCTCTTTAATCTTCTTATTTTATCTTTCATTTATTGTCTTTACTGCAGAAGAGATTATACGACATCTGAGATGGAGACCTTTCCTCTGCTGCTGCTCAGCCTGGGGCTAGTTCTTGCAGAAGTATCAGAAAGCACAATGAAGATAATTAAAGAAGAATTTACAGAAGAAGAGATGCAATATGACATGGCAAAAAGTGGCCAAGAAAAACAGACCATTGAGATATTAATGAACTCGATCCTGTTAGTTAAAAATACCAGCCTCAGCATGTCCAAGGATGATATGTCTTCCTCATTACTGACATTCAGAAGGTTACATTATAATGACCCTAAGGGAAACAGTTCAGGTAATGACAAAGAGTGTTGCAATGACAAGACAGTCTGGAGAAAAGTTTCAGAAGCAAACAGATCGTGCAAGTGGAGCAATAACCTCATCCATGACTCCACAGAAGTGATGCACAGGGTCCACAAGGCCCCTAGCTGCAAGTTTGTACAGAATCCTGGCATAAGCTGCCATGAGAGCCCAGAACTGGAAAATACAATGTGTCAGCTCACTACAGACAAACAATTCCCCAGGTGCCAATACCATAGTGTTACTTCGTTAGAGAAGATATTGACAGTATTGACAGGTCATTCTCTGATGAGCTGGTTAGTTTGTGGCTCTAAGTTGTAAATCCCACAGAGCTTTAAGACTAGGGTCTTACTAAAGAAGGACCTCTTCATGTTCGTTCTTGTTTCTTTCCTTAATATCTACTCTTTAGCACTATAGTAAACTCTTGATTATTTATTCTAACTGGAGGAGTTAAAAATTCAAAATTGTCGATAATTCAATTAAAATTTATAACTGATACTGGCATGCAGATTCTTCTCTCTCTCTCTGTGTATGTGTGTGTGTGAGGGGGGTGGTCGGGTCGGGGGGTGTCTGAAACAAACTGAATTTCATCCTAGCTCAGCTATAAAGCCAAGAAACAAGAGTCCACCTAACCAGGCAGAATTAAGGAAAGAAGGCCTAAAGCCAATATGGACAATTAAAAACTAATTGTACTGCCAATGACACTATTCAGAAAAATAGTGATGAGTGTGACATATATTATTATCACTACTCTCTTCAAAGGGTATGTGCTCACACGCGTGTGAACTGATGTATGCACACAACAAAGGGTCTGCCTGTCCTTTAGGAGATGCCAGAGGAAAAAGATCCTTTGGCTTAGCTGTTGCTCTCAGTGTCAATAGCTCCAGCCCTATGCAATCTCCAATCTTCCACCCTCATCTCTATTTCACAGGTTGCAGTAAAGATAAGAAAATTCTGATTGTAATCTTTATTCAAGCAAAGTCTTGATACCCTGGGGCTGTGGGAGAGGAATGGCAAGCCATGGAAGAATAGAGGAGGCAGAAAGAAAGATGGGAACAGAAAGTCTGTGCCAAGTACCAGGCAGGACTGGTCTTCAACCTTGATGTCTTATGATACTGTAGTTAATTTTGTTCACTACCAGCTATTTGTTTGTAAGCGTTCGTGATTCATTCTGCATAAAGTATGGGCAGTTATCTTCTTCACTGATGTGTGGCCATATGCTTCTATTCCTCTCCTTAAATCCTCCCTCCATCCTGAGACCCCCCTTTCTTAATGTTCTAATTTTAAATAAATGCATGTAAATGAATGTTATGTCATAGTAACTTCTTTCTTGTATATAATTCTCTATATGTCATTTTCCCCAAGCTTTATTATATTTGGTGCAGAATTCTCAATATACTGGAACTGTAAAACATTTACAATCACCCAATATGCAGCATTACAGCAACATTTTTGTACCTTTTAGCTGGCTTTCCCTTGTCAGTGTAGCGGTTGTTTAATCAATGTGGGTTTGGCCAAAGAGGTATATAATTAGGAATTAGGACTCAGTTTGCACTCGGCAGCCATAGGACAGAGTAATAAAGCAAAATGCTTGGGTCCCAAAGGTCTCTTCTCTGTAGGAGGAGGACTCAGGACCCAGAAAGGAAGATGTACTTACTAAGTTCCATCCCAGGGGTAGCTCCACATAGCAAGTCTGACACTACCACCTACTCATCAAAATAAAGGGTAGACTCCATTCACAGTAGAGCAGTCTAAGCAGTCTCCTCTTGTTCAAATTTAGTTCAGATTTGAATAACTTCTTTCCTACAGTAGATTTCCAGCTCTGGCTGAGAGGCATGTCAGCCTCAGAGCCCAACTATTTAAACTCTGGGAGAGTTTTCTGTAATGTGTAAGAAAAAATAAATGCTGCCTACTTCAAACTGAGTACTCATATCATCCCTCACCAGAAGAGAAAACAAAGACCCAGAATAGCTGGCTCTTTTTGGGCCAGGAGCATCCTTTAAAGAGGCTTAGTTAAGACCAAACCCTTCCACTTCTCTAAAGGAAGCGGGAACTCTGGGTTCCAGTCCTTTGGTGCCCTGATGTACCAGGATCTGTGCCGTCATCATACAGTGAGGCCTGAGGGAGGCCGAATGTGGAGTGTGTGGGGAGTCGGTGCTCCCGAGGGCCAGCACCTCTCATCTTTGAAGCGTGTCACACTTTCGACATCCTGTGCATCCTCAGATCCCTCATGAGTATGATGGGCGTGAGTTTTCAGATTTTAAAGTACTCAGTTTTTATAACATCGCTTTTCTGCTCCCAAACCGCAAAGAGCTTCTTTTTTTCTTGTAGCTTCACACCTGTTTCTCAGGCTGACTTTCCAGGCCCCCAGTACTCCATTCTCATCTGACCTAGCCTGTCTCCAGTACTTACCCTATCTCTGCTGTTCTGAGTCTACAGAGCTGGTGTGTCCTTGTCTTCATTCTTATGCCAGTTTATCTCCATGTGCTTCCTTCTCCCTTTCTCAGTCTGTCATCTCAGTCCACTCAATTGCACAAACTCCATCTGACTAGATATAGTCAAACAAATGTTCCTTGCACATTTTAGAAAAGTAACTGAGAAGTGGGCTGGACACAGTGGCTCACACCTATCCCAACACGTTGGGAGGTCAAGGCAGGTGGATCACTTGAGGCCAGGAGTTTGAGGCCAGCCTGGCCAACATGGTGAAACCCAGTCTCTACTAAACAAAAATCACAAAACTTAGCCAGATATGGTGGTTCACACCTGTAATCCCAGCTATTCAGGGGGCTGAGGTGGGAGAATCACCTGAACCTAGGAGGCAGAGGTTACGGTGAGCCAAGATCACACTACTGCACTCCACTCACTCTGGGAGATAGAGTGAGACTCTGTCTCAAAAAAAAAAAAGAAAGAAAGAAAAGAAAAATAACTGAGAAATGAGTAAGTGTTACATCCCTTAGCTGAAAGAAAACATTAGAGGGCATGAGATGGGATGATAAAGGAGATGGACCCAATTTTAAAAGGGTCATACAAGGGAGAGTCAGGTAGGAGAAGGAAGCTGAGGATGGACAGAGGATGGAAGGATACAGAGGTTTGTGAAAGACACCAACAGGGGTTGTTTACCCTAAAAGGAGTGCCCTTCTTGTCTCTAACCATTCCCTCCGTTTTCCCAAAATAAAGTGAACTAAATATCTCTTAAGCAACAATTATGAAGAAACAAGACCCTGGCCTCAAGTACCCAAGATGGTACTGAGGGAAGGAGTGCCTTTGTCACATTACCGGTAAGTCTTCATATGTCCTATGGGTGGGGCTCATCATGTCTTCCAAGAAAGTCATTTCCACTCATTGAGATTCCATTTGCTTCTCTACACAAGGAGGAAACTGGATTAGGTCTGGGTTCTTAGGCTTAGATGTGCATCAGGATCACCGTGGCAAAGCTTTCAGGTTGCCCACCCAAATCAACCCTCCTTGCTCCCAAGGCAAAGGGATGCAGCGAGGCACAGTCTGCCCAGCCAAACTGACCTTCCCAGTCTCTGTGAGCAGAAGTAATTCATGCTGCTTCCGAGTCCAGGTCTTACAACATAGGACTGGCCTCCTCTGTGATTTTTTTCTTCTCAACAGCTAGATCGCCAAAATGGACATAAGCGTGCCCCAACTTGAATCATGCAGATAATGGTAATGTCCTAGAAATGGCCTGAACAGTAAAATGGAAGGAGGCCACATCCCTGAAGAATTGTTAAGCACAGTTATTTTGCTAGCCTGGATTGCTCATTTGGGGACTGTTATATGAGATTAAAATATTGATATATATTTTACCCACTATACTCTGATATTTCATTCCATGAGTTTAGCCTTATCCTAACAAATTCAATAGCTTCTGGAATTATTATAAATACAAGTCCCTGGGCCCTAATCCCAGAAATTTGGGTTCTACAGATCAAAGATAGGACTATAGCATGTGGTCTTTTCTAAATGCATTAGGTTTGTTGATGTGCTGCAAAGTTTGAACCCTACTGGATTAGATGAAGTAAAAGTTTTCTTTTTGATCATAGGACATTGTAGTCCTGATGAAGGAAAAAAGGTTATTGCCTATATATTCAGAGCTTTTGAAGACAACACTGAGACAAAATAATTCAATTTAACTCAAAGAGCTTCCACCTCCTACACAGTCTCCCAGAACTAGCAAGGCAGTCCTTTTATACTGAAAGTCCTTCACTATAGGATACATCTGTGGGCAAACGCAAGGTCACTGTAAGAGGAACTCATGTTTCCAAAACAGTGACAAGCTAAAAGACGTGTCACACACATGAAATGCCTCCTTTTCACTCCAGCAACCAGAGAACTGGCTGGTTTGGGATAAGATGACTGTTTTAAAGCCTTAATCCTTCAGGTTTCAAAATATGCTAAACTTATTCGAAATCATATACAAAAATCATTACAAAGACGTTTAATGGTAACAATAATAATAACAATGGAGCTTTTATGATGTGCTAGGTGCTAGTTTATTTACTTTTTATTCTCAGAACAACGCCCACGAGGCAAATACTATTATTATTCCCCCTTTAGTGATGAAGAAACAGAAGCACAAACACTTTAGGCAATGTACAAAGGTCACCTGTCCCCCAGGAGCAAACGAGGATAGTCTGATTCTGTAGGCCACGCTTTTGGCCACTCATCTTTATTTGATGGAAAAAAGCAAACTTGCTTATAACCTTACAGAAAGATAAAGGTAGAATGTTTCCTGAAAAAAATTCTACCTCACAGGATTGTTTTGCAGATTAAATGATTAATTTAATTATGATTAGATAAGGACACTGTGCTAAGTAGATAATTGAAAAAAATGCAATATATCAAAAGGATTGATATCTTTAATACATAAACAGGTCATCAGTTTAATAAGAAAAAGATGTAAATGTAATATAAATTAAATAAGGGGCTATGATAGTTTATCTACCCAATCCACACAAATAAGGGTAAAAATCTAATGTAGTGGGGGCACAGGTACAGGAAGGGGACATTCTCATGCAGTCCTCCCAGGAAAGCAAATGAATGCATTTGCTGTCTTTCAGGACATTGCTAAGCCCCATTCCAGTTTCCAGGCCCTCCGCACATTTGGCTGCTTTGCTTCCTTGTTGACACTCCCCTCTCCTCTTAAACCTCTTCAGGTAAGAGACTTGCCTCAGTCAGCTCTGGCCAAGGTGATCTTTGAGGTGGCATCCTCACTGGAGGCTTGAACAGGCCCTGAGGTTTGTCTCACATAGGGTCAAAGGGCATGGCCACAAGAGCTGGCCGAGCTTCCAGGCTCTGCTGCTATGCATGTGTTCCCCTCGTCCTCCCCAGCTCAGGCTGTTCCAGGAACCCCATGTTCTCTATGAGAATGTGGGCTGAGCTGTCTGACCTGTCACATTAAATGTCCCTTCGGCAATCTCTTCTGGGTACAGGAAACAGATGCCTGTTAGAGGAGGAATATGAGGTGGGAGGCAGGGTTGGGAAGATAAAACCTTGACCCTGCCCACACAAAGTGTGATCACTTGCCCCTTCTTTATACCTCTCACCTTCTTGTTTCTTTTCTTTTCTTTTCTTTTTTTGAGACAGGGTCTCACTTTGCCACCCAGGCTGGAGTGCAGTGGTGTGAACATAGCTCATTGCAGGCTCCACCCCATGCTCAGGTGATCCTCCCACCTCAGCCCTTCAAGTAGCTGGGACCACAGGCATGCACCACTACATATAGCTAATGTTACCTTTCCCCTTTTACCCTTTTATATCCCTTCCTCATCCAACTTCCATGCTCTCTTCTCTTGACTAGCTTGTGCCCTCAATACACAGATCCCTTTTGCATACTGCCATGACTTCTGTATTCTATTTTCCTTTTAGGCTTTGCACTGTTCAATTTTATGTGTTCTTTTCTGTGTGTCTTGCATTCACACTCACTGTTTGGGTATAAAGTGACAAGCTGGACAGATTTCTGGAGGCAGGCCAATTATAAGACTTTCATTTAAAGGCCGATATTCAATGTGTCTTGGTTTCAGCCTCTGTGGGAGCAGTCCACACACTAATGCAGGGCTTGTGGAACATGGGGGCCTACACTGTTTTGCTGAGCGACATCATCTAGACGACATCATCTAGCCCTCTCTGATTCCCCTTTCCCTCTGGTAGTTCTCTAATCCTGATCCCCTTCTGAGTGGTGTCCCCACTGTGCCCCAGCTCTGGAAAGTCTCCTGCTGGGAGGGACTTCATTCACATGCAAACCATGTAAATGGTTTGCCATTTACAATTCTACCAGCAATCTAGGAGAAATTCAGTTCCTCAACATTCTTACCAATACTTTAATAGTTAGTCATTTTAATTTCAGACATTCTGATAGGTGTCTATTGGTATCACATTGTGATTTTAAGTTGCATTTCCCTAAAGACTAATGATTTTTGAGCATCTTTTAAAACGTGTTTGCCATTCATACATCTTTTTTGAAATGTCTGTTAAAATATTTTGCCTATTTTTAAATCGCATTATTTGTATTTTTATTGTTGAGTTTTCTGGATAATAGTCTTTTATCACAGATACATGCTTTGCATCTAAGATAGATGTGTAGTATATACCAGTTTTCTCTTCAATATTGCTTTAACAGCATCCCACAAGTTTTGCTATGCTATTATTGTTTTCATTCAGATCAAAATATGTTCTAACTTCCCTTCTGGTTTCTTGTTTGATCTATGTTTTGGCAGAAAATGTGGTATATCCTGGTGGACGTTCCATGTGCACTTTAAAGGAATGTGTTCTCTGCTATCATTGTATGTTCTTTAAGTGTCAGTTAGGGGAGGTTGATTGATAATGTTGTTCAAGTCTTCAATATTCTTGCTGATTTTCTGCCTTCCTGATTTACCAGTTATTGACAATAGATATTGAAAACTCAGGCTGCAATTATGGATTTGTCCGTTTCCCCTTTCAGTTCTTTCCATGTTTGCTTCACGTAATTTGAAGCCATGTTTTCAGTGGCTTGAGCATTTAGAATTGTTCTGTCCTGTTGATTAATGGATCCCACTATCATTTGAAAATGACTTTCTTGAGCCCGGGTAATATTCTTCCTTCTGAAATCCATATAGTCTAATATTAATATAGCCATTCCAGTTTTCTTTTGACCAGCATTAGCAAGGTGTATGTTTTCATATCCTTTTACTGTTAATTTCTTTGTGTCTTCATATAATGTACATTTCTTGTAGATAGCGTATAGTTGAGTCTTCTTTTTTTAAATCCAGTCTATATCTGGCTTTTAATTGGTGTGTTTAGACCATTTACGTTTAATGAGATGATTGATATGGTTAGTTTGAGTTTAATGTCTTGCTGTTTTTGTATTTATCCCATCTATTCTTTGTTCTGTTTTTTGATGTATTTTTGGGCTTCATTTGGACATATTGTTTGGACGAACCGAGGCAAGATGGTGCACTTCCGGGTTCTTCTTCACCACCAACTCTTCCCGCGCCCGCGAAAATGCAGCCTGCGCCCAGGGAGGGTGCAGACCAACTGGGCATGCGCCAGGTGACGTCAATCCGAAGAGACCAAGATTTACCTGGTTGCACCTGCGGAAGGCCCCTGACACACCCATGCCCCACCTATTGCCCTCCCACTCCTAGAAAAGCCGCTCTCCGCCATTGAGCCACGCGGCCTTCTTGCAGCCCCACTCCTGTCGGGATGTCGGGACTGTGGGAAGTCTGTCCGGGAGAGCCCCACCGCGGGGAGACTCTGCCGGCCTCCTTTGCTGGAGGCCGACAGACTTCTCCCGCACACCTTAGGTTACCAAAATAAACGTGCATTTTTGCTGTTATACTTGCCTACCCGCTGGTTCTTTTGCGCCCGCTCAGCTGGTCTTAGAAAAACAAGACAGATGGTGCCGAACCGGGAGGAGACCCCTCCTCAGGGCCCCCAGGGTCCGGGGAGCCTCCTCCTCCTCCTTCCACGCGGCGGACGGACCAGGACCTGAGACCCGCTTCGCTCACTCTCACGGCCTCTCTGGGGTAAGTGCCCTTGTCTCCTCTTTACCACCCTCGGCCAAAACCCTGTGCAGGTCCGAGGTCCATTTTGAGCCACCAAGTGGCTTGGGAGAGCCTTGCAGGACGCAGACGTCCACCTGAAGGTACTCTCCACTTTGGCTTCAAGAGCCTCCAGTCTGTCTCTGCTGGTTCCAAAGGACGCTTTGAAGCCAGGCAGAGATCCACTTCCATTTCCATTGTGTCCATTGTGTCCCTCGGCCAAAATCCTGCGCAGGTCTGAGGTCCATTTGGAGCCACCAAGTGGCTCGGGAGACCCCGTTCAGGACGGAGACGTCCGCCTGAAGGTAATCTCCACCTTGGCTTCAAGAGCCTCCAGTCTGTCTCTGCTGGTTCCAAAGGACGCTTTGAAGCCAGGCAGAGATCCACTTCCATTTCCATTGTGTCCATTGTGTGTCGGTAAAGAGGAAACAAATGGGAAACCCCCAGTCCAAATTTCCAAAGAGCACCCCCTTAGGGTGCCTCCTAGCCAATTTAAAAACCTTACAGCTCGAGCAAGACCTTAGGAAGAAGCGGTTAATTTTCCTTTCCACTGTGGCGTGATCGACCTCAGCAATTTCTGCCAGCGGCTAGGCAAGTGGTCCAAAATTTACATACAAGGCTTTTGGGCCTTAGGCTCTCATCCCTATACTCCTTCTCTCCCCACTCTCCCCACCCCCTCCCTTCCTGCCCAGACTCCTCCTCCTCCCCCCATCCAGACTCCTCCTTCTTGCTCCTTATCTACTAGTAACCACTCGGCCCCGTGCCTCCTTCGGGGCCCCCAACTGGCTGTCTTGAGTCCCCTATCTCTGCCCACACCCTCCTACAGTGTTAGCACCTTTGCGAGAGGTGGCTGGGGCGGAGGGGGTAGTCAGAGTACATGTCCCTTTTTCATTGGCCGATCTTTCCAAAATTGAGCATCTTATTTCATTTCTCAATCGGCTCCTGACATTCGTAAAAACTTCAAAAGGTAGAGGATGGTCCTCAGACACCAATACAAGACCTAGTTAAATTAGCCTTTAAGGTCTATAGCTCCAGAGAGGAGACGGCAGGCTTGCCTTGAACAGAAGGTTCAGCTCCTAGCAGCGGCTTTACAGCCCAGTCGTAACCCCAGACCAGAGAGCACACACCCCGCAGACTCCATAGAGCCTGCTATAAGTGCAGCAAGGCAGGACACTATGCCAACAGGTGTCCGCAGGGTCCCCGAGTCCCAACGCAGCCTTGCTATAAGTGCAAGGCATCAGGACATTAGGCCTGTGAATGTCCTAACCCTCGTCCACCAGCAACCCCCCTGCCCTGCTTGCCAGCAGGGAGGAAACTGGAAGTCTGATTGCCCCACCCTGAGAACAGGTGCCGCGCCTCTACGTGACCCCCTTTCCCAGGATCCTGGGAGCTCCTTCCAGCTCCTACATCTGGACGATGACAACTGAAGGTACCGAGACTCGGGGACCCCCATCACCCTCGCCGAGCCATGGGTAACTCTCCTGGTAGCGGGTAAGACAATTAATTTTTTAATCAACAGCGAGGCTACCTATTCTGTTTTGCCGTCCTTCTCTGGACCTAGCCTTCCATCCAATATCTCTGTAGTAGGAGTAAGTGGAAAGCCATCCACTCCACGAAAAACTCCACCCCTTAATTGCTGCCTGGCCAACAATTACTTTGCGCAGTCGTTCCTCATTCCCAGCTAAAAAGGGCCCCTACCGAAAGCAATCAGTGGAAATCAGTTTGGCTTTCCCCCACTCGCCTCAAACTTACTAAATTTTCTTAACTATCTCATACTCCCCAACCTTGCCGGGACCTTCCTTCTGGGTTTTGCCCATATTCCAACAAATGCTTCCATTCCTCATTCCTATACTAATACTGTGCCTTATTTTATTTTTCATCCGTGCGTCCAAATACCAACCATGGGCCCCCTACCTTAACGACGCCCCTTAACAGCAGGAAGTAGCCAGACAGACCATGGCGCCCCTTTATCACTATTATCAATAAAAGGTTGGACTGTTTGGACAAACCGAGGCAAGATGGTGCACTTCCGGGTTCTTCTTCACCACCAACTCTTCCCGCGCGCGCGAAAATGCAGCCGGCGCCCAGGGAGGGTGCAGACCAACTGGGCATGCGCCAGGTGACGTCAATCCGAAGAGACCAAGATTTACCTGGTCGCACCTGTGGAACGCCCCTGACACGCCCATGCCCCACCTATTGCCCTCCCACTCCTAGAAAAGCCACTCTCCGCCATTGAGCCACGCGGCCTTCTTGCAGCCCCACTCCTGTCGGGATGTCGGGACTGTGGGAAGTCTGTCCGAGAGCCCCACCGCGGGGAGACTCTGCCGGCCTCCTTTGCCGGAGGCCGACAGACTTCTCCCGCACACCTTAGGTTACCAAAATAAACTAGCAGTTTTGCGCCTGACCTTTGCCTACTTGCTGGTTCTTTGGTGCTCGCTCTGGTGGTCTTAGAAAAACAAGACACATATCAAGTATTTTTTATGATTTCATTTTATTTCTTTGGTTGGCTTTTTAGCTATACTTCTTTGTTTTATTACTTCAATGGTTGCATTAGGATTTATAGTACACATCTGTAACTTACCACAGCCTACTTTCAACCTATATTATTATTTATTTTATTTATTGTTTTAGGAGATGGAGTTTTGCTCTTGTTGCTCAGGCTGGAGTGCAATGGCATGACCTTGGCTCACAGCAACCTCCACCTCCTGGGTTCAAGCAATTCTCCTGTCTCAGCATCCTGAGTAGCTGGGATTACAGGCATCAGCCATCATGCCTGGCTAATTTTTGTATTTTTAGTAGAGATGGGGTTTCGCCCTATTGACCAGGCTGGTCTCAAACTCCTGACCTCAGGTGATCCACCTGCCTCAGCCTCCCAAACTGCTGGATTACAGGCCTTAGCCACCGCACCTGGCCCCCAACTGATATACTACTTCTACAGCATAAGAACCCTTTTTTTTTTTTTTTTTTGAGACGGAGTCTTGCTCTGTCGCCCAGGCTGGAGTGCAGTGGCTGGATCTCAGCTCACTGCAACCTCCGCCTCCCGGGTTCACGCCATTCTCCTGCTTCAGCCTCCCGAGTAGCTGGGACCACAGGCGCCGGCCACCTCGCCCGGCTAATTTTTTGTATTTTTAGTAGAGACGGGGTTTCACCATGTTAGCCAGGATGGTCTTGATCTCCTGACCTCGTGATCCGCCCGTCTCGGCCTCCCAAAGTGCTGGGATTACAGGCTTGAGCCACCGCACCCGGCCTGAACCTTATAATAATATACTTCTATTTCTCTCCTGTCAAATTTTGTGCTTATATTGTCATGCATTTTACTTTTATATATGATGTAAACCACATTATACCATATGTAATAATTGCTTTTTTTTTTTTTTCTCTGAGATGGAGTCTTGCTCTGTCACCCAGGCTGTAGTGCAGAGGTGCAATCTCAGCTCACTGCAACCTCTGCCTCTCAGGTTCAAGCGATTCTCCTGCCTTAGCTTCCCAAGTAGCTAGGATTACAGTCGCCCACCACCATGCCCGACTAATTTTTGTATTTTTAGTAGAGATGGGATTTCACTGTGTTGGCTAGGCTGGTCTCAAACTCTTGACCTCAGGTGATCCACCCATCTCAGTGTCCCAAAGTGCTGGGATTACAGGTGTGAGCCACCGCACCTCGCCCATAACTGCTATTTTTAAGTCAATTATATTTTAAATAAATTTAAATAATGAGAAAAATCACACATAGTTACCATTTGTAACATTCTTTATTCCCTTGTATAGATGCAGATTTCCATTTTCTTCCTGCCTGTATAATTTTTTAAAATACATCTTGCAGTGTGGATTTGCTGGTGATAAATTCTTTGTTTTGTATTTATTTTGCCTGAGTTTTTGAAAGATATTTTTGCAAAGTATAGAATTTGTAGGAATTTCATTTTTCATACTTTCAGAACTTTAATGATGCTTTTGCATTGTATTCTTTCTTATATTATTTCAGATAAAAAATCTAATGTCAAGTTTATCCTTGTTTCTCTGATCATAACATGTCTTCTTCTTTTCTTTTTTTTTTTTTTTGAGACAGAGTCTTGCTCTGTTGCCCAGGCTGGAATGCAGTGGTACTATCTCGGCTCACTACAACTTCCACCTCCTGGGCTCAAGCCATTTGTTCACCTCAGCCTCCAGAGTAGCTGGGACTACAGGCATGCTCCACTATGCCCTGCTAATTTTTGTATTTTTAGTATAGATGAGGTTTCACCATGTTGGCCAGGCTGGTCTCAAATTCCTGACCTCAAGTGATCCACCTGCCTTGGCCTCCCAAAGTGCTGGGATTACAGGTGTGAACCACCATGCCTGGCGCTGACCATAACATGTCTTTTATTTGTAAGATCGGTTCTAAAGTTTTCCCTATCACTGTTTTCTCCCCCTCTCACTTGGAGCACGATATACCTTGATGTATCTCCTTCATGTTTTGTTCTTGTGACTTGCTGAGATTTTTGTATCTGTGAATGTATACATTTCATCAAGTTTTGAAAGCTTTTGGCCATTATATCTTCAAAAAATTTTAATTTCCCCAGTTCTCCCCTTTAGAGACTCTAGGGCTACTTGCATTTATTGTATACTATTTTTTCTCACGCAATTTCTAATCTGCCACTAATCACAACCAGTGTATTTTTTTTTTAATTCCACACATTGTAGACTTTACAATGTGTGGAATTTTAAAAATTTGAAAATTTGATTTTTTTTTTTTTAATCATCTAAAACTCAACCCATTCTTTTGCCTATGTAGAATTCAGCTGTGGTAACTGTTTCTCTGTTAATTCTGAAATTTGTAATTGCTCTGGTTCGGTTTCCATTGACTGATTGTTCTCCCCATTAAGGTTTGTGCTTTCCTGCTTTTTTACATGCTTGGTAATCTTTGATTGGATTTCAGATGTTTTGAATTCTACATTGTTGGCTTACCTTGTAGGAATATTTGTATATTCCTATAAATCTTCTTGAGTGTTGTTTAAGGATACGTTTAAGCTACTTGGAACCACTTGGATCTTTTTGGATCTTGATTTTATGATTTGTTAGGTAGCCCTGAAGAAGCACTTAGTCTGGAGCTAATTATCAAACACTTCTGAGGATAGACCTTCCTGAATACTCTGCCTAATGCCCTATTACATTTTACTTTTTCTAGTATGGCTGGTAGGAATAGTCACTATTCCCTCTGATCCTTTTAGATGGTTCTTTCCCCAGTCTCTGGTGATTATCTTCCACATGCAATCAATAGTCCACTGCTGAATGCCTGAGGGGAGCTGTATTAGTCAGGGTTCTCTAGAGGGACTGAACTAATAGGATAGATAGATATGTAAAGGGGAGTTTATTAAGTATTAACTCACACAATCACACAAGGTTCCACAATAGGCCATCTGCAAGCTGAGGAGCAAGAAGAGCCAGTCTGAGTCTCAAAAT
This sequence comes from Piliocolobus tephrosceles, assembly GCF_002776525.5. Classification (NCBI taxonomy): domain Eukaryota; kingdom Metazoa; phylum Chordata; class Mammalia; order Primates; family Cercopithecidae; genus Piliocolobus; species Piliocolobus tephrosceles. The sequence goes on from NC_045439.1 coordinate 125,674,130, forward strand.
TGAAAACCTGGAGTCTGATGTTTGAGGGCAGGAAGCATCCAGCATGGGAGAAAGATGTAGGCTGGGAGGCTAGGCCAGTCTAGCCTTTTCACATTTTTTTTCTGCCTGTTTTATATTTTAGCCCCTCTGGCAGCTGATAGATGGTGCCTACCCAGATTAAGGGTGGGTCTGCCTTTCCCAGTCCACTGACTCAAATGTTAATCTCCTTTGCCAACACCCTCATAGACACACCCAGGATCAATAATTTACATCCTTCAATCCAGTCAAGTTGACACTCAGTATTAACCGTCACCGGAGCTCTGTGCAGATCTCTAAGGTTATGTCTCGATGCAGCTTTCTCATTTCACATATTCTATCCTAAAGGTTCAAGTTTCTTTGGCCTCTCAGTTGCATGTCCTGAACTCAGGTAGTCTGAAGACTCTAAGTTTACTCTTCCTTTACATTTATTTATTTATTTATTTATTTATTTATTTATTTATTTATTTATTTATTTTGTTTTGAGGCGGAGTCTCGCTCTGTCGCCCGGACTGGAGTGCAGTGGCCGGATCTCAGCTCACTGCAAGCTCCGCCTCCCGGGTTTACGCCATTCTCCTGCCTCAGCCTCCTGAGTAGCTGGGACTACAGGCGCCCACCACCTCGCCCGGCTAGTTTTTTTTGTATTTTTAGTAGAGACGGGGTTTCACCGTGTTAGCCAGGATGGTCTCGATCTCCTGACCTCGTGATCCACCCGTCTCGGCCTCCCAAAGTGCTGGGATTACAGGCTTGAGCCACCGCGCCCGGCCTACTCTTCCTTTACTTTTGCCTAAAATCTCTACAGACAGTAAGCTGAGTGATTGCAGGGCTCACCTTGTTTGGTTCTCTCTCTCAATGATGAGTGTATTTTGTTGCCTCAAGTTCAGTGTCTTGAAAATAAGTTTTAATGCTTTTTGTTAGCTTTTTTATACTTTTGGGTGGGGAAGTAAATCAGGTCTGTATTATTGATCTTGGCTGGAGATGTTCCTAGTTTTTTTCTTTCTTTCTTTTTTAATTAATACATAATAATTGTATCTACTTATAAGATACATGCATACAAAGTGTAATATCAAGTTAGGGTAACTAGGATATCCACTATCTCAAACATTTATCATTTCTTTGTGTTAGGAACATTCCAAGTCTTTTCTTCTAGCTATTTTGAAATGTACAATAAGTTATTGGTAACTATAGTCACCCTACTATGCTATTGAATACTAGAAATTATTCCTTCTACTTAACTGTATTTTTCTACCCATTAACTAGCCTTTCTTACCCTCTTTTTCCACCCTTTCCCAATCTCTGGTAACCGTCATTCTACTTTCTGCCTCCATGGGATCAATTTTTTGGGCTCCTGGATATGAACGAAATGTGCAATATTTGCCTTTCTGTGACTGATTGATTTCACTTCACAGAATGACCTGTAGTTCCATCCTTGTTGCTGCAAATGACAGAAGTTCATTAGTTCTTTATGGCTGAATAATATTCCATCATTTATATATATTACATTATATTTATTTGTTAATCAGTTGATGGGCACTTAGGTCAATTCTATAACTGGGCTATTGTGAATAGTGTTGCAATAAACATAAGCATGCAGATACCACTTTGATATATTGATTTCCTTTCTTTTGGGTATATACCCAGCAGTGGGATTGCTGGATCATATGTTAGTTTTATTTTTAGTTTCTTGAGGCACATCCACACTGTTCTGTATAGTGGCTAGACTAATTTATATTCCCACCAGCAGTGTATGAACATTCCCCTTTCTCCACATCCTCACCAGAATCTGCTACACATTTTTCTTTTTGATAATAGCCATATTAACTGGGGAGAGGTAATATCTCATTTGAGGACTAAGCTCTGATTTTTTTTTTTTAAATCTTACCCAAATTCCAATTTAAGAGGTCTGGGGAGTCATGCCCTACAAACCACAAATTCTCATTAAATGGGCTTTATTTAACCATATATATCGTGACTTACTTTCCAGTCTGACTCTGGCATAACATTATGAGACAAGGAAGAAAACAAAAATATTTTACCCCAAAACATGTATTAGTCAAGATTCCCTAGAAGGACATAATAGGATAGATGTATGTATATAAAGGTGAGTTTATTAAGTATTAACTAACATGATCACAAGATCCCAAAAGATTCCTGGCTGTCTGCAAGCTTGAGCTGCAAGGAAAGCCAGTCTGAGTCTCAAAACTGAAGAGTTTGGAGTCTGATGCTCGAGGGCAGGAAGCATCCAGCACGGGAGAAAGATGTAGGCTGTGAGCCTAGGCCAGTCTCACCTTTTCACATTTTTCTGTCTGCTGATTAGATTGTGACCACCAGATTAAGGCTGAGTCTGCCCCCCTACAGCCCACGGACTCAAAAGTCATTTTCCTTTGGCAACACCCAGGATCAATACTTTGCATCCTTCAATCCAATCAAGTTGACACTCAGTATTAACCGTCACAAGTCCACCCCTTGTCAACTTGAACCCATACACATCTCCTGAGAACACACATAATCTTCAATGTTATAATTACACCTGACATAATACAACTATCCTTCATACAACCGGAAACGCACCAATCCCCAATCCAAATACTATTACATAAAGTTAACAATACTTACATGCTGATATGAAGCCAATAAATCTTATGTCACATGATAACAGAAAAGGAAATAAAATGAAGATATTTTCCTAGTAATGGTGTATGCATGCACAAACATCCATTTAACAAAAGAAGGAGGAAATACTCATGACAGTTACAGTCCTTGTTTCTGCAGCTGGTCACGCGGTCGTAGCTGGTATTGATGACCTTCTACTACCCATTCTCTATTCCCTTTGCCTTCAGCAAGCACCTCAGCAAGTCGTGGTTTTTTTCCTGGCAGAGTGACCCAAACCTTCATTCCTGAGGGGTCTGGGCCATTTGTAGTCCTGCCTGAATTGGGCTGTTGTGGTTTTTCATTGACCTTAATCACAGGGCATGGTAATACTAAGAGACTTCCTAATGAATCTCCTGTATGCCATGTATACTCTTTCCTTACCTCTGTTGTGGAGTAGTAGACTGATTTCATCTTGATAGCCGGCGTCAATCACCCCAGTCAACACTATAACTCCCTTCTTAGCCTTCTTAGGCTTAAAGGTAGGAGGAGCCCAAAGTGTCCAGGTGTCAATCTTAACTTCCAGTTTAATGGAATCATTGTGTGTGTCCTGGTGACAGTGTTCCTCCCTCTGGAACTAAGACCTCTAGGACAACGGAATGTAATGTTGTGGGAACAGGAAGCAAAAATTTTGCTAGTGAATCATTACGGTTGATGGTGAATGGTGCCACTTCCACTTCCACCCATTGATTCCTGGACCCGTGAATCCTGGCTATGGGAGAAACAGTATTGTGGAAGCTGATTCAAAGCATACATGGCCTTCTGGAGAACTTTGCCCCAGCCCTCCAAAGTATTGTCACCTAGTTGGCATTGTAATTGTGACTTCAAAAGGCCATTCTACCATTCTATCAATCAAGATGCTTCAGGATAATGGGGAACATGGTAAGACCAGTGAAATCCATGAGAGTAAGCCCACTGCCACACTGTTTTAGCCATAAAGTGATTGCCTTGGTCAGAGGCAATGCTGTGTGGAATGCCATGACGGTGAATAAGGCATTCTTTGAGTCCACAGATGGCAGTCTTGGCAGAAGCATTGCATACAGGATAGGCAAATCCATATCGGGAGTAAGTGTCTATCCCAGTGAGGACAAACCTTTGTCCTTTCCATGATGAAAGAGGTTCAATATAATCAACCTGCTACGAGGTAGCTGGCTGATCACCCCGAGGAATGGTGCCATATCGAGGGCTCAGTGTTGACCTCTGCTGCTAGCAAATTGGACACTCAGCAGTGACCGTAGCCAGGTAAACCTTGGTGAGTGGAAGTCCATGTTGCTGCACCTATGCATAACCTCCATCCTTGCTACCATGGCCACTTTGTTCATGGGCCACTGGGCGATGACAGGGGTGGCTGGGGAAAGAGGCTGAGTGGTGTCCACAGAAAGGGTCATCTTATTCACTTGATTATTAAAATCCTCCTCTTCTGAGGTCACTCATTGGTGAACACTCCCATGGGAAGCAAATATCTTTATAGCTTTTGATCACTCAAAGAGGTCCATCCACATACCTCTTCCCCAGATTTCTTTGTCACCAATTTTCCAATCATGCTTCTTCCAAGTCCCTGACCATCCAGCCAAACCATTGGCTACAGCCCATGAATCAGTATATAATCACACATCTGGCCATTTCTCCTTCCATGCAAAGTGCACAACCAGATGCACTCTTTTAAGTTCTGCCCACTGGGAAGATTTCCCTTCACCACTGTCCTTTGGGGATGTCCTAGAAGGGGGTTGTAGTGCTGCAGTTGTCCACTTCCGGGTGGTGCCTGTATATCACACAGAACCATCTGTGAACCAGGCCCTAGTCTTCTCTTCCTGTGTCAACTGATCACAGGGAACCCCCCAATGAAGCTATTGGTGCAGGCTGGGAGACAGAAGGCAGTGTGGCAGGAGTGGAGATCATGGGCATTTGAACCACCTCCTCATTAACTTACTTGTGCCTTCAGGACCTTCTTGAGTCCGATCGCATATATACCACTTCCATTTGACGATGGAATGCTGCTGTGCATGACCCACTTTATGGCTAGATGGGTCAGAAAACACCTAGTTCATGATAGGCAGGTCAGGTCGCATGGTGACTTGATGACCCATAGTCAAACTTTCAATTTCCACCAAAGCCCAGTAACAGGCCAAGAGTTTTCTCTCAAAAGAAGAGTAGTTACCTGCAGAAAATGACAGGGCCTTGTTCCAAAAATCCTAGAGTCCTCCACTGTGATTCACGTATGGGGACCTGCCAAAGGTTCCAGACAGCATCCCTATCTACCACTGACACCTCAAGCACCATTAGATCTGCTGGGTCATATGGCCCAAGTGGCAGAGCAGCTTTCACAGCAGCCTGGACCTGTTTCAGAGCCTTCTCCTGTTCTGGACCCCACTCGAAACTGGCAGCCTTTTGGGTCACTCAACAAATGGGCTGGAGTAACACACCCAAATGAGAAATGTGCTGCCTCCAAAATCCAAATAGGCCCACTAGGCATTGTGCCTCTTTCTTAGTTGTAGGAGGGACCAAATGCAGCAACTTCTCCTTCACCTTAGGACTGTCTTGACAGGCCCCACACCACTGAACCCCTAGAAATTTTACTGAGGTAGAAGTTCCCTGAATTTTAGTCAGATGTATTTCCCATCCTCTGGTATGCAAATATCTCACCAATAAGTCCAGTGCATTTGCTACTTCTTGCTCACTGGATCCATTCAGCATAATGTCATCAATGTAGTGGACCAGCAGTGTGATATCTTGCAGAAGTGAAAAGCGATCAAGGTCTCTTTGAATAAGATTATGACACAAAGCCAGAGAGTTGATATACCCCTGAGGTACGACAGTAAAGGTATATTGCTGGCCTTGCCAACTGAAGGCAAATTGCTTCTGGTGGGCCTCATGGACAGGAATGGAGAAAAAGGCATTTACCAAGTCAATGGCTGCATACCAGGTATCAGGAGATGTGTTAATTTGCTCAAGCAATAAAACCATATCTGGTACAGCAGCTGCAATTGGAGTCACCACTTGGTTAAGCTTACAATAATCCACTGTCATTCTTCAAGATCCATCTGTCTTCTGCACAGGCCAAATGAGAGAGCTGAATGCGGATGTGGTGGGAATCCTCATCCCTGCATCTTTCCATTCCTTGAAGGTGGCACTAATCTCTGCTCTCCTTCCAGGGATACAACATTATTGTTGATTTACTGTTCTTCCAGGTAGAGGTATCTCTAATGGCTTCCATTTGGCCTTTCCCACCATAATAGTCCTCACCCTACCAGTCAGGGAGCCAATGTGGGTGTTCTCCCAGCTGCTAAGTATGTCTATGCCAGTTATGCATGTTGGCACTAAGGAAATGACTATAGAATGAGTCTGGGGACCCACTGTAAGTGGGACCTGAGTTAAAACTCCATTATTTATCTGACCTCCATAAGCCCCTACTTTAACTGGAGGACCACAATGATGTTTTGGGTCTCCTGGAATCAACATCAGCTCAGACCCAGTGTCCAGTAATCCCCAAAATGCCTGATCATTGCACTTTCCCAATGTACAGTTACCCTGGTAGAAGGCTGGAGGTCTTCTTGGGGAAGGATGGGAAAAAAATTCACTGCATAAATTGTCAGTAATGTAGTGAAATCCTCCCTCAAAAGGACCCGGCCTCCTTTTCATTCAAGGAGTTCCGGGTCTGTAAACTAGCTCACGTCTGGAAATTGATTTAGGGGCCGTGACTCTCTGTTTTTATAATTCAAATTAGTCTTTTGTCCATTCAACCTAGAAGTTTTCTCCTTATATAAATTAAGTAGGAATAAAATTCCTATCAATTTCACTTCTAGGAACACTGTGATTAATTAGCCAATGACAGAGCTCTACATGAGTCAGACTATTCTTATTGCTGCTTTGTCTCTGCTGTCCATTATGATAGCTACACCCACCCTGCCTTTGATGGTTGAGTGATGCCACTTGGCCTCTGCCACCTCAGGATCCAATTATTCCCACTGTATTTAAATTTTGTAGTTGAGTGACTGTGGTTCCCATTGTTAGACCTGACATACAGAGAAGAGCAAGTACAGGGTTCTTCAAAGATGCAGGTGCTGCCCTTACAAATCTATTTTGCAAGGCATTGATCAAGGGTATATCTCCTGGACCCTCCCAGCTGGGATGAGTAGGTCTAAAGTGACGAATCCACTCCACCATCCCAATCTCCCTAAGCCTTTGGATTCCTTCCTCTATGTTAAACCAAGGGAGATCATGCATTTCCAGTTTGCCTGCAGTGGGCCATCTTTTAATCCGTATTTCAGCTAACCAAGCAAATAAACTATTAGAACTCTTTTTAACACCCTGAGCTGCAATGTTAAATGCACAGTCCCTACTTAGTGGGCCCAAATCAATAAATTCAGCCTGATCCAGCTCTATGTTTCTTTCCACCGCTATCCCATACCCTTAATATCCATTCCCATTCCCTCCAGGCTGCTGTTCATATAAATTAGGGAACTCAAGCAGTTCTTTTCAAGTATAGCATACCTCCTCATGGGTCACACTCTTAACAACACCTCTAGGGGCCCACTGGTACTTTAGTCTAGTTATAGGTCTAGAAGCAGACAGGAGTGTTAAGGGTGGCTCCTGAGGTGAATCAACATTATTTAGTATGGCAACTGCCTTATGGGGGGTCATCACCGTTGACTCAGATAGCACAGGGTTTATCTTCTCAGACAAAGGTGGAAAGGCTGATGGCAGCATGGGATGGGAAGGGGATGTTACCACTACTAGGGATGGGAAAGCTGTTTCTTCTGGCAAAAAAGTTTCATCAGACTTTACAAACTCAGTGTCCCCAGCTTCATCAGGGTCCTCCCACACATCCCCATTCCAAGTTGCACAGTCACATTCCAGTCAATGCCTTCACTTTAACAGTAGATACCTGGCGAGGTTGTGTGTGCCCCTTTTGTGGCAGGTCAATCACTTGCATGATAAAAATCTGTGTCTGTTTTTCCACAATTTCAGCTCTTTTTCTGCAGGAGATAAGACACTCGCTCAAAACAATCTTAGCAGATTTGAGGCTCAGTACTTGCTTCTGAAGCTGGGAGACAGAATCCCTGAGTTCACGATTATCTTTCATCACTTTGTTCACTGAACTTAGGAACAACTAACAGCTTCATTAAGTTCCTTGGCTCTCCACATATAATCAAAGGTATTATGTATAGAGTCACTAAACTCCTTGCCTCTCCTGAGTGGTGAATCAGGAGTGTCAGGTGCAATTATTTTGCATAAGTCTCTAAACAGTTAATGCCAAGGACTCTCAGTGTTTTCCATACTGTTAGAAATACAGTCCTTGGCCGGGCGCGGTGGCTCAAGCCTGTAATCCTAGCACTTTGGGAGGCCGAGACGGGCGGATCACAAGGTCAGGAGATCGAGACCACCCTGGCTAATACGGTGAAACCCCGTCTCTACTAAAGAATACAAAAAACTAGCCGGGCGACGAGGCGGGCGTCTGTAGTCCCAGCTACTTGGGAGGTGGAGGCAGGAGAATGGCGTAAACCTGGGAGGAGGAGCTTGCAGTGAGCTGAGATCCGGCCACCGCACTCCAGCCTGGGCGAGAGGGCCAAGCCCCGTCCCAAAAAAAAAAAAAAAAAAAAAGAAATACAGTCCTTAGCATTTTGGGGTCTAATCATATTAAGCAGCGAACTCCAGAAACCCCAAAACCAATAAAAGAATTCCATCCTTAATATTCTCTTCCACTAGAACCACTCCCGCTACCAAAATTTGTATTAGTCAGAGTTCCTTAGAGGGACAGAACGAATAGGATAGATGTTTATATATAAAGGGGAGTTTATTAAGTATTAACTTACATGATCACAAGGTCCCACAATAGGCTGTCTGCAAGCTTGAGCAGCAAGGAGAGCCAGTTGGAGTTTCAAAACTAAAGAACTTGGAGTCTGATGTTCAACGGCAGGAAGCATCCAGCACCGGAGAAAGATGTAGGCTGGGAGGCTAGGCCAGTCTCACCATTTCACATTTTTCTGGCTGCTTTATATTCACTGGCAGCTGATTAGATTGTGCCCATCAGATTAAGGGTGGATCTGCCTTCCCCAGCCCACTGACTCAAATGTTAATCTTCTTTGGCAACATCCTCACAGACAAACCCAACATCAATACTTTGCATCCTTCAATCCAATCATGTTGACCCTCAGTATTAACCATCACAGCATGTTTCTCTGCCATATTTTGAAATGGCCCTGCAAAGTGTCCTTCGTGGGGGAAAATCTGCATTTGTTAAGCATCTCTATTAACATAGCTAGATCTTTTTCTTCCAGGCCCTCTCAATCCTGAAGAGATTAACTGAAAGTGTAGCACTTTTTAAAGACCTGAACAGGAAACATTTATCATCTATTGTCTCTAAGGGCAGCTGCTATAAGACATCAAAAGATTGTGGTCACCACAATTTTTTATCTTAACCTGAACATTTCCTTTCTGTTGATCCCAGGTCGTTAGACAAACTCAACCAATTGTCAACCAGAAAATACTTAAATTTTTCTATAGCCTGGAAGCCCCTGCTTTGAGTTGTCCCGCCTTTCTGAACCAAACCAATGTATTTCTTTTTTTTTTTTT
>NC_045439.1:125683466-125685398 GCF_002776525.5 Piliocolobus tephrosceles
TTTTTTTTTTTTTTTTGAGACGGAGTCTTGCTCTGCCACCCAGGCTGGAGTGCAGTGGCCGGATCTCAGCTCACTGCAAGCTCCGCCTCCCGGGTTCACACCATTCTCCTGTCTCAGCCTCCCGAGTAGCTGGGACTACAGGCGCCCGCCTCCTCGCCCGGCTAGTTTTTTGTATTTTCTATTAGAGACGGGGTTTCTCCGTATTAGCCAGGGTGGTCTCGATCTCCTGACCTCGTGATCCGCCCGTCTCGGCCTCCCAAAGTGCTGGGATTACAGGCTTGAGCCACCACGCCCGGCCACCAATGTATTTCTTAAATGTGTTTGATTGATGTCTCATGCCTCCCTAAAACATAGAAAACCAAGCTGCACCCTGACCACCTTGGGCACATGTTTTCAGGACCTCCTGTGGGCTGTGTCATGGGCCATGATTACTCATATGTTTGCTCAGGATAAACCTCTTCAAGTATTTTACAGAGTTTGACTCTTTTCTTCCACACATTGTAGTTCTGGTTTACATTTCTTTGATGATTAGTGACTGAGCTTTTTTTACATACCTGTTGGTCATTTGTATGTCTTCTAAATAATTTCTATTCAGATCATTGCCCATTTTGAAATCAGAATTTTTTTTGCTATTGAGTTGTTTGAATTTCTTATGTATTCTGGTTACCCCTTGTTGGATGGGTAGTTTGCAAATATTTTCTCCTATTTTGTAGGTGGTCTCTTCACTCTTAATGTTTCCTTTGCTGTGCATAAGCTTTTTAGCTTTATGTAATCTCATTTGTCTATTTTTGCTTTTGTTGCCTGTGCTTTTGAGGTCTTACCCGAAATGTCTTTGCCCAGATCAATATTCTGAAGCATTTATCCAAAGTTTTTTTCAGCAGTTTTATAGTTTCAGGTATTATATTTAAGTTTTTAATGCATTTGATTTGGTTTTTATATATGGTGAGAGATAAGGGTCTAGGTGTACTCTTCTACTTATAGATATCTAGTTTCCCCAGCATTATTTATTGAAGAGGCTATTCTTCCCTCAGTGTATGTTTTTGGCACATTTGTCAAAAATGAATTGACTGTAAATATGTGGATTTATTTTTGGGTTTTCTACTCTGTTCCATTGGTTTATACATCCGCTTTTATGCCAGTATCATGCTATAATGGTTACTATAGTTTTGTAGTATATTTTGAAGTCAGGTAGTACGGTGCCTCCAGCTTTATTCTTTTTGCTCTGCAGTACTTTGACTATTCTGAATCCTTTGTGGCTTCACACTTATCTTAATATTATCTTTTCTATTTCTATGTAGAATGTCACTGGTATTTTGATGGACCTTGCATTGCATCTGTAGATCACTTTGGATAATATGGACATGTTATTAATACTAATTCTTCCAATCCATGGAAAGGGATGTCTTTGCATTTTTGGTGTCCTTTTCCATTTTTTTAATCCATGTTTTATAGTTTTCACTTTGGAGATGTTTTATTTCTTTGGTTAAACTTATTTCAATTATTTTATAATATTTTGCAGCTATTGTGAATGTGATTGCTTTCTTTTTCAGATTGTTTGTTGTTGATGTATAAAAGTGCTATTGATTTTTTATGTTAATTTTGTGTCCTGCAATCTTACTGAATTCATTTATCAGTTTTAACAGCTTTTTGGTGGAATCTTTAGGTTTTTCTAGGTATAAGATTATGTCACCTGCAAACAAGGATAACTTGACTCTTTCCTTTCCAATTTGGATGTGCCCTTTTATTTATTTATCTTTTTCTTGCCTAATTTGTCTGGCTAGGACTTCCAGTAGTATGTTGAATAAAAGTGACAAAAGTGGGCATCCTTGGCTTGTTTCAGATATTAAAAGAAAGGCTTTCTGTTTTTTTCCCATCGGTATGATATTAGCTGTGGGTTTGTCATATATAACAAATATATATAGCTGTGGGTTT
>NC_045439.1:125685408-125712562 GCF_002776525.5 Piliocolobus tephrosceles
TAGCTGTGGGTTTGTCATATATAACAAATATATATAGCTGTGGGTTTTGAGGTGTATTCCTTCTACACCCAGTTTGTGTAAGTTTTCATCATGAAAAGATGTTGAATTTTAACAAATGCTTTTTTTTGCATCTATGAACGTGATCATAAGGTTTTTGTTCTTGATTATTGATTCACTTTCATGTCTGTGCATTTGAGGAGATAGCTACGTCTTACAGCTTTATGTAGTTGTTCTTTGGTGGTCTTAGGGCTTCACTTCTTAGTGTCAAAACTTAAATATGGCTTGTTATTGCTTCTGGTTCTGGGGGAGACTTATAGTGAGCACCAGAATTAAAACACTGCACTAGAACTAATTTGTTGCCCTGGCATTGTTTTCTAGTTAGGGGAAGATTTACAGAGAACACTGGAACTTAAACATTGCTCTAGAAAGAAATCACTGTCCAGTCATTGTTTCCCAGTCTGAGAAAGACATAAGCAAGCACTGCAACTTAATCCTGATCATTTAGTTGTTTGCAGGCCAGCGGAAGGCTCCATGTGAGTGCCTGGCCTTTGTGAAAAACCTGGCTAGGAATTTGGGCCTTCCCACAGATTGTGCCCCCTGTGGTGCTATGATGCCAGCCAATCTCTTCAGTGGGGTATCTTCACTGTTTGGAGCACTGAGTAGACACCATGATTCATGTGCCAGTCACTGCAGTCAACACCTCAATTCACCCCAGGTGGTCCGGTCCTCCTGGCACTCCCAATAGTTCCTGTGGGAAGGGACCAGAACGGGGCTTCCCATGAAAACTCCCAGATTAGTGGTGGGATCGGATGCTCACCTCCAACTCTCTCCTCTCACCTCAGCAAACATGGGTGTAAGGAAATGTTCCTGGAAATAAGCCAGTTTCGGCTGCTTTTTCTTGTGGCCCAATAACAAGAAGCAGACAAACTAGAAAAGAAGGGAATTTATTGTTGTTACGGGTACAGGGAGAAGGCTGGAGATAATTCCATCAGACCAACTCAAAGTGTTGCAATTTTCTTGTATAGATTGGGGTTATGTGCCTACATGCAGTATAGCATTTGTCTAAGTCTATTGATAACTAATTCTGTTTCAACTAGAAGGTCAGAGGCAAAAAAAAAAAAAAAATGCTTGGTAAGTCTGATTAAGCTGTGAGCACCCCAGTGCCTTCAAGGCCTGCCTACTGTGGTACCAGAGTGATTATTTCTATCGTACCTCCTTTACAGCTTGGTCTGGAGAGCTGCCCTAGACTCTCCAATAAATCTATTCAAACAGCTGCCTCTGTTACCTTGACTCGTCTCAGGACCCGAGATGGGTCCTGGCACTAGGAATGTAAGGCTGTCCCTATTATTTTGACTTGCTCCAGGTTAGGGAGAAGCTCATGCGAGGCTCCTGCTGACCATATGTTTCATTTCCTTGATGTCTGGCCACCGATTTCCCTAGGTTTAACAATTTGCTCAATGTTAAGGCAGCTCTGTGGAAATTTGTCTATGTAAGTGGAGTGCTATGCAGGCCTGTCTGTGTGACTGTCATGCAGGCCTGTCTGTGTGATTGTCAGGGAGAATTGGCCTGCCATAGAAATGCCATGGAAGAGGAAGGGTTGGGGAAGGCTTGGCCGCTCGGGGAAGGGTTGGCACAGTCTAAAATGGCTATTTCTCTTACTGGTGGTGGTTTGTTTTGATTCTGTGGACCAAGGGGATTTTGCCACTTCTCCCCCAAGTTCTGTTGTATTCAGGGATTCAGGGTGGTATTTTTGTCTTTGAGTAGTTTCTAGTTATATTTTTTGGTAGGGAGTGATGCCAGAGAATCTTCTACTCTACCACTTTGCTAACTTTCTTGCTCTCTCTTGTTTTTCAAAGCCATGTCTAAAGTATTTTAGTTCTCTAAAAGTATAGGGAGCCTCAGGTGTTGCTTGAGGCTATACCAGACTGGAACCTATTAGTTTCTCTTCACAGACATAAGGACCCAGAGGAAGGAAGGAAGAGACTAGAGTGACTGGCTCACATTGAATACAATCTGAATAAAGACTGGCAGTGAGCATAATATGAACTATATTATGCAGCCCTCTTAAAGTGATATTTTCTACCTTGTCATATGTTATAGATTGGCATTTAGCTTTTATTGCTGTAGAAGACTGAAAAAGAAAGGGAGAACTTCTTTGTTTCTATAACACAAGAAGTTGTCATATCTTTGGGCCTTGATGGTTCAAGTGGAAGTTAATAGCATTAGCATTAAATTCTTAGATACCTGAAAGACAGAGGAAAACCTCTGCTCAACATTTAGGCCATTTATAACAGAAAGAGAAACTTTGATAATGCCAATCAACACTCACATATAAGGTACTGAACTTTTTGTACCAGGACAATTTCAGATTCCTGGGTTTCTCTGATTCTGTAAGAAAGGTGGAAGACACCTAGAATAATAACTGAGCTACATTTTGCTGCCACCTTCAATAGTTGGGGTTTCGGTACAGATATGTTGGATTTAGAGAAGGAATTAACACTTTATTTACACCTGAGTTTGAGAAGCTCATTCACACTGCACATGTTTAGAAAGTATTTTTAAACTGTTTGTGGTCTTTGAATCTTATATTTGGTGTCTTTAGAGATTCTTATATTGTTTTTTGTTTATGGTGAAATTTTCTATGCACTCATGTATATGGTGTGCGATTCAGTTTATATGTGTGTAATCCAGTATTTCAGTAATTTTCTTTGTGAATGTGCTCTTGTCTTTCTTGTCTTTTTTATTTTAAATAAGAACATCTTTTAGTTACTCAAAAACTATGAATAATGTCAGGCTTCTGAGCCCAAGCCGAGCCATCGCATCCCTTGTGACTTGCGCTTATACGCCCAGATGGCCTGAAGTAACTGAAGAATCACAAAAGAAGTGCAAATGCCCTGCCCCGCCTTAACTGATGACATTCCACCACAAAAGAAGCGAAAATGGCCTGTCCTTGCCTTAAGCAATGATATTATCTTGTGAAAGTCCGTTTCCTGGCTCAATCTGGCTCAAAAATCTCCCCCACTGAGCACCTTGTAAACCCCACTTCTGCCCGCCAGAGAACAACCCCCCTTTGACTGTAATTTTCCTTTACCTACCCAAATCCTGTAAAACAGCCCCACCCTTATCTCCCTTCGCTGACTCTCTTTTCCAACTCAGCCTGCCTACACCCAGGTGATTAAAAAGTTTTTTTAATCAAAACCTGTTTGGTGGTCTCTTCACACGGACGCGCATGACAGATACCATTCTCAGTTCAATCATGAGTGTAAAGGTTTGAGATATAAATATTGCCTCAAAATGTTTGTGAAAATTTAAAGCTAGTTAAAACCTATATTTTTTCTACTGGATTTAACTAAGAGACACCCTGGGATTTATTCACAAAGGTTAGTCTAATTCTAAGGATTAAAGTTTTATAATCTGTCTTTTCTCAACCACTTAAACTAAGGCATAGATTTCCTGATGCTGATGAAAATTGAGTTTACTGATATAAACATGTGGGAGTTTGGAAAAATAGCACTTAATATTTAAGAACATGCCCAATCCAGATCTTAAAACTTCACTTCTTCAATGACATTTTGTTATTTTTTTGAATTTGTAAAATTGTCTATTTTAAAGATTAGAATAAAAAATTGACCAGAAATATATCATTCAGAAATTACAACTTATTTTCTATTTTATTTTTTTCTTTTCTTTCCCATGTAATCTATATTTCTGTTAATTGGGAACGTGCTATAGATGGAGTGTTTTGATTTTCTCCCAGCTAAACAGCAAAGCACGTTTATTATTTTCAGATTTGGTCTCTATTCCCTTTTTGTGTAATAGGGAACAGCCCTTCTGTCAACAATTGGAGTTCTGTTGGGTTTTAATTGTGCAGTTTTGCCTTTACTTCTGAAAGAAGACATGTGTTTCAGGTAGCCAATCAGAGTGCCCCACATCCCTGGATTTATTCATGTGGCAGAAGCACGGCCAATCAGAAAAGTTATTTTCCATGTTGGGTGAAGGTGGGAGAAAATGGCATTTCCTACTGTGACCCTAAATATAAGGCCACAAAGGGACAGTGTCTCTCCATGTAATGACTGCGTCATTACATGGAGAGACCCTACGTGAGAATAAAGTGAATGTACAAAGGAGAGTAGAGTGGGAGAGAGTAGAAACAAGAGTCTAGTCAAGAATTTGATTTCTGTCTCCTGCCCTACCTCTTGGACTTCCAACTTCTGTGAGTCAATACAATGCCCCTTGCATTTAAGGTAATTTATTTGGAATTTTTCTCACTGTCAACCAGGGAGTCCTACTACTATAATATTATATCACAAAATATTTAATATCTCTAAAATTTTTAATTCTTTTATTTTTTCTGTTCTCTTTGTTTCTCAGATGATCTAAAATTTTATTGATTAATAAATTTGTAAATTCTGAAAAACAGCCCATTCTAAGAATATACAATTCTATGAACATAAAATACTGTCTCAATAAATATTAGCTCTTATAATACTAATTATTGTTGCAATGTTTATTGTCATTTCTATAAACACATCAGACTCATTTTAACCTTTCCTTTTCCCACCTTTTTGGATATTTATATTTTAAAATTTCAGTTTTTTCCCCTTTTAAGTAAAATTTGCTGTTTGTCTTTCAATATAAATTATTGCAACTTAAAATTCTAGCTATTGAAATGCTAGAGGAAAGTATCAGCTATTCTTTTTATTGTATTTCTCAAATTTTCCAAAAAATTATAACCATTTCTTTCTGACAGAAACATCTTATCACACTTTCATCAGCAATGAGTTTGTAAGTTATTATAATTATTGTCAATTTAAAAGATTTAATTTAGTTTTTCCTTTTGTGATTAAGGCTATATAATTATTATATGATCATGATTTATTGATGCTTCATTATATAAGGTGTTCAAAAAATATTTTAAAAAATTAATTTAATTTAAATCAGTTTTAAATTTAAATTTTAATCTTAAATTTAAAAATTTAAAATACCACTTAATAATCCTTCTGAAATACATTGGTTCACCTACAAGCCCATTACTTATACCAATCTTTTCTTTTTACTGTAAACTTCTTATGTGTGTGGTTAAATACAGAGTTCTGAGCTGGGGCTCAGAACTTGCATTTTAGGAAGAGAAACTAGATAGACAACCTTTCCAAGGCCTTTCTCAGTCTGCAAATCTAAGTTGCAATAAACCTTCCAAGCAAGTTTAAAAACAGGGAGGAAAAGCAGGGACTTAAACAGGTATTTGTGTGCCCATGTTCATAGCAACATGATTCACAATAGCCCAAAGGAGGAAGCCACTCATCCCATTCTTCTTCCAGAACATTTGCTGAAAAGGCTGAACATTTTCCCTACTGTTTTCTGATGTTTTCTTTTTCACAAGTTCATTTTAATGCATATTAAGAAATTCCTTCTTCAACTTCAGTGAGCTAAGAATCACCTTTAAATTTGTTTAAAATGCAAATTTCTGGATTCATCCACAGAAATTTCAATTAGTGAGAACCCAGGAAAAACCAAGACGCCTACATTCCACAGGTAGGCCAGGAGTTTCTGCTGTGTGAGATTACCAGGCAAAAACTTCAGAAACACTGAGTGGTCTTGTTTCAACACTATTTATTCTGTGTTCTCCCTCCCTCCCTCACTGCTACCCTGTCTCTCTCTCTCTGTCTCTCTCTTCTGTCTCTCTTTCTCCCATTTACTGTTAATCCTCATTTCTACCACCTGTCCCAGGCACCCTATAATCTACTTTCTGTTTGTCTCTGTGGTGAACATTTGAATAAGAAGAGGAATGAGTGTAGATTGCTTTATGAGATATCAAAATGTTTCATAAAATGATAATAAGTACAGGTACAGTGGAGTGCACCTGTAGTCCAAGCTACTTGGTAGGCTGTGGGAGGATACCTTGAACCCAGGAGTTCTGAGTCAACCGAGGCAACATTGTGAGACTGTGACTCTTAAAAACAACCAGTAAAATTATAATAAGTAAAACAGCATATTATGGCATATCAAAACAGAAAAAAGTGTTCAGAAACAGAATTATGAAATATAGAAAGTAGCTTTTAAAATTAGAGATGAGAGAATAGTTTTTTTCCCAAATAATTGATGCTGAGATTATGTATAAACCATGTGAAAAAAGACCACACTACGTTCTTACTATGCATTAAAATAAATTCCATATGGTTGAAAGATTTCTAAAAATCTGTAAGAGTGACAGAATGGAGTACAAAAAAAATACACATACTTTGAGATGAGAAAGGATTTTGAGAAGAATGAAACCACAATTGGATTCATAAATCAAGAATTAAGAAGTTTGCAGATTTAAAAAACAAGAGAGTGTTCTGGACAGGCCCTATGCATGTTCTCCGGAAGTAGAAAGGGCAGGGCCACAGCTGCCTGAATTCTGCTCTTCACACGTGTACGGTCCATGTTTTCTCCAGATCAAGATGTTGCAGAGGCTCCACGTTCTCATGAGAATATGTTCTGAGCTCTCTGACCTGTCACCATGGGATCACTCTTCTGAAGAGACTTCCTGGAGGACACTGATGAGAGTGTGAAAGCAGGGATGGGAGGAAAAGCAGGGAGGGGAGGACAGTGTGGCACATGGCCACCCCAGAGTGCCCATTCTCACGTCACTATTTTACGCAGCTTTTTCTTTTCTTTTACATTCTTTGCACTCCTATGCTCAACTTTCTTTTTTTTTTTTTTTTTTTTTTTTTTTTTTTTTTTTTTTTTGAGGCGGATCTTGCTCTGTCGCCCGGACTGGAGTGCAGTAGCCGGATCTCAGCTCACTGCAAGCTCCGCCTCCCGGGTTTACGCCATTCTCCTGCCTCAGCCTCCCGAGTAGCTGAGACTACAGGCGCCCGCCACCTCGCCCAGCTAGTTTTTGTATTTTTAGTAGAGACGGGGTTTCACCGTGTTAGCCAGGATGGTCTCGATCTCCTGACCTCGTGATCCGCCCGTCTCGGCCTCCCAAAGTGCTGGGATTACAGGCTTGAGCCACCGCACCCGGCCTTCAACTTTCATATTGTCTCCATTTTCTGATTCCATCATTCTCTAACCTTTCTACACACATACGAACAAACTCAGTATCCAGCCTAGAACAGGAGGTTGTCCATCTCCATCACTGATAGATCAAGGTCTCCAGGGAACGACTGTTAGAGAATCACTCAGGTTGCCACCAAGTAGGACTTCTTTTACAAAGAGCTTGGTAAGGTAAGAAAACTCAGGAGATTGTTGCTGCAATAAAACAGTTAGTTATTCATGGAGTGTGGACCGATTTGTCAAAGCATTCTAGGGGCTCAAATTCAGTTTTAGGATTGGCCATTTCAGTAGTCACCGTGTTTGACAGCCTAGAGAGGGAGATACAGTCTAGCCTTAGGAAGGAAAACCAGACTGACAGAGGCCATATAATAGCAGCTAAGAACAGATGTGTGGAAATTAGACAAAAATAGGCTTGAACCAGGAGTCTGCCAGATCTAATGTAAGATTTTCAGCAACTTCCCTTCACAGAGAGATATTAATAACTTTACCTTCTTTTTGCAACTTTCATTGTTATAACAACAACAATACTAAAAATAATATATTTATTATAGGGTTGTTTGGATGATGGTGATAATGTACTTAAAGTGCTTAGTCTAGTGCTTGGCACTTAACTCCTCATTATGCTAGCTATTAGTGTGTATCATTGTTTTTAGTTTAGGGTGACTTCAAGAATGTATTTATCCCAGCTGCTCAAAACTTGAACCTTCCTTGATCCCTTTCCCAAAGGCATCTATGGTCAGAAAAGAGCAAGAGGAAAAAGAAAGACACAGTTAAAGAATTTTTTCTTATCAAAGTGGAATGTTTGAAAGGGGAGGGTGGCTCTTTTCAGAGCAAGTTCTCAACTCCTGGAAAGGGAAAAGATGCATTTGTTTCAGAGGGAAGGAGCATGTGAGCCTCCTCTCTGCCTCCCTCGCTTTCTCCCCACTGCTGTCTTGATTTCCTTTCTCCTTCCCTCTCTCCTTAATCTCTCTCTCTCTCTTTTTTTTTTTTTTTTGAGGCGAAGTCTTGCTTTGTCGCCCAGGCTGAAGTGCAGTGGCACCATCTTGGCTCACCACAAGCTCTGCCTCCCGGGTTCACACCATTTTCCTGCCTCAGCCTCCTGAGTAGCTGGGACTACAGGCGCCCGCCACCTCGCCCGGCTAATTTTTTGTATTTTTAGTAGAGACGGGATTTCACCATGTTGGCCAGGATGGTCTCGATCTCCTGACCTCGTGATCCGACCGCCTTGGCCTCCCAAAGTGCTGGGTTTACAGGCGTGAGCCACCGCGCCTGGCCTTTAATCTCTCTCTTGCTCCATTTCTTCCTTGTTTCCTTTTCTTCCTCCTTACTTTTATTTCTCTCCCTCTCATTCTCCTTCCTTTCACCTTTTCTTCTCTTACCACAGCTCTAGGCTGAACTGTAGGCCTAGTTAGGTCATTTCTGTGAATAATTTAGAAGTATTCAGATCGATTATGAGTTGGCGATTTAAAAATGATCCAAAATCTTAGAGCCCAGAACAGCAATATGTGGCATAAATGTGCCCCTCACAGGAAATGTGAAGCAAGCACATTATCACAATAGAACGTATCTCCTTATCTCTTTTAGTGTCTACGGGAAAAATGATGAGAACTCTGATCAGCACACACCCACTGCTCCTGCTTCTATTGCTGCAGCAGCTGTTGCAGCCAGTGCAGTTTCAAGAGGTGGATACAGATTTTGATTCCCCAGAAGATGAAATGGAAGAATTTAAAGAGTATTTGGAAGAATTTTACAGGACAGGGCCCACCAAACCACCTACCAAAGAAAAAGTCAAAAAACGTGTCATTATTGAACCTGGAATGCCATTATATGATAGGGACTACTGTAATGCAGAAATTATGAGAAAAAATGTCTACTACAAATTCCGTTGTGTGACAGAACATTACTTCCTCCTTATGCAATATGACGAGCTGCAAAAAATCTGTTACAACAGATTTGTGCCATGTAAGAATGGAATTAGGAAATGCAACAGGAGCAAGGGTCTTGTAGAAGGAGTGTATTGTAATTTAACAGAAGCGTTTGAAGTACCATGGTGTAGATATCAATCATTTTATAGGAAGGGCTATGTCCTTATCACCTGTGCATGGCAAAATGAAATACACAAACTTATTCCTCATACTATAAATGATCTCGTGGAGCCACCTGAACACAGAAGTTTCCTCAATGAGGATGGTGTCTTTGTCATACCGCCCTAGCAGAGTGTTCTCTGAGAGCTTAGGGTGGGAGGAATAATCCTCTCCATACTGATCCTTACAGATCAAAGTTGAGAATGGTAATTTTGTTTCCATTCACTTTAATCACCCACCTTCCTTTCTTCCTTTCCCAACACCTCACAAAAGCACCATAGCCTCGGTTCACAGACAGTGCTCTGAGATGTGGTCTCATGCAGGTCCCATAAGTTAGCATGCCTTGAATGTGTTATGGATACAGATGCCTGCAGTGGAAGGATGACTGGCACCAAGAGGAAAAGGAAACGGTTGCCCGAAATGTGCTCCGAAGACACATCCATGTGATTCTCTAGTTCAGCAGAAAGAATAAAAAGTGCTTCAATCTAGTGCAGTGGCTCTGGTATGGTGATGTGGGGTTTCTCAGTTTGGAACTTTCTTCCTTGTGACACAAAAATCCCTTTCAGACATTTATGTAATACATCTTTCTAGGGCTACGTGTGTGGCGATTTCACTTGTCTTATTCTTTCTTACAGGGCAATACGTAGATTCAGATGTGGGCAGCTCAGGATAAAGCCTTTCTGTATTTAGGAAAGCAAACTCCCCAAAGGACATTTCTGTCGTCCAATGTTAGTGTGAATTCCCACATCTTTACTTTAATTTAGCTTAGATGTTTGTGTTTACAAAATTACAGTTTCTCACTTTTACAAATAGTCACAATTATCTACAATTATTTTCCTCACTTTCTAGTAGATGTGGCTGCCTCTGAGAATACATCACCTCAGAGAGCGGCTGGAGGATCAGTCTGATGAAAGAAAAGGAGAAAATTATCTCCTTTTCTTCAACTTTCTTTCTTTTTTTTTCTTTTTTTGAGATGGGGTTTCGCTCTTGTTGCCCAGGCTAGAGTGCAATGGCGCTATCTTGGCGCACTGCAACCTCTGCCTCCCAGGTTCAAGCGATTCTCCTGCCTCAGCCTCCCTAGTAGCTGGGATTACAGGCATGTGCCACCACGCCTGGTTAACTTTGTATTTTTAGTAGAAACAGGGTTTCTCCATGTTAGTCAGGCTGGTCTCGAACTCCCGACTTCAGGTGATACGCCCACCTCGGCCTCCCAAAGTACTGGGATTACAGGCACGAGCCACCGCACCTGGCCTTCTTCAAACTTCTTAACATCTTGTTACTATTACTGCTTAAAACTTTCTGAAACAGGGATAAATAGTAGTAATGGGGGATGGTAGGGAGGTGCCCATTGCTCTTTGCACGCTTTACCCAAGTCCAGTCTGTTAGTCTCCTCCCATCCCTTACCCTGTCTTTACGCTCAGAGCTGAGCTCCTAATTTACCAATAAGTTGATGTAAGTAAGGGCCTAGAACTAAGGACTGCTAGACCCCATTTTAGTGTCTAAGGGAGGAACACAGGAATTCAAGCTTCTAGGCACTAGTGATGGTTGATTTTATGTGTCAACTTGATTGGGTTAGGGGATGCTCACATAAACATTTTTTTCTGAGTTTAAGTGTGAGAGTGTTTCTGGAAAAGGTTAGCATTTAATCCATAGACTGAATAAAGATCTCTCTCACCCATGCAGGTGGGCATCGTCCTATCTGTTAAGGGCCTAAATGGAACAAAAAGGCAGAGCAAGGGCAAATGGACTCTCTCTGCTTGAACTGAGACATCCACCTTCTCCTGCTCTTGGACATCAGTGTTTCTGGTTTTGGGCCTTTATATTCAGACTAGAACTTACGACATTGGCTCTCCAGATTCTCGAAACTTTGGGTTTGGACTGGAACTCCATCACCAGCTTCCCAGCTTGCAGATGGCAAATTGTGGGGCTTCTTAGCCTCAATAATTGTGTGGGCCAATTCCACATGATAAATCTCTTTCCATGTATCGATATATGCTCTGTTGGTTCTTTTTCTCTAGAGAACCATGACTAATACAGCACCAGTCTTCATTTGGAGGCACATGGCTTTTCATTGAAATGTCTGAGTGAATAAGGTACCATCCAACTTTTAGAAATCTCCGGCCGGGCGCGGTGGCTCAAGCCTGTAATCCCAGCACTTTGGGAGGCCGAGACGGGTGGATCACGAGGTCAGGAGATCGAGACCATCCTGGCTAACACGGTGAAACCCCGTCTCTACTAAAAAAAAAAAAAAAAAAAAAAAAGTACAAAAAACTAGCCAGACGGGGTGGCGGCGCCTGTAGTCCCAGCTACTCAGGAGGCTGAGGCAGGAGAATGGCGTGAACCCGGGAGGGGGAGCTTGCAGTGAGCTGAGATCTGGCCACTGCACTCCAGCCTGGGTGACAGAGCGAGACTCCGTCTCAAAAAAAAAAAAAAAAAGAAATCTCCATGACACCTTCTAAAACTCAACCTTTTGTACATGAGCTGAAGAAATCCTGCACATGGGCTAGCCTGGCTGTGTTCTACAGACCATCTCTCTGGGTCATGCTCATCTCATTGATCTTGGAGGTTATACAACATAAAATATATTTATAAGAATACAGCCAGGCACAGTGGCTCATGCCTGTAATTCCAGCACTTGGGGAGGCTGAGGCGGGCAGATCACCTGAGGTCAGGAGTTCAAGACCAGCCTGGCCAAAATGGCGAAACCCTGTCTCTACTGAAAATACAAAACTTAGCCACGCATGGTGGCCCATGCCTGTAATCCCAGCTACTCAGGAGGCTGAGACAGGAGAACCACTTGAACCCGGGAGGCAGGGGTTGCAGTAAGCCAAGACTGCGCCACTGCACTCCAGTCTGGGTGACAGAGACAGACTCTGTCTCAAAAAAAAAAAAAGAAAGAGTATGGTATAGTACAATAACTAAGACATGAAAACAATCACGACGAACTTTTCTCTCTCCAGAATAGAAAATCTGATCCAAATGCCTTTTAGAATTAGAATCGTAGAAATAGAATAAGGCTCATTTGCACAGATTTCCCCTGTAGTCTAATATTGCACAAGAAACCAAGATCCAGGCCCGTATCCACCAGATTCCCTATGATAAGTCCAAGCTGTAATTTCAGCTTCACTGATTATAATATTTCAAATAGTTATTGTCCAACATATATTAACACTCTATCCTTAATAATATCGAACTTCATTATTAAAATGAACATCGTACATGACTTTGACTCACATAACAATTTATTATTTATGCTAGCATTCCTTGAGATGATACTCCATTAATTATTTCAATTGTAGTAAAATATACCTGACATAAACTGACCATTTTAATCATGTTAAGTGTGCAGCTCAATAGCATTAGGTATATTCACATTGCCGTGCAACCATCACCATGATCCATCTCCAGAACTTTTTTCATCTTGCAAAACTAAAACTCTGCTCATTTAAATAATAATTCCCCTTTCAACCTTTCCACCAGTTTCTGGCAACCACTATTCTCCTTTCTGTCTCTATGAATTTGACTGCTCCGGATACCTCATATAAGTAGACTCATACAGTATTTGTCTTTTTATGACTTGCTTATTTCACTTGGCCTGATGTCTCCAGGTTTTACTCATGTGTCGTAATTTTCTTCTTTTTAAAGGCTCAATAATATTCCCTTGTATGTGTATAACACATTTTTTTATCCATTCATCCATTGAGGATGCTTGAGTTGTTTTCACCATTTGGCTACTATAAATGTTGCTGCTATGAACATTGACATACAAATATCTGTTTGAGTCCTTGCTTTCCTGTTTTTTTTTTTTTTTTTTTGGTGTATGTATGCATAAGTGGAATTGCTGGATCATATGGTAATTCTATTTTTTTTTTTTTAAGAAACCACTATACTGTTTTCCACAGTGACTGAACCATTTTACATTCCAATCAGCAGTGCACTAGGGTTCCAGTTTCTCGAAACCCTCAATACTTCTTTTATATATATATAATAGCAATTTCTCTTTTTTTTTTTTTTTTTTTGAGACGGAGTCTCGCTCTGTCACCCAGGCTGGAGTGCAGTGGCCGGATCTCAGCTCGCTGCAAGCTCCGTCTCCCGGGTTCACGCCATTCTCCTGCCTCAGCCTCCCGAGTAGCTGGGACTACAGGCGCCCACCACTGCGCCCGGTTAATTTTTGTATTTTTAGTAGAGACGGGGTTTCACCGTGTTAGCCAGGATGGTCTCGATCTCCTGACCTCGTGATCCGCCCGTCTCGGCCTCCCAAAGTGCTGGGATTACAGGCTTGAGCCACCGCGCCCGGCCTATAATAGCAATTTCAATGGATATGAAGTGGTGATGCAATATTAATTTTAAATTATACTTACTCAGTGAAAGAATGTAGGCAAAGCATTCCCAAGAGTAAGAAAAACTATAAACACAGCATTTTGTTTCCTAACCAAAATAAACCCAACTGGTATTCTCTTTGAAAATTTCTAATGTATATGATGTTATTGAATAAGTAAATAGGAGAAAAGTCTAGTCCAATGAATAGACAGCACAGTTGTTCCTATCCCCTTGTGTTAGTGGAAGTTGCGAGACAAAGTAGTAAATGCCATGTTTGCTCATTTCTGCATGCCAGCATAATTTCACAAAGCCCCTCCTCACTCTATGACAACCTGCAGCTCTTTGAGAAGAACGTTTGAAGATACTACAGAATAGAGCACGCGGTCCCCATGCTCCATATCTGTTTACCTAACTCACTGTATTCCTGTGGTCTGTAGAACATAGCCAGGCTAGCCCATGTGCAGAATTTCTTCAGCTCATGTACAAAACGTTGGATTTCAGAAGGTGTCATGGAGATTTCTAAAAGTTGGATGGTACCTTATTCACTCAGACATTTCAATGAAAATGACACTAGTCCTTGTGTTTTCTTACTCATAAAATAAGGCCCGACCGGGTTAGTGATTACACTTCTGTAATCTATAACCAGGTGTACTCTTACATCCAAATCTTGATGTGATTCTGCTTTAATGTAACTTCTGAGCAACTTTGATGTGATTTTGCGTATATTGAATCTTTACCTCCTATAAATTGTGAACTAAAATACTGCGTTGGAGCCGTCTGATAGAACCCTTCTAAAGAGCTGCTCCTGGGCTATAGGCCTCCCAGCCTGCAGACCTCAGTAAGACTTCTGAATAAAACTAACTTTAATTATTTAAAAGTTGGATTTTCTTTTTCTTTAGTTGACAGGATTCTCCAGGGGAACAGAATCAATAGGATAGATATATGCAAGGGAATTTATTAGGGAGAATGGGCTCACATGATTAAAAGTGAAGTCCCACAATAGGCTGACGGGCCATATGCAAGCTAGAGAATGATAGAAGCTGGTAGCAAGCAGGCTGTTAGAGAAGCTTGTCTGAGGCTGAAGACCTCAGAGCTGCCACAGGGTGGGGAGGTTGTGGGGAGCAAGCAGCCAATTGGATGGTGCCTGCCCACATTGAGGGCAGGTCTTCCTCTCTCAGTCTTATCTGCCAGTCTCCTCTGGAAACTGCTCAACTGCCAATCTCCTCTGGAAACACCTCCACAGACATCCCCAGAAACAATGCTTCTCCAGCCATCTAGGCATCCTTCAACCCAATCAAGCTGACACCTAATTTAACCATTCACACCTTTCTATTCTAGCACAATATTCCTAGATGACATTAGGAAAAGAATAAAACCAAAGCTAGTAACTATCCCTGTGCTGCTCCTTGAAAATTGATGACACTAAAGTGAACCCTATTCATTTGCCCTGTAATATTTTGGTACAAAGTTGAATTAATATTCCTGATAAATTCAGAGCCAATAACTTTTATTCATATATATATGTGTGTATATATATGTGTATATATATGTGTGTGTATATATATGTGTGTGTGTATATATATGTATATACATATATATATGTATACACAATACCTCACACTGTATCTTCTTTATGATATAAAATTTTTGAAGTTTTTTTATACACCCTTTGACTGTGCATCATTACCTATTGTGTCACAAGTAAGGAGGTCATATTCTCTGTCCACTGTTTCCTGTTTTTCTGGTCTCACAACAAATAAGGATAAAAAATGAAATCACATATTTTATCCAAATCTTTCTTTTCTTTCTCTCTCTAAGATGGATCTTTCTCACATGTCTCTGACATAAGATCACGACTACTATGGCTACTATAAATGTTGCTGCTATGAACATTGACATACAAATATCTGTTTGAGTCCTTGCTTTCCTGTTTTTTTTTTTTGTGTGTGTGTGTATGTATGCATAAGTGGAATTGCTGGATCATATGGTAATTCTATTTTTTTTTTTTAAAGAAAAGGTTGCTTTAAATAAGCAACCTTGTGAGCTGTCATATTTTTGGAAACACAAGGAAGCAATGGCCCATCCCCTCCTCATCACATTTGATGCATCCGTTGCATCATTTGCTTTGAGTACAAGAAGAAATATTCCACCTAATTTTCCATAGTTGAAAGATTACAAGCGCTAGTCATCAATATCAAGTTCTTCTTAAAAGATCAAAGGAGATACCTGCAGCAACCTGGAGCCTCTGGAGCGTGCCTCGAGTCCTATCAAACTGAAGGTAAATTAGTCTTTAACCAAGTGAGATTTTAAATTCAGGGGCATTTCCCATAAGATAGATGTTTTCCAACCACTAGATTATAACTTCAAGTGAACAAGAACATTCGCAGTAATGGGTATATATACAAATACGCTGCCTTACTTAATTCAAAAAATCAAATATTTGACGTTATTCCACTGTCAAAGATTTTCTTCCTTCTGTTTTTAAAATATGTTCATTACAAGTGGGTACAAGCAACTCATCACTTCAATATATACCCTAGTGTAATAATGCCCGAGTATTTCCATATTGAAATGCATAATATTTTGGCATTCTCTCATTCTTTTCTATCCTCAATGCCTAGTGCCTGCCACTTAATATTCAATAAGTATTTTTAAATGAATGAATACATTACATATAATATAGAATTTTCAATTGTATAAACATTTTGATGAACTAATTTTTTATGCATATTCCACAGCATGCACTGTGTTCATTGTTCAGTTTAGAGACCAACAAAGGGAAGAGCAGCACATTTTTGGATTTTCCATATTGGTCTAGCAACCTGTGCAGCAAACGTCAAAATAGAAAGTGGGCTTCTAAGGAGGAGGCAACATTAAGAATATGAAAGGGAGGAATTTGAAGAGAAAATGAGAGTAAGAAAATGAGGGATTTTACCCTGCTTGAGAAACAGGATGGAAGATGACCAAGGGTTGGACACGAAAAGACCTCTAAAGAGATGTTTATGACAGGAAGAAGAGTAAGGCCAGTAAAGGGGCACTGCTAATACATGGGAACTAAGGCAATAGTGAGTGTTACCCAATGTCTGCGCTTTCACATCTCCTGCCCCTTTCTGAACGGAGAATGTGGAGGTCACGGGGGAGGGCAGAGGGAGAAAGAAAGTCCTAGGCCTGTGTTGCAATAGCACACATGCCCACTTGTTAATTTTTGGTGAGGCACTGAAAGCTTAATAGTTGCCATAATCTATTCCAACTTAAGATATAGGTTGCATCTTTAGAAAAATGGACATTGAAAGCCTATTAGTGAATCATTTGTTGAAATTTTGAGCCCAGCATTTGGAGACGCTTCCAGTGAAAGAAGTTCAACAAGTAAGTGAAGATCTGAGACTACTGGTCCTGTAGCTTGTAGTAATTAAGATGTAGAAAAAAATTAATGCAACAATGATTCCAAAACACAGTAGTTCAAACAAATAGGAGTTTATTTATCAGCAGGGCCCAGTGGCTCACGCCTGTAATCCCAGTACTTTGGGAGGCCGAGGAGGGTGGATCACCTGGGGTCAGGAGTTCAAGACCAGCCTGGCCAACATGGTGAAACCCCATCTCTACTAAAAATACAAAAATTAGCTGGGCGTGGTGGTGTGTGCCTGTAGTTCCAGCTAGTCGGAAGGCTGAGGCAGGAGAATCACTTGAAACTGGGAGGCAGAGGTTGTAAGTGAGCCAAGATCATGCCACTGTGCTCCAGCCTGGGCAATTCTGTCTCAAAAAAAAGAAGTTTATTTCTCCCTTACATAACAATCCAGGGAAAGGCTTTTCTCCATGTGATCATTGAGGAACTGGGGTTTATCAAGGTTGTGATTCTACCATTTCCCAGTTCTGAGGTGTATCTCGGTCTGGTTGGTTGAAGCCAGCTCACCACAGATCTATCTGCCTTTCAGTGCATGGGAATAAGAAAAAGTAAAGTAGAGGGAAACCAGATTTCTCTAAAGAAGACATAGCTAAGAATTTGCTCACATTTTTTCAACTCACATCAACCTGGCCAGAGGACAGTGACATGGACATGTTTAAGGTAGGGAGTTTGGGAAATGCAGCCTGGTTCTAGAAGGAAGAATATGTATCCTGGGAAACAATTACCAGTCTGTCAAACATTTCACCTTACCTAATAAAATGAATTTTCTTTTTTTTTTTTTTTACACGAAGTTTCACTCTTGTTGCCCAGGCTGGACTATAGGGACGCAATCTTGGCTCACTGCAACCTCCACCACCTGGGTTCAAGTGATTCTCCTGCCTCAGCCTTCCAAGTAGTTGGGATTACGGGCATGTGCCACCACGCCTGGCTAATTTTTTGTATTTAGTGGAGACGGGGTTTCACCACGTTGGTCAGGCTGGTCTCAAACTCCTGACCTCAGGTGACCCACCCACCTTGGCCTCCCAAAGTGCTGGGATTACAGGCATGAGCCACCATGCCTGGCTGAAATTTTTTTTTCTTATTGTTTGTTTTTCAGCTTTAAGCATCTGCCTAGACCCACTCTAGACCTCTGCAGGAATTCTGGGAACACACTCACTACTCTACTGCCTCCTAGGCTGTGCAACTCTATGTAAGGCTGCTAGTGAGAAATAGAGTCTTGGCTACTTTTGCAAGGTCTTATCTCAGTCAACTGCAACAGAAGTACAGAATCCATTGCCAACAATTTCTGCCGAGAGTGACTGCTGAAACCTAACTGCAAAGGCTTGGTTCACTGGTTCTCAACTTCGCCTAATTAACCAGAGTCTCCTGTAAAACTTTTAACAAAAATGCCAAAGCTCAGGCCCACTCCTGGAGATTTAATTCACTATGTGTGGGTAAGACCTAGCCATCTGTATTTTTTTAATGTGTCACAGACAATTAAAGTTTCAGCCAGAGCTTTGGATCATTGGTTAGCATCATACCAGAAGTCTAATACTAAAACAAGCCATCAAGAAGATATTATATCCAAAAAAAACACTTTCCTTTACTAAAGATGTATACATCAGGCTATCACAGATGAATGACAATAGCTATTAACATTCTACATCTTGCTAGCTCTCCTTGCTCTGGTTGAAATTAAGCAACCTATTACAAATAACCAAGGAGGCTCCCTACGGTGCCTCACACCTGTAATCCCAGCACTTTGGGAGGCTGTGGCTGGTGGATCACCTGAGGTCAGGGGTTCGAGACCAGCCTGGTCAACGTGGTGAAATCCTGTCTCTATTAAAAATATAAAAATGAGCTGGGCATGGTAGTGGGCGCCTGTATTCGCAGCTACTCAGGAGGCTGATACAGGAGAATCACTTGAACTCAGGAGGCAGAGGTTGCAGTGAGCCAAGATCATGCCACTGCACTCCAGCCCAGGCATTAAGAGTGAGACTCCATCCCAAAACAAAACAACAACAACAACAACAAAAGTAACCAAGGAATGAGAGTCTTTATGGCAGTCTGGTTCACCCTATAGGTGACATGACTGCATCTGGAAGTCCAATTCGGCCGCCATTGTGCAGGGTTATCTTGGAGATGTTATCTGCCTCTCCACTCATCATCTAGGCTACATGGAGCCTGAAAGCATTTCAAGAAGGCTGAGCATCCTCTCTGATGGTTTGTGATGTGCCTCATCATTTATTCTGATGAGGGTGTAACCTAAGGACTTTTTCTTCAATGTCATCTCCAGTTTACCTAATGAAACTTTTCATTCTCCAAGACTAAGCCTCACCAGAAGAAACTGAGAGATGTGTGCCTAATGGTTTTGCTCTCATATTCTCCTTCTATTCTCATTACTATCATCCCTCTGGTTTTGGCTGGAAATAGGGCAAAGCGTTCTTTTGCTTGTCCTTGTCAAATTCTTTTATTTGCAAGTAACAGTAAGCCGCATGGCCTAGCTAGCCTAAGTTTTTCTACAAACTTAATTGAGAAATCAGATTTTTTTTCTGTTTCTTTAGAGGTGAAGGTCTCACCATGTTGCCCAAGCTAGTCTCAAACTCCTGGGCTCAAGTGATCTACCCTCCTTGTAATCCCTCTCAAAACGCTGGGATTACAGACACGAACCTCTGTGCCTGGCCAGATTTTTTCCTGACAGAAACTAATCTCAGGACTAGGGAAGGAAAATGTGAGATGAGCCTACACTATCTTGTAATTCTAGAAAATATGGAAATATTCTGAAAAGGATAAGGGCCTGAAGGGGCACTTAATGACCAAAGCTGGAACAATTTTAGCACCAGAATAAATTTTAAAATACCATCACATTGGGGATTAAGTGTAAATAAACACATTTTTAAAACAGTGTTGCATGTAAACTCAGAATAGAATAAACATTCATGAAGTCTACACTGCTGTGAGTTTTAACTCAGAATAAAATAAATATCCAAGCTGGACATGATAATGTGTCCCTAAAGTCCCTGCTACTCAGAAGGCTGAGGTAGGAGGATCCTTGAGCCCAGGAGCCTAGAAATCTAAAAGGTTGAACTCATGGAAGTACCGAGTAGACTTCAACAAACTAGGCATAGAAGGAACACATCTCAAAATAATAAAAGCCATAAATGACTGCCAACATCATACTGAGCAAGGAAAAGCTGAAAGCATTTCACCTAGGAACTGGAACAAGACAAGGATGCTCACTTTCACCATTTCTACTCAACATAGTACTGGAAGTCTTAGCTAGAGCAGTCAGGCAAGAGAAAGATAAAGGAAATTCAACTTGGAAAAGAGGAGATTGAACTATCTCTATTTCCAATGATATGATCTTATACCTTGATATGATCTTATACCTAGAAAACCCTAAAGACTCCTCCAAAAGACTCCTAGATCCAATGAATGAATTCAGTAACTTCTCAGGTAACAAAATCAATACACACAAATTAGTTGCACTGTTATACCAACAATGACCAAGATGAGAATCAAATCAAGAATTCAATCCCTTTTACAATAGCTACAAAAAATGAAATACCTAGGGATATACTTAACCAAGGATGTACAAGGAGAACTACAAAATACTGCTGAAAGAAATTGTAGATGTCACAAACAAATGGAAATACATCCCATGCTCATGGATTGGACGAATCAATATTGTAAAATGACCATACTGCCCAAAGCAATCTATAGATTCAATGTAATTCCTATCAAAATATCAACATCATTTTTCACAGAATTAGAAAAACAATTCTAAAATTAACATGGAACAAAAAAAAAAAGAGCCTGAATAGCTATCCTATTCAGGATCCTAAGCGAAAAGCAATCCTAAGCGAAAAGAACAAATCTGTAGTAATCACATGACCTGACTTCAAATTATACTACAAAACAACACAGTACTGGTATAAAAGTAGATACACAGACTAATGAAACACGCTAGAGAACACAGAAATAAAGCAAACAAAAACATAAATAAGGGAAAGGACACCCTATTCAATAAATGGTGCTGGGAAAATTGGAGAGCTACGTGTAAAAGAATGAAACTGGATCCTTATCTCTCACCTTATATAAAAATCAATTCAAGATGGATCGAAGACAAATCTAAGACCTGAAATCACAAAAATTCAAGGAGATAATCTAGGAAAAACTCTTCTAGACATTGCCTTAGGAAAAGAATTTATGACTAAGACCCCAAAAGTAAATGTAACCAAAATAAAAATAAATAAGTGGGACCTAATTACAACTAAAAACCTTCTACATAGTAAAAGAAATAATCATCAGAGTAAAGAGACAAATTTAACAGAGCAAACAAACAAACCTACAGAATGGGAGAAAATATTTGCAAATAATACATCTAATAAAGGACTTATATCCAGAATCTACAAGGAACGCAAACAAATCAGCAAGAAAAAAGTCTTAATAAAAAACAGGCATGGCCGGGCGCGGTGGCTCAAGCCTGTAATCCTAGCACTTTGGGAGGCCGAGACGGGAGGATCACGAGGTCAGGAGATCGAGACCATCCTGGCTAACACGGTGAAACCCCGTCTCTACTAAAAAATACAAAAAACTAGCCGGGCGAGGTGGCGGGCGCCTGTAGTCCCAGCTACTCGGGAGGCTGAGGCAGGAGAATGGCGTAAACCTGGGAGGCGGAGTTTGCAGTGAGCTGAGATGCGGCCACTGCACTCCAGCCTGGGCGACAGAGCGAGACTCCGTCTCAAAAAAAAACGGGCAAAGGACATGAATTGACATTTCTGAAAAGAAGATATACAAATGGACAACAAACATATTAAAAAATGCCTGATGTCACTAATCATTAGGCAAATACAAGTTAACACAACAATAAGATACTGCCTTACCTCATCTAGACTGGACATTATCAAAAAATCAAAAAACAATAGACATTGGCATGGATATGCTCATACACAGGAATGCTCATACAGTTGGTGGGAATGTAAATTAGTACAACCTCCATGGAGAATAGTATGGAGGTTTCTCAATAACTAAAAGTAGATCTACCATTTGATTCAGAAATCTCACTACTGGGTGACCCAAAGGAAAAGAAGTCACTATATCAAAAAGGCATCTGCGCATGTATGTTTATCACAGCACAATTCACAATTGCAAAGATATAGAATCAGCCTAAGTGCCCATCACCCGATGCGTGGATAAAGAAAATGCGGTATGTACATATACCATAGAACACTATTCAGCCACAAAAAAGAACAAACTAATGTCTTCTGCAGCAACATGGATGGAACTGGAGGCCATTATTTCAAGTGAAGTAACTCAAGAATCAAAAACCAGATACCGCCCGTTTTCACTTATAAATGGGAACTACGCTGTGGGTACACAAAGATATACAGAGAGGCTTAATGGACACTGCAGACTCAGAGGAGGGGAGAGTGGGGACGTGAGGAATGGGGAGGATGAGGGATGCAAAACTACCTTTTTGGATACAATGTACACTACTTAGGTGATGGGTGCACTAAAATTCTAGACTTCATCACTATATAATTTGTTCCTGTAACCAAAGCCACTTGTACCCCTAAAGCTACTTAAAAAAAAGTACAGGGTAGAAAATGGTCACCAGAGGCTGGGAAGGTAAGGAAATGAAGGAGATGTTGGTCAAAGGGTACAAAATTTTAGTTAGACAGGAACAATTAGTTTAAGAGATCTATTGTGTAACATGGTGACTATAGTTTATAACAATTTATTGGTCACGTGCGGTGGCTCATGCCTGTAATCCCAGCACTTTGGGAGGCCGAGGTGGGCAGATCTCCTAAGGTCAGGAGTTCAAGACCAGCCTGGCCAACATGGTGAAACCCCATCTCTACTAAAAAATACAAAAATTAGCCGGGTGTGGTGGGGGGCGCCTGTAATCCCAGCTACTCAGGAGGCCGAGGCAGGGAAAATTGCCTGAATTCAGGAGGCAGAGGTTGCAGTGAGCCAAGATCATGCCACTGTACTCCAGCCTGGGTGACAGAGTGAGACTCTGTCTCAAAAATAATAATGATAATAATAATAACAACAATGTATTTTATTTTTGAAGATCGCTAAAAGAGTGGATTTTGTATGTTCTTATCACAAAAACCATAGGTTAATTATCTCAGTTTAGCCACTCCGCAATGCATACATATTCCAAAACATCATATTGTACATGACAAATATGTATAATTTTTGTCAATTTAAAATAATTAATTTTTAGAAAGGAATTTGAGAATGGCTATATACATTTTAGATAAGCAGACTTCAAAGCAAGGAAAGTTATCAGGTATGAAGAGGGTTGTTACATGTTAAAGACATCAGAATTCTCCAAGAAGTCATCATTGTAATTACAGAGCATCAAAATGTGTAAGGGAAAAAATGATAGACCTGCAAGGAGAAACAGATGAATCCACTATTACAGTCGGAGACTTCAGCACTGCTGTATCATAAATGAACATATTCAGTAGGTAGAAAATCAGT
Organism: Piliocolobus tephrosceles; assembly: GCF_002776525.5. Taxonomy (NCBI): domain Eukaryota; kingdom Metazoa; phylum Chordata; class Mammalia; order Primates; family Cercopithecidae; genus Piliocolobus; species Piliocolobus tephrosceles. Next base: position 125,708,728 of record NC_045439.1, read on the forward strand.
AAGACATAGTTAAACTCAACGACACCATCTCTGGCACTACTTAACCACATGTTCATTCATTTATTCAACAAGTATGTATTTTGTATCTATGCATGCCAGTCGCTTTGCCAGCATTGGGCACACAAAGTAAAATGTGGATACTTGGCTCAAGGTTAAGTTGTTCCTAAAACCAGAGTTCAAACAGATTCAGGTATGCATAGTTAACTGATGAGGCAGTCTTTGGAAGGGTTCCAGTTACATGAAAAGAATTGATGAAGAGGAAGGATTCTGCATGACAGAAAAGAAAGATGATGGCCGGGCACAGTGGCTCACGCCTGTAATCCCAGCACTTTGGGAGACTGAGACGGGTGGATCACGAGGTCAGGAGATCGAGACCATCCTGGCTAACACGGTGAAACCCCGTCTCTACTAAAAATACAAAAATTAACCGGGCGCAGTGGTGGGCGCCTGTAGTCCCAGCTACTCGGGAGGCTGAGGCAGGAGAATGGCATGAACCCGGGAGGCAGAGCTTGCAGTGAGTGGAGATCGCGCTACTGCACTCCAGCCTGGGCGACAGAGCGAGACTCCGTCTCAAAAAAAAAAAAAAGAAAAGAAAAGAAAAGAAGGATGAATAGTGGTGCAGAGAAGCAAGAATGGTGTTTCACATCCATCTACCTCCTCACCCCACACACCACATTTACACACTAACAACATGCACCTTGCCTTTTTGACCAATGTAGAATACTATGGAAGAAGGAGCTTTAAGTAGAATGTGGTGGAGTTATTTTTATGAGAGATGCTGAGAGACAGAGAAACAAGCAATACTATTTTGGTGCTCAGGGGATAAAAGGCAGCACTGAGTGATAGAGGCATAGTGTATCCACTTGACTCCCAACCCCCAAACCCACCCAATTCTAAGATCTTCGTCTAACAGTTTCAGCACTGTTGGATGAAAGTACATCTTGGCACAGATGCTATTGTTTCCATGGAGCCATGATGTCGATCAGGCTCCCATAGGTATATTCGTTACTAAAGGGCACTATCAGGACTGAAGCAGAAGAAAAAGAGAATCAAAGACACCATCTGACACACCTGACCTACTTGTCTGGGAGCATTTTGAGGGCTCCCCTGGAGAATCCTAGATATGGCAGAGACGAGACAGGTGAGACTTTAAGGAGACCTGTAAGGGATGGAGTAGACATTACCCACTGTCTCTCAGCGTCTGCAACTCTTTTCTTCCTTTGTGGGTTGTAACAGAAACCTCCAATTTTACCTGAGCACACAGCCATCCAAAATAAAAAGAGAGTCTGGGACATATCCTTGAAGGGGAAAAGTTGAGTGAAAGCTCTGAGAAGTGTGCTTGAAGGGAAGGAGAGTGCCATATTTGCTTTTCCTTTTCTTTTTCCTTGGAATGGACATGTTGTTTGAAGCTAGAGTAGCTATCTTGGACCATGATGGGGAAGCCACATGCTGAGTTTAGTGGAGCAACAAGATAGAGCCTGACTGTCTGACACCATGGAACACCATAACAGACCTAAATTGACTATCCCGGGACTTTAGAAAACAAAGTGTAAAGGCTGGCCATGCTGGCTCACTCATGTAATCCCAGCATTTGGGGCAGCTGAGGCAGAATTGCTTGAGGCCTGGAGTTTGAGACTAGCCTGGGCATGAGACCTCATCTCTACAAAACATTTTTAAAATTAGCCAGGTGTAGTGGCACACACTTGTAGTTCCAGCTGTCCAGGAGGTTGAGGCAGGAGGATCCCTTGTGCCCGGGAGTTCAAGGCTGAAGTGAGCTATGATCTCATACTACTGCACTTCAGCCCGAGTGACAGAGTGAGATTCCATCTCTAAAAAATAAAATAAAGAGAAATGAGAGAAATAAACACTTTTTTGTTAAGCCACTGCTACCTGAAGTTTCTGTCATTGCCAAACCAATTCTAATTAATACATACAGGAATTGGAGAGATGGTAATAAACTTGTGAGATACAGGTTACTATTAAAGTGGTCCCATCAGTAACTCCAGACTGGTGAGGCCTGAGAAGATTTGGTTATCCAAGTTCAGGCCTGATGTGAATTTCTAGCACTACATGTAATGAGATAATCATAAAAACAGAGGCATAACAGCTGAGGCTACATTAGAGAAATTGTGAACCTCTTCTAGTTATTGTCCAATCCGCATTCTTTACCTCAAATGTCCTGGCAAGGGAGGAGAACAACAACAACAAAATTAAATTTTATGGATTAAAGAAACAACTTTTTTTTTTTTTTAATGGAGCCTCACTCTGTCACCCAGGCTGGAGTGCAGTGGTGCCATCTCGGCTCACTGCAAGCTCCGCCTCCCAGGTTCATGCCATTCTCCTGCCTCAGCCTCCTGAGTTGCTGGGACTACAGGCGCCTGTCACCATGCCCAGCTAATTTTTTGTATTTTTAATAGAGACGGGGTTTCACCATGTTAGCCAGGATGGTCTTGATCTCCTGACCCCGTGATCCACTCGCCTTGGTCTCCCAAAGTGCTGGATAACAGGCGTGAGCCACCGTGGCTGGCCTAAAGAAACAACTCTTAAGTTGAGAATTACAGTTTGGGATTCCCTTATTTATGACTTATTTATGAGCCAGGAGGACTGCAGAAATAATTTATGCTTCATTAGCCTCAGATTATTATTCTTAGTCCTGAAACTCTTGCAAGCATAAGTGAGGCCCTTTAATCAGCCCTCTGCCTCTCTAAGCCCCAAGCTAAGACCCAAACCGAGATTCTTAGTGCTTGGTGTCCTCAGTATCCATCATGATTTATGAACACAGGTCACAAGAAAGCTTTGTGAGATACACAAAATGCAGTCAGATATCTACTGAATTTGTGAATTGAGCAATAAAATTTACAAATTAATTGAAAAGCCTAAGGAAGAACTATGTGTCTTATGTTTTTAAATTTTAACCAATTTGAATTCCAATTGCTAAAACCAAAATAAACTTCTGAATAGGCTTTCCGAAAAAACTGTTTTGAGTGCTCCAGAAAACTCACATCAGCCCTTCTGTTTTGCATCTTCTGTTCTGCAATAGCCTGACAACATCAGCATGTCCTCAATCGCTGCTCAGTGCTCAGTTTAGAGAAAAATCCCCATGATCCTAGCCCTGGAGCCAGCCCTGGGCCTTCTGTTTTTGGCTGAAGGCCAAGAAGGATACAATGATGGCTATAGAACTTACTGACAGACTCAAGGGAACCCCTGGGGCACAGCTTGGGCATGATCAAAGGACAGAGTTGATCAGTTAAAAATATTATGTAAGAGGAGAGCTCCCAGCTTGAGCGACGCAGAAGATGGGTGATTTCTGCATTTCCAACTGAGGTACTGGGTTCATCTCACTGGATATGAACAGATACTTCTCAAAAGAAGACATTTATGCAGCCAACAGACACATGAAAAAATGCTCATCATCACTGGCCATCAGAGAAATGCAAATCAAAACCACAATGAGATACCATCTCACATCAGTTAGAATGGCGATCATTAAAAAGTCAAGAAACAGGCCAGGCACGGTGGCTCAAGCCTGTAATCCCAGCACTTTGGGAGGCCGAGACGGGCAGATCACGAGGTCAGGAGATCGAGACCATCCTGGCTAACACGGTGAAACCCCGTCTCTACTAAAAAATACAAAAAAATTGCTGGGCGAGGTGGCGGGCTCCTGTAGTCCCAGCTACTCCGGAGGCTGAGGCAGGAGAATGGCGTAAACCCAGGAGGCGGAGCTTGCAGTGAGCTGAGATCCGGCCACTGCACTCCAGCCTGGGCCACAGAGCCAGACTCCGTCTCAAAAAAAAAAAAAAAGTCAGGAAACAACAGGTGCTGGAGAGGATGTGGA
>NC_045439.1:125712662-125757777 GCF_002776525.5 Piliocolobus tephrosceles
TAGTCCCAGCTACTCCGGAGGCTGAGGCAGGAGAATGGCGTAAACCCAGGAGGCGGAGCTTGCAGTGAGCTGAGATCCGGCCACTGCACTCCAGCCTGGGCCACAGAGCCAGACTCCGTCTCAAAAAAAAAAGAAAAAGTCAGGAAACAACAGGTGCTGGAGAGGATGTGGAGAAATAGGAACACTTTTACACTGTTGGTGGGACTGTAAACTAGTTCAACCACTGTGAAAGACAGTGTGGCAATTCCTCAAGGATCTAGAACTAGAAATACCATTTGACCCAGTCATCCCATTACTTGGTATATATCCAAAGGACTATAAATCATGCTGCCATAAAGACACATGCACACGTATATTTATTGTGGCACTATTCACAATAGCAAAGACTTGGAACCAACCCAAATGTCCATCAGTGATAGGCTGGATTAAGAAAATGTGGCACATATACACCATGGAATACTATGCAGCCATAAAAAAGGATGAGTTCATGTCCTTTATAGGGACATGGATGAAGCTGGAAACCATCATTCTCAGCAAACTATTGCAAGGACAAAAAACCAAACACCACATGTTCTCACTCATAAGTGGGAATTGAACTATGAGAACACTTGGACATAGGAAGGGGAACATCACACACTGGGGCCTGTCGTGGGGTGCGGGGAGAGGGGAGGGATAGCATTAGGAGATATACCTAATGTAAATGATGAGTTAATGGGTGCAGCACACTAACATGGCACATGTATATATATGTAACAAACCTGCACTTTGTGCACATGTACCCTAGAACTTACAGCATAATAAAAATAAATAAATAAACAAAATCGTAGTTTAGAAAAATTATGTAAGAGATATGGAACATTCCGATATGTGCAGTCCATTACACATTGACCTCATTCTCACAGTAAGAACACAAATTATGAAAGTAACACGTCCAGGCTTCAACAGCTTGTAAGTATGAAATAAGGCTACACCTTCATTTAAAAAACACTTAAAGACTTCAAATGACGGCCGGGCGCGGTGGCTCAAGCCTGTAATCCCAGCACTTTGGGAGGCCAAGACGGGTGGATCACGAGGTCAGGAGATCGAGACCATCCTGGCTAACACGGTGAAACCCCGTCTCTACTAAAAAATACAAAAAACTAGCCGGGCGAGGTGGCGGGTGCCTGTAGTCCCAGCTACTCGGGAGGCTGAGGCAGGAGAATGGCGTAAACCTGGGAGGCGGAGCTTGCAGTGAGCTGAGATCCTGCCACTGCACTCCAGTCTGGGCGACAGCGAAACTCTGTCTCAAAAAAAAAAAAAAAAAAAAGACTTCAAATGTCCATACAGCCAGACAGGAATGTACTTTTCCTTTAACGTCCTTGGGTAACTTATGAATTTCCTGGCGGTGCTACCTTCATGCATCCTCATAGGCCCTTTGAGTTCTTCCTGCTGCGCTCCTTGTCCAGCGGTCATATCCATAACTGTCCTGTCAGAGGATATCTTGAGCCTGTTCCCACAGGAGCTGCTGCTTCCGGCATCACCCATCGCCTCTGTTTCAGGTGAGAGGTCCCTGCTGCTTCCCTTGGACTTTTATATCTCAAGAAAATTACAGCTAGAGAAGAGGAATAAGTTCTAGTGTTCTATATGATGGTAGGATGGCTATAGTCAATACACTATACAGTTTCAAATAGCTATTAAAAAGTCAAAAAGTAACAGATGCTGAGTAGATTGCAGAAAAAAGAACACTTACACACTGTTGATGGAAATGTAAATTAGTTCAACCACTGTGAAAAGCAGTGTGGTAATTCCTCAAAGAGCTAAAAACAGAACTACCATTCAACCCAGCAATCCCGTTGAGTATTTACCCAGATGAATATAAATCATTCTACCATAAAAACACATGCAGCTGGGTGCGGTGCTTCATGCCTGTAATCCCAGCACTTTGGAAGGTCAAGGTGGGCAGATCACTTTAGGTCTGGAGTTCAAGGCTAGCTGGGCTAACATGGTCAAACCCCCATCTCTACTAAAATTACAAAGATTAGCTGGACATGGTGGCACACACCTGTAGTCCCAGTTACTTGGGAGGATGAGGTGGGAGAATGACTTGAACCCGGTAGGCAGACGTTGCAGCAAGCCAAGATATCATACCACTGCATGCTAGCCCAGGCGATAGAGCAAAGATTCCATCTAAACACACACACGCGCGTGCGCGCGCGCGCGCACGCACACGAAATGTTCATTGTAGCACTATTCACAATAGCAAAGACATGGAATCAAACTAAATGCCCATCAATAACAGATTGGATAAAGAAAATGTGGTACATATACACCATGGAATACTAAGCTGTCATAAAAAATAATGAGATCATGTCTTTTGTGGGTACATGGATGGAGCTGGAGGCCATTATCCTTAGCAAATTAACACAGGAACAGAAAGCCAAATATTGCATGTTCTCACTTATAAGTGGGAACTAAGTGATGAGAACTCATGAACACAAAGAAGGGAACAACAGACACTGGGGCCTACTTGAGGGTGGAGGATAGGAGAAGGGAGAGGAGCCGAAAAAAAATAACCACTGGGTACTAGGCTTAGTACTTGGATGACAAAATAATCTATACAACAACCCCCCATGACATAAGTTTACCTATATAACAAATCTGCACATGTAGCCTGAACCTAAAATAAGTTATAAATAAATAAATAAATGAATAAAGTTCTAACAAGAATAGACTATATCTTTCCCTTCATTATTCAGAACAGAGCTGGGATGAAATGGAAGTCTTTGAAGTCTGGGCTCGGTGGCTCACGCCTGCAATCCCAGCACTTTGGGAGGCGGAGGCGGGCAGATCACGTGGGCGGATCACGAAGTCATGAGATGGAGACCATCCTGGCTAACATGGTGAAATCCCGTCTCTACTAAAAATACAAAAAATCAGCAGGGTGTGCTGGCATGCGCCTGTGGCCCCAGCCACTCGGGAGGCTGAGGCAGGAGAATCACATGAACCAGTGGGGCAGAGGTTGCAGTGAGCCGAGATCGCGCCACTGCACTCCAGCCTGGGCGACAGAGGGAGACTCCATTTCAAAAAAAAGAAAGAAAGAAAGAAAAAGAGCCGGGCGAGGTGGCTCAAGCCTGTAATCCCAGCACTTTGGGAGGCCGAGGCGGGCAGATCACGAGGTCAGGAGATGGAGACCATCCTGGCTAACATGGTGAAACCCCGTCTCTACTAAAAAAGATACAAAAAACTAGCCGGGCGAGGTGGCGGGCGTCTGTAGTCCCAGCTGCTCCGGAGGCTGAGGCAGGAGAATGGCGTAAACCTGGGAGGCGGAGCTTGCAGTGAGCTGAGATCTGGCCACTGCACTCCAGCCCGGGTGGCAGAGGGAGACTCCGTCTCAAAAAAAAAAGAAAAGTCTCTGAAATTAAATTTAAATAAAATTGGAATTTAAAAACATTCAAACAGTACTTAAATATGCTGAAGGTAACAGCTTTTTATAAGCCTGTTTGTTTGCCTTTGGAAATATTTCCTAAGGATAGAGCCCTAGAAACAAACTTCACGGGTTACGTGAGTATTTGATTAGTGAGAGTCACCAAAATGTACATGTATGTTCTGTGTACTTTTCTATAACTGTGTTATACTTCAGTTTCAATATGTTTAAAATTGTTCTGGAATAGGCCCGGCGCAGTGGCTCATGCCTGTAATCCCAGAACTTTGGGAGGCCGAGGTGGCAGATCACGAGGTCAGGAGTTTGAAACCAATCGGACCAAGATGGTGAAACTCCGTCTCTACTAAAAACACAGAAATTAGCCGGGCTTGGTGGTGCGTGCCTGTAATCCCAGCTACTCAGGAGGCTGAGTCAGGAGAACTGCTTGAACGCCGGTGGCGGAGGCTGCAGTGAGCCGAGATCGTGCCATTGCGCTCCAGCCTGGGCAACAGAACAAGACTCCATCTCACCAAAAAAAAAAAGGTTGTTCTGGAATCAGCAAATCTGCATTTTAAAACTTGATGTATATTGACAATCTTTTTCCAAAAACCTGTATCAAAACATAGTTTAACAGAATCTCTAAATCTTTCTAACATTATCAGATGTATCATATTCCATTCTAGTAGATATAAAATTATATTGGTCTGGTTATTAATGAGGTTAAACATCTCATATGTTTACTAGCAATTTATTTCCTTTTGTGATTTTCCTATTCATATGTTTTGCATGTCTTTATTTATTGACTTTAGGAGCACTTATACAACAAAAATTAATTCTTCTTCTAGTAGATGCTGCAAATATTTATCCTATTCAGGGGTTTCTTTTACAAATTTGTAATATTTTTGTCACCTTAGAAGTCTTAAAGTTTATATAATACATTATGAACAATGGTTTGCAATATCCCTTAACATTACAAATACATTTCCAACCTTTTCTGCATGTGCTTTTATAACATTTTCTAAATTCTTTATGTTTTGAATATTTAATTCATATGAGATATTTTTTAGTGTGCGATGTGATGTAAAAGTCCAACACTATTGATTTTTAAAGTATAGCCCAATACGTCACCGCTAGTTTGAAATTCTCCTATTGCAGCTTCTGGCATGGTGGAATAGGTTGTTTCATACCAACTTCTTGCTACAATAATGAAGAGCTGAACACAAATATTTTTGAATCTTTCTGAAGGCATGAGAGGGCACCAGTGTAATGATGAAACTGAGTAACCAGCATTCAGGAGCGGGGAGGCTGAGCCTGGTATTTGGGGTCGCTTTCCCCCACTTCAAGTCAATATCAATTTCAAAAGTGGCAAATGAGAAGCTGACAAGAGCTTTGATAAGAACCATAGGGCTGAGGAAACAAAAATTAAAGTTTAAGACACAAGAATGAGGAGACATCTGATAGTGTCCCAAGCTTTTAATTAGAATGCTGACAGCTATATCTTAGGAGTAAGAAGGAGCCAGAAAAAGACCTACCATCACAGAGAATAAATCTCAGCCCTGTGGCATGTAAAATTCTGATAAATAAACTCAATTAGGATTGCTAATGGTCCAAGCTTCAAAAGAAAAATATCACAGAGAGGCCAGGAGCGGTGGCACACACCTGTAATCCCAGTACTTTGGGAGGCCAAGGCGGGTGGATCACCTGAGGTCAGTAGTTCGAGACCAGCCTGGCCACATGGTGAAACCCTGTCTCTACAAAAAATACAAAAATTAGCTGGGCATGGTAGCGCGTGCCTGTAATCACAGCTACTCAGGGGGAGAATCACTTGAACCCATGAGGTAAAGTTTGCAGTGAGCTGAGATCGTGCCACTGCACTCCAGCCTGGGCAACAATGGGTGGTAGTGGTGGTGGGGCACGGACAGCGGTAGAAACTTCGTGGAGGAAAATCACATCTTTCAGGTCCTCAAATATCTTCACAATTGTATATATGCCACACTCAACATATAATGAAAAATAATCAAAGATACAAGAAGATAAGTCATGATGAAAGCCAAGAACAAGAGACAGTGAAAACAAATGATGTCCAGATAATCCAGAAAACAATTATTAGACAAGAATTTTTATTTTTTATTTTTATTTTATTTTTATTTTTTATTTTTTTTTGAGACGGAGTCTTGCTCTGTTGCCTGGGCTGGAGTGCAGTGGCCGGATCTCAGCTCACTGCAAGCTCCACCTCCCGGGTTTAGGCCATTCTCCTGCCTCAGCCTCCGGAGTAGCTGGGACTACAGGCGTCCACCACCTCGCCCGGCTAGTTTTTCTTTTTTTTGTATTTTTAGTAGAGACGGGGTTTCACCGTGTTAGCCAGGATGGTCTCGATCTCCTGACCTCGTGATCCGCCCGTCTCGGCCTCCCAAAGTGCTGGGATTACAGGCTTGAGCCACCGCGCCCGGCCTAGACAAGAATTTTTAAATGACTATGTTGAAATACATGAAAGACCAATGTGGTAGTCTGGTCCTGCTCCTACACGATGACCTACAAAATGCCCACTCCTGTTATATGTGCCCACATAATCTCCTCCCCTTGAGTGCAGCAAGACTTGTGAATATGATGGGATAGTTATTTCGTGATTATGTTATGGTTTATGGAACAGTTGAATTTAAGAAAGGGATATTATCCTTGGTGAGCCTGACCTAATTAGGTGGACTGGCTGCTCAAAAAAAAATAATTTGAAGTGTGGGAGGGATTTGATGTAAGGAGATTCTCCATTGCTGGCTTTAAAGATGGAGGGGACAACATGGCAGGGAACAGCTGATGGCCTCAGGTTGCTGAGAGTGACCCCTGGCCAACAGCCAACTAAAAGACAAGGACCTCAGCCTTATAACCAAAAAGACTGGATTTTGCCAACAACCTGCATGAGCGTGGAAGCAAATTCTTCCCCACAGCCTCCAGATAAGAATGCAACTCAGCTGTTAGATACTGGGCAGAGAACCCAGTTGAGCTGCACCCAAAATTCAGACTCACAGAACTGTGGGATAATAAACATGTGTTGTTTTAAGCCGATAAGTTTGTGGTAATTTGTTATGCAGTAACAAAATAGCTAATGTAACAAGATTGAGAATTTTGGCAGGCAATAAGAAACAACGCCAAAGAAACAGATGGAATGCCAAAACTAAAAACTACAACTGAAATAAAAAGCCCGATGCATGGGTTTAAAAACAGATAGACACAACTTTTTTTAAAAAAGAGAGATCTGGAAAATTGATTAGAATAAAAAAAACAGAAATTAAAAAAAAAAAAAAAAAAAAAAGCATGAAAAATACTGAGAAAAAAAGTGTAAGAGACATATGGGGCATATCCAACATACATGGAATTGAGGTCTCAGAGAAAAGAGGAGAGTGAATAGGAAAGAAACAGTCTACGAAAAGTTGGCTGAAAAAATTGGCTGAAATATTTCTAAACTGTAGAAATATATTAAGCCATAGTTTCAAAAAAAGGCTAAAAACCACACAAAAAGAAAACCACATTTAACAACATCGTACGAAAACTAATAAAAACCAGAGAGATAAATCTTTTTTTTTTTTATTTGAGACGGAGTCTCGCTCTGCCGCCCAGGCTGCAGCGCAGTGGCCGGATCTCAGCTCACTGCAAGCTCCGCCTCCCGGGTTTACGCCATTCTCCTGCCTCAGCCTCCCGAGTAGCTGGGACTACAGGCGCCCGCCACCTCGCCTGGCTAGTTTTTTGTATTCTTTTAGTAGAGACGAGGTTTCACCGTGTTAGCCAGGATGGTCTCGATCTCCTGACCTCGTGATCCGCCCGTCTCGGCCTCCCAAAGTGCTGGGATTACAGGCTTGAGCCACCGCGCCCGGCCGAGATAAATCTTTAAAACAGCCAGAGGGAAAAAAGTATGGCGGGGAAGGCATATCACTTTTCAAGGAACAACATTTGCACAATTTCCTCAATAATTGTAAGAAATAAGAAATATACAAATGTTGCAAAAGATATCAATTACTAAAATAGATACAGGCAGAAATAGGAAATCTGAATAGGTATATATCTACTACATAAATTCATAATTTAAAACTTACCAACAAGAAAAAGTTAGATCCAGATAGCACTACTGGTGAATTTTTTCAAACATTTAAGTGATAAACAAAACCAGCTCAACACAAAATCTTTCATAAAATAGAAATGGGAATACTTCCCAGCTCATTTTACAAAGCCAGGATAACCCGATGCCAAAACCTGACAAACACATTTTTAAAAAAGGAAATTATATGCAACTAACCCTCATGAACACAGAGGCAAAACTCCTTAATAAAATATTGGCAAATAAAATCTAGCAATATATTATTGGGATAATACAGCATAACCAAATGTAGTTCACTCAAGGGGTCAGACAGGTGGCTCATGCCTGTAATTCCAAAACTTTGGGGAGCCTATGGGGGAAGATCTCTTGAGCTTGGGAGTCTGAGATCAGCCTATAGGCCACATAGCAAGGCCCCACCTCTACAAAAAATTTAAAAAAATAAATAAATTAGCCAGGTCTAGTTGTGCACACTTATAGTCCTAGCTACTTGGGAGGCTGAGGTAGGAGGATCACTTGAGCCCAGGAGTTCGAGGTTATGGTCAGCTATGATCATGCCACTGCACTCCAGCCTGAGCAATAGAGTGAGACCCTACCTTTTAAAAGAAAAAAGAGGATTGATTCAAGAATGTAAGTTGATTTAACATATAAAAATAAATCAACAAAATCCACTTTATTAATGGAATAAAAGTGAAAAACCATATGACCACTTCAAATGATACAGAAAAAGTCCTTTGTTAAAGAAAGTAGAATCGTGGTCGCCAAGAGCTGGGGAAAGGGGGAAATGGGGAGTTACTATTTAATGGGTATAGAGTTTTAGTTTTTTTTTTTTTTTTTTTGAGATGGAGTCTTGCTCATCACCCAGGCTGGAGTGCAGTGGCGTGATCTCAGCTCACTGCAAGCTCTGCCTCCCAGGTTCACGCCATTCTCCTGTCTCAGCCTCCGGAGTAGCTGGGACTACAGGCGCCTGCCAACGCGCCCGGCTAATTTTTTGTATTTTTAGCAGAGACGGGGTTTCACCGTCTTAGCCAGGATGGTCTCGATCTCCTGACCTTGTGATCCACCCGCCTCGGCCTCCCAAAGTGCTGGGATTACAGGCGTGAGCCACCGCGCCCGGCCTAGAGTTTTAGTTTTATAAGATGAAAAGAGTTATGGAGATAGATGGTGGTGATAATTACACATTATAAATGTATCTAATACTGGCTGGGTGTGGTGGCTCACACCTGTAATCCCAGTATTTTGGGAGACCAAGGCAGGCAGATCCCCTGAGATCAGGAGTTCGAGACCAGCCTGGCCAACATGGGGAAACCCCGTCTCTAGTAAAAATACAAAAAAATTAGCCGGTCGTGGTGGAGGGTTCCTGTAATCCCAGCTACTGAGGCAGCTGAGGCAGAAGAATTGCTTGAACCCTGGAGGTGGAGATTGCAGTGAGCCAAGATCATGCCATTTCACTCCAGCCTGGGCAACGAGCGAAACACCATCTCAAAAAAAGAAAAAAATTGTTAAGATGGTAAATGTTATGTGTATTTGACCACAATTTTTAAAAATTGAAAAAAAAAACCCCATTTGTCAAAATGAACACTGGTTTATTCTACAAACAATTATCAAACTGGGAATGACAGGATATTTTCTCAATCTGATAAAGGACATCTACAAAAAACCTCAACTAATGCTCTTTTAAGATTGAAGTCAAGATAAACACATTCACTTTTATCACCTCTATTCAACATTGCATTATAGATCTAGCCAGTTCTTTATAGCATTAAAAAAAAAAAAACATATAATTTAGAAAATAATTATTTTACAGATGACACATAATTGTTTACATAAAAAATCCTCAGAAATCCATCCAAAGAGGAAGACTAAGTAATAAGTGAATTTCCTTAATAGTCATGAAATGACTGTTAGCTGTAACCAAGACAGCGTGAGTCTTTGTGTCTAGCTACATACAAATGGGTTTTTCATAGTCCTAGCCCTTAGTTAGAAGGGAACTTTTTTTTGTAAAAGTTCTTTTTAAGCGTTTTGTACATTTCATTGCCCCAAATTGGCTTACAAATTCTTATCCGTAAACCAATTACTGACTATTGTGAGGGATTGTCATGATTGGTTTAGATCAATAAGCAAAGAATGAAAATTGAGAAGTCAGTCATCAGGCTTTCTATTTCTTTTTATTTTATATCTCTTCCTCGTCAATAATTCAAAGATCCATTTCAAAAATGGAGTCAAAGAATCTCATTATAGTAATAATTATCATCTATTGAATACTTTATAGCCATTGTTTAGTAGTGCTGAGGTCTGAATGTTGGTGTCACCCCAAAATTTATATGTCGGAATCTAATACCCAATTTAACATTAAGAGGTGGGGCCTTTAGGAGATAAGCAGTTCATGAGGGCTTTCCCTCATGAGTGCATCAGTGCCCTTAGAATCTTCAAGGAAATTGTTTGCCCCTTCCCCATGTGAGGATACAGCTGGATGGCACCATCTTTGAAGCAGAGAGTGAGCATTCAACAGACACCGAATCTGCCAGCACCTTGATATTGAACTTCCCAGCCTCCAGAACTGTGAGCAATGAATCTGGGTAAAATAAAAAGTTTTCTCAACACAAAAATATAAACCCTCATTTACTCTTTAACTTCCAAATCTACTGACGACTTTACCTGAGTTGGGGTGTGTGTAGCAGAATGGGGCAGGTATAAATAAGAGAGTTAAGAAAGGAGCTGGGTTTCAGGAAAGGGGTCAACATGGGACCTCATATGCAAAAAGAGTATCCCAAAAGCAGAGCAGATCACAAGGACAAAAGCCTCAGCAGAAATCTGCAGAAATATTAAAGGAGTTGGAGTTCTTCCATGTTACAACTTCATTTATGGCGCCATCTGGTGGCACATCTCACACACACTGTAGATACTGGAGGTTTTAACATCATCATCATTTATGACAGGGTCTTGCTCTGCCATCCAGGCTGGAGTGCAGTGGCACAATCATAGTTCACTGCAGTCTCAACTTCCTGAGCTCAAGTGATCCTCCCGCGTCAGCCTCCCAAGTAGCTGGTACCACAGGCATGAACTACCACACCAGCTCATTTCTTTCTCCTTTCCTTCCTTCCTTCCTTCCTTCTTTCTTTCCTTCCTTCCTTCCTTCCTTTCTTTCTTCCTTCCTTCCTTCCTTCCTTTCTTTCTTTCTTTCTCTTTCTTTCTTCTTTCTTTCCTCTCTTTCCCTCTTTCTTTCTTTCTCTTTCTCTCTTTCCCTCTTTCTGTTTCTTCTTTCTTACTCTTTCTTTCTTTCTCTCTTTCCCTCTGTCTCTTTCTTTCTCTTCTTTCTTTGTTTCTTTCTCTCTCTTTCCCTCTCTTTCTCTTTCTTCTTTCTTACCCTTTCTTTCTTGTTTGCAAGGTCCATTCCTCGCACATACTCAACTGTCTCCATAATTATTTGAAGATTGTAATTTAAAAACACAAAGTGAAAGAAACATCACAAAGTAGAGAATAGAGGATAAAGCATTAATAACCTCTAGTTAGTATATTCTGAGTTATTTGGGGAACTATTGTTTTCAAAACAAACAAAAACTTGTAAAAGGAAACCAAAAAAGAACAAATACTTGAAAAGTAAATATATAAAATGTCAGGACTGGAAGAATTAGTATTAGGCTCAAAAGATGAAGTCAAAGAAATGACTTCTAAGAGAAAAAAAAACAGAAGAAAAGATAATATAGTAGAGCAATCCAAGAGATTCAATATTTGACTAATAGAGTTCCAGGAAAAGAGGAGAGAGGGAAACAGAAGTCAATTTCCCATACCTGAAAATTTGAGTTTCCAAATTAACCCCACCCCCATCCCCAGTGCAGGATACAATGACTCGTACCTAAGCACGTCACTGTGAAAATTGAGAACACAGACATAAAAAGATCCTGTAAGCTTTCTAGGAGAATGAAAACATCATTTACAAAGATTCAAAATGGCATCAGGCTTCTCAACAATAGAACTGGATGATAGATGACTCTAAAGCAATGCAGTTTCACAATTCTGCAGAGGAATTGTAACTCTATAATTCCACACTCAGGCAAATTATCAATCAAATCAGAGAATAGAATAAATACATTTTTCAGATATGGAAGAACACACAAAATGCACCTCCCAAGCACACTTTCTTATGAATGTACTTGGGGATATGCTCCAAAAAAATTAGGAATAAACAGAGAAGAGTAGACCAAAGAAAAGGAAAACATGGGATCTGGGTAACACTGATTACAGGATTATAGCTGCAGAGCAGACTTATTGAGGCAGAAGCTCAAGGACAAAAATCTCTAGGAAAAACGCAAGTACCTAATGGGAAACACGACTTTATTGAGAAGATAGATGAGTTTGAGGATATACAGCTTGCACAATTTTCTTACAGTGTAAGAAAATTAAAAAGGTAACAATAGGTCGGGTGCAGTGGCTCCCGCCTGTAATCCCAGCACTTTGGGAGGCTGAGGCGGGGGGATCATGAGGTCAAGAGACTGAGCCCATCCTGGCCAACATGGTAACACCCTGTCTCTACTAAAAATACAAAAATTAGCCAGGCATGGTGGCGGGCGCCTGTAGTCCTAGCTACTCGGGAGGTTGAGGCAGGAGAATTGCTTGAACTTGGGAAGCAGAGATTGCAGTGAGCTGAGATGGTGCCACTGCACTCCAGCCTGGCAACAAAGTGAGACTCTGTCTCAAAAAAAAAAAAGGGAAACACATAATGTTATTTTAAGCTGTGTGGTGTTATTGGACTTCCAGAAAACGTTGTTTGGATATTTTGAATAATGTAGGCAGTTTTCGGCATGCTTCCTGACAAGTGAGGAGACTTGTGGACTTGGAGTTCTTGGACTTCCCTAGCAGCATGGCCCCCAAATGCCAGTCTCCACTTCCACCTTAAAAGAAGAAATCAAGACTACCTTCTGCTCTGAAACTGGAGGAGACATCAGTCCCTCTAGGCTTGCCGAAGAAGGGAGAAGAAGAACAGCAAGAAGCACTTGAACATGTTGATGAAGTACAAAAAGAAATAGACTTAACGAACAAGCCAGTGAGGAGATTTTGAAAGTAGAACAGAAATAATACAAATGCCTCCAACCATTTTTTCAGAAGAGGTCAAAATTGATTGTCAAGATCCCAAATTTTGGGGCAACATTTGTCAATCATCTCCAAGTGTCTGCACTGCTTGGGGAGGAGGGCGAAGAGGCACTGCATTATTTGATCAGAGTTGAAATGACCGAATTTGAAAATATTAAATTAGGTTACAGAACAGATTTTTATTTTGATGAAAATCCTTACTTTGAAAACAAAGTTCTCTCCAAAGAATTTCATCTGAATGAGAGTGGTGATCCATCTGCAAAGTCCACTGAAATCAAATGGAAATTTGGAAAAAATTTGACGAAATATTCAAGTCAGATGCAGAATAAAGTCAGCAGGAAGAGGCAGCATGAGGCACCAGAGAGCTTCTCTACCTGGTTTACTGACCACTCTGATGAAGGTGCTGATGAGTTAGGAGAGGTCATCAAAGATGATATTTGGCCAAACCCATTATAGTACTACTTGGTTCCCAATATGGATGATGGAGAAGGAGAAGGAGAAGAAGATGAGGAGGACGAGGAGGAAGAATTAGAAGATATTGAAGAAGATGAGGATGGTGATGAATAAGAAGGAGAGGAGGATGAAGGAGAAGATGACTAATAGGACACTGATGGCTTCCAACCTTCCTTTTAAAGAAATTTTCTCCAGTTCCTGGGAGCAAGTTGCAGTCTTTCCCCCGCCCCATCCTGCTTCTTGTGCTCAGTAACCCTGTTCTTGTGGTCCCTTTTCTCTACTACATCGTTTTCAACTTATTTTGGGGGAAATACGTTGAGCAGAATATAATGGGAGAAGAGCCTCTATCCCCTTTCTATTCGAAATTCATTTTTATCTTTTCCTGTCTGAGAAAAAACTGTATAGAATCAACACCACTGAGCTCTGTGGGAAAAAAGAAAAACCTGCTCCTTCTGGTCTGCTGGAAGCTGGAGGGGGCGAGGGCCCTGCATGGCAGTGCACAGAAGTCTAGCTTCTTTCCTACTCTCTGTATATATTGGGCTCAGAGAGTACACTGTGTCCCTACGTGAATATGGACAGTTAGCATTTACCAACATGTATCTGTCTACTTTCTTTCGTTTAAAAAAAGAAAGAAAAAAATCTTCTAAAAAATGGGGTTTTAGAAGGTCAGCAAAGGGTGGTTTTGACATGTTTGGCCATGTTAAGTGGGCATTTTGACAACATGGCTTCTCCTTTGGGCTGTTTGTGATGTTTGACAGATATCCTTGCAGTTTAAGATGACACTTTTAAAATTCTCTTCTCATGATGACCTGAGCCCTACCACTCAATGGGAGAATCAGCAGAACCTATAGGATCTTATTTGGAATTGACATTCTCGATTGTAATTTTGTTCCTGTTTATTTTTAAATTTTCTTTTTGTTTCACTGGAAAGAAAAGATGATGCTCAGTTTTAAATGTTAAAAGTGTACAAGTTGCTTTGTTACAATAAAACTAAATGTGTACACACAAAAATTAAAAACTAAAAACAAAATAACATAGACTGGGCACAGTGGCTCACATCTGTAATCCCAGCACTTTGGGAGGCTGAGTGGGGAGGATTGCTTGAGCGCAGGAGTTTGACCAGTGTGGGCAACATGGCAAAACCATGTCTCCACAAAAAAATACAAAAATTAGCCTGGAGTGGTGGTACATGCCTATAGTCCCAGATACTTGGGAGGATGAGGTGGGAGGATCACTAGAGCTGGGGAGGTGGAGGTTGCGGTGAGTTGAGATCTCACTACTATACTCCAGCCTGGATGACAGAGTGAAACCCTGTCTCAAAAATAAATAAATAATAAAAGAATATAAATATTTTGTATCAATTTTCAGCTTTTACAGTCAGTAAACTTAAGTCTTAATTTTGGTTACAGAATTAAATATTAATACTAACAATCAATGTAAAAGTAAAGTATAGTTAACTGAAGGTGGGACACAGAGGAAAAGAGAGTGAAGGAAAAGATAAGGATGCTAATATTCTTATTTTACAAAGTAGGAACTCAAAATACACAGTGCCTATCTGAAAAAGATATTAAAATGATTAGTATAGTATTAAGTTAGAAAAGCAAACAAGAGAACTGAAATATAGCTATATTAGGAGTAGAAGAGGGGAGGGAGGTGGAGTTCAGCTAAACCTTAATATGTTGTAAAGTCAATAGACCTTTGATGGATTAGTGAGTACAGGACACCTTTCCTAGAGATACTGAGGCAAGAGGTAGCAGTAGTGCCTCTTAGGGCTTGGACTGGAGTCAAACAGTGGTGGGGAGGAAACAAATTCCACTAGAGGGAATTTGTTTGAGGGAAAACAGCCTGCAAATTATTTATTTATTTATTTAAGACAGAGTCTTGCTCTGTCACCCAAGCTGGAGTGCAGTGGCGCGATCTCAGCTCACTGCAACCTCTGCCTCCTGGGTTCAAGCAATTCTCCTGCCTCAGCCTCCAAGTAGCTGGGATTACAGGCAGCCACCACCATGCACGGCTAATTTTTGTATTTTTAGTAGAGATGGGGTATCACCATGTTGGCTGGGCTGGTCTCGAACTCCTGACCTTGTGATCCACCTGCCTCAGCCTCCCAAAGTGTTGGGATTACAGGCATGAGCCACCACGCCCGGCCCAAATTACTTTTGGTTGGAAATCACCTTAATGTTCAAAAGAGGGAATACTTAAATAATTATCACATTACATTAATAGAATAAAATATATCTAGTAAAACTTTTTAATGACTACTCAACAATATGGAAAATTCTATTACATAACAGAATTTTCAAAAGATATAAGTCCTCTTTCCCTCCCTTCCCTTTCTAAACAATTTAGTCCTAAAGCCACCAGGTGGGGTAGAGCGAGGTCATAGACGTTGATGAGGAGGGGCCGTCTGGCATGGGAATAAGAAGTCGGAACCCAAGAGAGATGAAGATGTGTCCATGGTGGGGGATGTCTGAGGGGGCTGAGAGGGGAACCCAGCCGGCAGAGTCACAGCCTGAGCAAGTAAAGAAGACATCCACTCAGAGGGGTTGCCTAGTGTGAGATATTCAGGCCCAAATGGCGGACACCCATGTAGAAGGGCAGCCCTGGCACAGAGTGTCAGAGCCAGAGTGGGTAAAGGGCATCCACATGGGAGGGGGAACGACAGCAGCAAGGTGAGATTGGTTACATACATGAAGATGGATGGAATAAGCAACTATATTAAAGAATATGGGAGAAGAAATGTACAAATCAAAAAGTTATAAATAAGAAAATTAAGATACAAATATAGAAAGAGAAAACCTAATATGAGGTTGTGGGGTTGGATTTGAATTGAGATATTGGTATAAATGTATGGTTTTCAATATGGTTACATAAAGAAAATACACGTGAGTATGGCTGCTGCACTTAGGCCCTTGAATCGAGCTCTTCTGCAGGTACTGAAGATTTCAGTGTATCCTGGGGTGGGAGGTTCCAGCTCTGCCTGTGGCTGCTAACAGATACCTACTTACAGATAATATTGTGAAATTAAAAGAATTTCAGCATAAGAAGGTGGCTGTTGCATGTAATCTTCCTGGCACTAAAGAAACCTATTTTAGAAATTTGGAAGAAAAATTGACAAGCTCATCTTGAAGGGGGAGTCGACAACCTTACTTCATTTGTGTGGGTCCCAGGACCATGTGAAGCTGGCTAAAAATGTCATTTACAGGTACCATGCAGAGAACGGAAATATCACTTTGGAGGAGTATAAGTTTGGACCATTTGTCATGAGTCTGTGTTATGGGTTGGATCTTGAGGAGCTCATGAAAGACCAGCATTGATGAGGTTCCTTCTCAGAGTCCACATCATTCAATATTTTGATGGATATGTTAGTTGTCAAAGGCAAATATAAAAGTGCTTTGGAAGTATTGATAGAGATGAAAAATCAAAGTGTGAAATTCACCAAAGATACCTATGTTCTTACTTTTGCAGTTTGCTACAAACTGAATAGCCCTGAGTCTTTCAAAATCTGTTCTACATTAAGAGAAGAAGCCCTACTCAAAGGACAGGTTCTCTCCAGGAAAGCATCCCATTTCTTTGTGGCATGAGCTCTGAATCAGAACCAGATTGCAAAAGCTACGTCCATTTTTTTCTCAAATCATGAATCCAGAAAGCATAGCCTGCACTAATTTAACTATTATAATCTATATCCAGTCAAATATGTTGGAAACCCTGATAGAGATACTAAAAAATGCTGCAGAAGGAAATTTATTAAAATTTGTTAAAATACATGAATTCTCAGAGGAAGTGCTGGCCAAAGTGAAGGAAAAGTGAAGGATGTGCCTGCCCTTGTGGCCAGACTTAATGAGCTCTATGGGAAACTGCACATCAGTGGCCAGGTCACCACTTGTACTTTGGGTGCTCTGCTCTGCCACACTCCCAGGGACAGGAAATCCCATATCTTGCTATTAAACAAGAAGATGATGACCCATTGGACCTTCCAATCACTCAACCAGTCCTTTCTGGCTGAGTAATAATCCTCATTTCAGTCCACCTGTGTATCTGAAGGGCCTGCTTCTAGTGAGTTATTGCCTTCCCTAAGAAACAGGCATTGCACTTCAGTAGACGTGGTGCTGACACTTGGCCTCCTCTTGAAATTCCCAAGTTCACTGAATGGTGGCATGTTGATCTCTGAGAAGTTATGTTGCACTACTGTGAAGGTCTACATGCAAGCACGGTTCCCTCAGAAAGAAGCTTCGCTTGTACGTTGCTGAGGATCCTTGAAGGAACATGGTCAGTCTCCAGTCCAGCTTCCAGCACCAGAATGGAATGCAGCAAGCACCATCAGGAATGAATTTCAATACAAGTGTGGTTACTCTGATTTTTCAAGGGAGTAATTACTTGTAAATTACATTCCTGCTGAATTCAAGAGGTCTGAAACCCTATTCTGTCATGTTAGAAAATAGCCCAGGATTTCCTCACTGCTCTGCCATCATATATTTCTATGACTTGAGCCCTCATTGTTCCATACGCAAAACAATAATGCCTATGTGTAGCTGCATATAGATTTGAAATCTTTATTCAAGGTTCAGAAGGATCAGATTTTCTCAAAAATAAGAGAAATAAAACAGGTTCGAAAGAAAGAAAGAAAGAAAGAAAGAAAGAAAGAAAGAAAGAAAGAAAGAAAGAAAGAAAGAAAATAAAAGAAAAAAAGAGAAAATACATGCAAATCCATGTGAGTGTGAGTGTGTGTGTGATTGGCTATTTGCCATATTCCCAACTATGTCCACTGAGACAGCCTTAGAGCTCTCTCACCCCATCAGCAATGAGCACTACCCAGCACCCAGATCCAGGTTTCAAACTACTGTTCATCACTAAACATAACCAGCTCACCTTAGAAAAATGACTGGTTCCAGGAGAAGGAAAGTATAAAATGAGCTTGGACCATCTTGTAGTTTCTAAAAGCAAAGAACTACCTAAATAATGATGGGGAGGCTGGGCATGGTGGCTCATGCCTGTAATCTCAACTTTGGGAGGCCGAGGCAGGAGGACCCCTTGAGCCCAGGAGTTCAGAGATCAGCCTGTGCAACATAGTGAGACATTGTCTCTACAAAAAAGAAAAGAAAAGAAAGAAAAAAGAAAGAAAGAAAAGAAAAGAAAGAAAACATTAGCTGGGCATGGTCATGCGCACCTGTAGTCTCAGCTACTCAAGAGGGTGAGGTGGGAGCACTGCTTGAGCCCAGGAGTTTGAAAGCAGTGAGCCATGATCACACCCCTGTACTCCAGCCTGGACAACGGAGCAAAGAGGAGAAGAAGAAGAGAGAAGGAAGAAGAAGAAAAGGAGGAAGAAGAAGGAGGAGAAGGAGAAGAAGAGGAGGAAGAGGAGGAGGATGAGGAGGAGGAGGAATAGGGATACATCAAAAACACACAGAAGCCCTATTAAAACAGCTTCCACTGGCTAATCTGGGACAAATTGTAACTCAATGAATAAAACAAGAAACCAGGAATCCATACTTATATAAATAAATGAATACTTTTAAAATATGATAAGGATTTAAATACCTACATAGTTTTCTTTTCCTCCTCCTCCTCCTTCTTCTTCTTCCTCTTCTTCTCCTTCTCCTTCTCCCTCCTTCCTCCTGCCTCCTCCTCCTTCTCCTTCTTCTTTTTGAGATGGAGTCTTGCTCTGTCACCCAGTTGGGAGTGCAGTGAGGCAATCTCAACTCACAGTAACCTCCGCCTCCCAAGTTCAAGTGATTCTCCTGCCTCAGCATCCTGAGTAGCTGCAACTACAGGTGCCTGCCATCATACCCAGCTAATATTTATAATTTTAGTAGAGACGAGGTTTTGCCATGTTGGCCAGGCTGGTCTCGAACTCCTGATCTCAGGTGATCTGCACCCTCTCCCAGCCCCCCAGCCTCCCAAAGTACTGGGATTACAGACCTGAACCACCGGACCCAGCTGAAATACTTACATAGTTTCAAAATGCATCCACTACAAAATACTTAGTAGTTCCAAAGAGAAAAATAATAACTTCAGTAGAGAAGGCTGGCAGATTTCATTTTAATCAGGTGAACAAAGTAAACATAATCAATAATGGCTTAAACTGAAATTGAATTGAAACTTAGAGGATGCAGTGGGAAGAACATGCACCATTTTTGTGACATCTTTGCCAAAGATGGAGAATCTAAATCTAATCAGGACAAACGCACATTGAGAGACACTCTACAAAATAACTGGACTGGAATCCTCAAAAGAGTCAAAGTCATGAATCCAAGAAAGCCTGCGGAACTGTATAATACCCAACGAGAATAAAGAGACATGACTACTAAATGAAACACATGATTCTGATTGGATCTTTTTGCTCTAAAGAACATTATTGAGACAAATAGTAAAATTTGAGTAGAGTCTGAGTTAGATGGTAGCATAATGTAAATGCTAACAGTGATGTCCTGATTTCGATAGTTATATATGAGAATATCCTTGTTACAAGAAAGGCACACCAAAGTATTCAGGAGTGGAGGCGCATTCAGTAACTTATTCTCAAACGGTTCCGGAATAAAAAAGAGTTACTTGTGTTGTACTTGCAGTTTTTCTGTGAGATTGATGTTATTTCTTTTTTGTTTTGTTTTTGTTTTTGTTTTTTTGAGATGGAGTCTCGCTCTGTCTCCCAGACTGGAGTGCAGTGGCCGGATCTCAGCTCACTGCAAGCTCCGCCTCCCGGGTTTACGCCATTCTCCTGCTTCAGCCTCCTGAGTAGCTGGGACTACAGGCGCCCGCCACCGCGCCCGGCTAGTTTTTTGTATTTTTTAGTAGAGACGGGGTTTCACCGTGTTAGCCAGGATGGTCTCGATCTCCCGACCTCGTGATCCGCCCGTCTCGGCCTTCCAAAGTGCTGGGATTACAGGCTTGAGCCACTGCGCCCGGCCGAGATTGATGTTATTTCAAACATTTAAAATTACAGTTCAAAATGATAAGGCAACCCTGTAACTAATATTTGATTCCAATTTTTTTTAACATATACGTGTTTGTATGTATATTTGCATAAAAGTATGCACCTAAATATTAAGGATGATTAATCTTAAATAATGTGACTACATTTGACCATGACTTTGTCCTTTTCCGTCTGTATTTTCCTAATTTTTTACAATGAATTGTATTGCTTTTTTTATTCATTAAATCACTAGGAAAAACATTAGAAAACACAAATAAATTTGAAAATAATGAATTAATTAAAATTGCCCTAAATCTCATCACTGAAAGTTAACCACCGATGACATTTTGACATCTATGCTTCCAGGATTTTTTACATGCATATATATATGCATGTATAAGAAAGTTAAATATGCATTAGAAAAAAATATATATAGAACTTTATTTACAAAGGTAGGCATGTGTTTTCACAAAATGAAATCGTAATAAACACACCATAAATTTTTTTCACTGAATTCATCTACATTCTTTCATGTCAACAAATTTAGGCCTTTATTATCCCTTTAGGGATTGAATACTATTTCATTGTTAAACTACTATTTATTTAAATAATCCCTGATGTTGGACACTTAGAATTTTTTTACTTTTACCATTATACATCATGCTATGATGAACATTCTTATTCATACAACTTTATGCATTGCCAAATTGATTCCCTAGGATACATTATGAAAAGTAAAATCCTGGGGTCAAAGACTTAAAAAATATATATTAAGCACTTTTGCTGCATATTATCAAATTGCCCACTAGGAAGCATGTGTATCAGCATATATTCTTACCAGCCTAGTACCCTAACCCATGACAATGTTAAATAGTGTCTTTTTTCTATGTGAGGAACTTAAAATAATCAGAATAAGCAGTAATCTTTAATATTTCTGGAGATAACTGGATAAGCAAATATATTTCATAAGCTTATAAATGTCCTAAAATGGTAAACATTCTATGGTTTTTAACTAAGTTAGTAGGTCAATTATTAGCCTGGGGATGGGGAAGGGGAGAGGAAGTAAAATAATTCTTTAGTTACTAGATAAAGAAAAAATTATATAAGTGGAGAGATGGAAAAAACACTACAATGAGTCATTCCAGACCAGAAAATCTTGCATTTCATAACTATATTCTCTATTGCTGTGAAACAAATTACTCTAAAACTTAGCAGTTAAAGCAACAAATACATATTGTGTTGCAGTTTCTAAAGGTCAAGAGTTTAGAAGAAGGTTAATTGATAGGTTCTGGTTCAGGGTCTCCCATAAGCTTGCAGTAAAAATGTCAGCTAGGGCTGCAGTCATCTGAAGGTTTGACTGGGGTTGGAGGAGCTGCTTGCAAGATGGCTCACCCACATGGCCTTTGGGAGGAGGTCTTAATTCCTTCCTGGTGTTGGCAGAAGACCTCAATTCCCACATGGGTCTCTCCATTGTGCTACTTGAGTGTTCTCATGATGTGGCACCTAGCTTACCCCCAGAGCAAGTGATGTGAGCTCAAGAGCAAGGAGAAAGCCAAATCCTTTTTTGGACCTATTTCAGAAGAGGCATGCCATCACTTTGATCACATTCTGTTCATTGGAAGTGAATTCATTTCTAGCAGATTCTCTCACTGAGGTCAGTCACACTGAAGGAGAGAGAGATTAAGGTCACCTTTTGAAGGGAAGAGCATTAGTGACTGTGTGGACACATTTTAAGGCCACCATAGTAGCTAAAAAACATGAAGCTCTCATCAAGAGCTTCTGTAGTCTCAGATATTGATGACAGATGGCCAACTAACCACAGATCAAGAAAGGTCAGGTGCAGTGGCTCACTCTTGTAATCCCAGCACTTTGGGAGGCCAAGGAAACAGGATCGCTTGAGGCCAGGAGTTTAAGGCCAGCGTAGGCAATATAGAAAGCCCCCCATCTCTAAAAGAATTTTTTTCTTCCTTGAGACTGAGTTTCGCTCTTGTCGCCCAGGCTGGAATGCAGTGGTGCGATCTTGGCTCACTGCAGCCTGCGCCTCAGGGGTTCAAGCAATTGTCCTGCCTCAGCCTCCCAAGTACTGGGATTACAGGCATGTGCCACCATGCGTGGTTAATTTTTTTGTATTTTTAGTAGAGACAGGGTTTCACTATGTTGGCCAGGTTGGTCTTGAACTCCTGACCTCAGGTGATCCTCCTGCCTTGGCCTTCCAAAATACTAGGATTATAGGCATGAGTCACGGTGCCCAGGCTAAAAAATTTTTTTAAATTTAGATTTAGAAAAAGAAAGTTGGAAACATAGTGTAATGAAAACATCACTGATTCAGGGACCAGAATATTTGGACCAGGGAAGATCAAGTCATGGCCGGGCACAGTGGCACTGTAATCCCAGCACTTTCGGAGGCCGAGGCAGGCAGATCACCTAAGGTCAGGAGTTCGAGAACAGCTTGGCCAACATGGTGAAATCCCATCTCTACTGAAAATGCAAAAATTAGCCTGGCGTGGTGGCAGGTGCCTGTAATCCCAGCTACTCGGAAGGCTGAGGCATGAGAATCGCTTGAACCAGGGAGGCAGAGGTTGCAATGAACTGAGATTGTGCCACTGCACTCCAGCTTGGGCAATACAGCGAGACTCTATCAAAAAAAAAGGCATATTAGTCAATGTATGAGAATAGGCTACGTAAAAAAAAAAAAAAAAAAAAAAAGTTGTGAGTTCAACTAGATATATACACATTGAACACCTACAATACACAAGGCATTGTGTTAGTTCTACTGGGTATAACCAGAGAGGTTCCTTACCTAAGCTAAGCTAGTAAACGTTAGAACTACAATTTTAATGTAGTTCTGGAACTTTCAATTGAGGTTACTTACCTAAGATAAGCTAGTAAATGTTAGACGTACAATTTCAATGAAACTTCTGGAACTTTCAGTTGAAGTTCCAGATTCCATGTGCTTAACCATTATGCTACCCAGACATTCTAGAGTCTACCCTGCCCACCTGCCTGAAGTGATCTCCAACCTGGGCCCTTGACCTTCAGCTCTTGGAGGGCTTCAAGAAAAATGAATTCCTTATTCCTTCCTTAGAGCATGTTCTTGAGTTAGTGATTTATTGAAGGAGTGCTCTTAGGAGAAACCTGTACGTAAAAAGCTAAACAAAGAAGTGATTTTAGCTAAAGGTTAGTCTCAAGCCTGACCCCACGGGGAGCTCTAAAACGTGACAGATGCCATAAGATTGAGGCAAGAGGTCTAAGTTCGTACACATCCATATCAGCCAGTCATTGGCTGTGGGCTACTCCTGGGGAAGGACATAACCTTTTAGGCATTGTCAACAAGGAGACCCCCATAGGTTGGAGGCTATGCTCTGGAGAAGAGTGCACCTGTGAATTCTTGACAGGGAACATTCAGCAGCTGCGGGATGGCTGCACCTCCCTGGTAAGGGAGATCTATATGTATCAACTGTTCTCAACCTTACAAATATATAATTTTAACCCCAGTCTTCTAATACGGTTGCTTGCTGTATGTTTGGTACTTAGCTAGACCAGCTTTCCAGAGCAGTTCCCAGGGCTGGCTCTAATCACATCACCTTCCTTTTTCCTATCACAATTTTCCCCTCTGGATCTCATTTGTGGATATGTTGCGAAGCCTGTTTCTTTTGTTTTGTTTTGTTTTAATGACTGTGTACTCAGTAAGTAGGTAGCACAGTGCCACAAGCATGCAAAAGCATTCATAGAATAAGGCTTATTTTGCTTTTTTCTTTTCTTCTTGTCACCTTACAAATGTGCTGAAGATCCCATTTTTTGAAGTTAATAATTTTATATCCTTGTGTATGGATTATGCAATAAGTTTATAAGGATATAATTCCAAACACCAACCTCATGCTAGTGCTGGCGAGCTGATATTTTGAAACACTGGGATATCCCAGTACCTCCTGAAATCCTATTTCCATAGGTAAATGGTCTCAACATGAGACTCACATTTCCCTCATTGTCCCTGTTGCTTAGCCTTAATACCACCATTTTCCTCTTCCCCTTACCTTTCCCCTAAATCCAAACTTTACCTGGTTTCTGAATCATAATTCTTATAAAGAATCAGCACAGCTGCTCCTGAAAGTGACATTTCTGGGATGTGAACCACTTTCTGAAAACGAACTGGAGCCCAGTGCAAAAATGTGAAGAGGAGAGAAAGGCAGGTCTATGGGTAGGATACAGGGAATGGAGGCAGGAACATCAACAAATTCCACGCTAAATCAAAGCATTGTTGCAAATGACGGCAGCTCTGTGCCCTGAAGTTCCTTTTGACCCCACCAGCAATGAATCTCTGCTGGATAACGTAACTTCATTTCATGGGAAGGAGAAGGCTTGAAAAGAACCAACTGAGTCTACCCTGCCTGGTAGACTGAGCACTTGAGGGAGGCAAGGAGGTGAGTTCTTGTTGAGGGCCTAATAAGGACATAACACATGAGACATTACCTTGGATACAGCCACAACCAGAGCTGCCTCTACTGTGTGTGGCCCTGGGCTAAAATTTTTTTGGCGGAAGGGTGAGGAAGAGGGCCCTATCTATATAAACAGTTTCGTGTTTAAATATATTACAAAATTTATGAGCCCAAGTGAAGTATCATGATTTGTCAATGAAGTTTTAGAATAATGAGAAAAGAAAAGATACTATATATATTTCTTTATTGTCCAATCAGTGTATATGGAGATTCTTTGGGGTGTCCAGATATCATCTCTTCATGTTAGATCTAGGAATCATTTCTTCATGCTCTTTACTGTGAAAAGTACCATTCTTGAATAATTTCATGTCTCCAACCACAAGAGAAAAGTGTATAGCACTGCTACAGCTCTTCAAAACCTATTTAAATTGAAACAATTCGTATCTTCTTGCCTCTGTAGTTTCCTAGTGCCATTTAATGCCTGTTAAAGTGTTACCCATGACAGGGAATTATCCACTGTATGGCCTAAATACCAGCTTCCAATGACTCTCTCAAAGGTTACTTTATTACTTTACATTGTTGATGATGATCACAAATGCAAGTCTTATCCAGAATATGCAAGAAAATGAGAATGATGATTAATTTTCAGGCAATGTAGAATTTGCCATTTGGAATTTTGTAGTATAAACATAAAACATATCTTCTAATCATATTTTCTCTTGAACTCTTTAAGCCATAAATACTGCATTCCTAGAACATGACCTCTTTCACAACTAATCACATTCTTACCTTCCACACATTGCCACCAGCAAGGGATCTGTGGGCAGAGTGAAAAAAGCATCCCATTCATGCAAGGAGTGATTATCCTTCATCTTGCACAGATTAAGACCAACCCAAGAGAGCATGTTATCACCTACCAGTTGGAGGCAAGAGAGAACATTGATAGGAAATGCCCCACTGGGGCTGGGAGCGGTGGCTCATGCCTGTAATCCCAGCATTTTGGGAGGCCAAGGTGGGTGGATCACTTGAGGCCAGGAGTTCAAGACCGGCCTGCATGTATCCACATACAGACATGGTGAAACCCCGTCTCTACTAAAAATACAAAAATTAGCCAGGCATGGTGTCATGTCCAGCTGTACATGCCAGGCATGTGCCTGTAACCCCAGCTATTTGGGAGGACAAGGCCAGTGAATTGCTTGAACCTGGGAGGCAGGGGTTGCAATGAGCCGAGATGGTGCCACTGTACTCCAGCCCGGGCGATAGAGCGAGACTCCCTCTCAAAAAAAAAAAAAAAAAAAGAAGAAGAAATTCCTCATTGGCACTGAGGAGCAAGAGTCTCAAAATCCTTACAGAAGACAGGAGTAGTCACTCCCCACCTCCACATGGTATGTATCTTGCAAAAGGGATGGAGTAACTGTTTGGGTGCCAGCAATAGGGAGTTCACAGGGTAAGAAACATGTACTGCTACTACCCCTGGGTGCTGTAGACCAGAATTAGCAAAAGCCAGCAAAACAGCAAAAGCCTCCACACATGCAGCTCAAGCCTTAAGATCAGTAGTAAATGGTCACCGGTGGCCCAGAGTCCTAGATTCATCCTGTGTCCAGGATATATTTGAATCATCCAAAATCAAGTGTCAGCACCTTTCTGATGGTCCGCTCTGGTGATCTCACACACAAAAAAATACCACACCAGCCAGAAGGAGAAATCCATTTACCAGGCCACCCTCCTGGAACCAGGCCCTGGCCTTAGGGCCCCAGAAGGACCCTCTTAGGTGTAAGTCTAAGAACTCTTTTTTTTTGAGACAGAGCCTCCTCACTCCATCACCCAGGCTGGAGAGGAGTGGTGAGATCTCTGCTCACTGTAACCTCTGCCTTCCAGGTCCAAGCAATTCTCCTGCCTCAGCCTCCCAAGTAGCTGAGATTACAGGCATCCGCCACCACGTCCAGCATTTTTTTGTGTGTGTATTTTTAGTAGAGACGTGGTTTCACCACGTTAGCCAGCACGGTCTCGAACTCCTGACCTCAGGTGATCCACCCACCTCGGCCTCCCAAAGTGTTGGGATTACAGGCATAAGCCACCTGCCTGACCAAGTCTCAGAACTCTTTTGTGGCACCTAGTTGATCACACATGGCAGTGGGGAAACAGTGCTCCAAAGGGGAGAAATGGGACCTGGGCCCACACCAGTCCTAGGCTAAGCTCAGAGCACCCTAACCACATAGCTGCTGGCCTCAGCCAGTCCCAGATACTGTAGCAGGGGAGCCTCAGCCAGTCCCAGATACTGTAGTGGGGGAACTTCCTATGTGGAAGGCACTCCAAAGTATAGGGGAGCCCTGAGGCAGTGGCCCTGCTTGCTCAAGTCTAAGGACTCTACTGGCCCTAGAATATAAATTTTGTGGCCATCCAAGGAATGAAATTTAGTAAGATCCCACATATCCACATACTGCCAACAACCTGAAACTCAAACCTGTGCTGACGGTCTTGCCCTTCGTGTTCTAGTGCTGCTTCCAGAAGGACTCCGTCAAAATGCCATGGGCAATAAGCCCTGCAACATCACCACCAAATGCAGCTGCCATTCATTGAACCCTACCGTGGGCTGTTCAATCTCATCTAATCCTCACAACAACCCTATAAAGTAGGTATGATCATTATCTAATTTTACTGATAAGAAACCTCAGATTCTGAGAGCTGAGGGCAATTCCCAGAGTCACAACTGGTTTTTTTCGAGGGGCAAAGCTGAGATATTCTCACATTTATCCCAAGAATTGGTTCTTTTCTCCTACAGCACACCACATCAGATTAGTTAATAACCCGAGCAGTTCAACATCTTTGTTAACAGTTTTGAAACATTAATTCACAGAAAAACTGGTAGGCTCCAAGATGCCTGGACCCCACCTGATGTCTAGGCTCCAACTCAGACTAATTAAACCAATATTGCTAGAAGAGGGCCCTGGAATTGTTTTTAATTAAAAAAAATTTAAACTCCCCAAGGTAATGTTTTGTTGTTGTTTGTTTGTTTGCTTGTTTTGAGACACAGTCTTGGTCTGTCGCCCAGGCTGGAGTGCAATGGCATGATCTTGGCTCACTGCAATCTCCACCTCCCAGGTTCAAATGATTCTCCTGTCTCAGCTTCCCAAGTAGCTGGGACTACAGGCTTGCGCCACCATGCCGGGCTAATTTTTGTATTTTTAGTAGAGATGGGATTTTGCCATGTTGGCCAGGCTGGTCTTGAAATCCTGACCTCAGGTGATCCACCTGCCTCGGACTCCCAAAGTGTTGGGATTACAGGCGTGAGCCACCACGCCTGGCCAGTAATGTTAATAAGCAGCAAAGTTCAGAACAACTTAAAACACATTTTTTTTTTTTGAGACAGGGTCTCAATCTGTCACCCAGGCTGGACTGCAGTGGTGCAATCATAGCTCAGTGCATCCTTAATCTCTAGGGTTCATGCAATCTTCCCATCTTAACCTCCCAAATAGCTGGGATCACAGGCATGTGCCACCATGCCTGGCTAATTTTTATATTTTTTGTAGAGATGAGGTCTCCCTGTGTTCCCCAGGCTGGTCCTGAACTCCTGGGCTCAAGTATTCTTCCCACGTCAGCCTCCCAAAGTGTTAGGATTACAGGCATAAGCCACCACACCTGACCAAAAACTTGTACAGAGTGTTCTGAAGACAATATTTGAGTGTCTTCCAAACAGCAGAGGAGACATCCCTTGGCCAATAAGTAGATAGTCATTGATTAATAAATGTGTCAAAGAAGAATACAAAAGAAACTTATAATACAGATCCTTCCACAAAGATGCTAGTGGCCTAACTAGGATCATATATGGTATACTCAAATTAATTAAGGGCTAATTAAATAACTATATATAGATCCCACAATTTCTTACTTGAAACTTTTGGGGCCAATGCATTTTGGCCAACATTTTCAGATTTTAAAAAGCACCATTGTATGTTACAGTGTGTATGTTTATATCATACATGACTAACACACTCTTAGAAGGGCCTACTCATAACAAAACACAGTGATATTACCACAGTGAAATATGTAATGGTCACATAGCATAAATAAAGAAGATAAATAGCCTCACATTGTCAGTCTAGTCAGGTGTCATATCTAAATGAGTTTTGGGGCCACTTTGAAAAAAACTTTCCGTTTTCAGAACTTTAGAGATTTGGGTACTGTAGATAAGGGACTGAGGATCTGTCACATGGGCTCAACATAGATCCTGGAAGTATAGAGAGGAAGCGACATTGGAATTAGAAGACTTGGCAACAGTCCCGTGAATGAGGCAGAATTTGAGCTACAGTGAGTTAATTTTCTGTCCCTGGGAGGGAGGTCCCACAATGCCTTGTCACCCTATTATGAGCCATGGAAGCTATATTTTCCTGCTTGAGCCACTAGAGGCCTGTATTTTGTAAATTGCTTTCCTGAGATAGTCTACATGGTCAGATTAAACAGAAAAACAAAAACAAAACAAAACAAAAAAACACATGACCACTGAGATTTGCACAAAGTGAAGACCTGGAGGAGATGAGCATACTCATCAAACAGTGCTGGAACCCTTAGGGAGAGAAGCTGGAGGGAACCTGAAGAGGATGGAGCCACATCGGAATACTACAGAATATAGGCTTTACTCCCTGGCTAATTCCATTCTCTTGATAATTCACTCCATACAATGGAGACCTTTCACATTTCATTCCTAAATCCTTGGTTTACCTAGCAGACAGATCACTAACATGGCCGATTTTCTCTGACACCTATTCTTCTTCCCCTCTTCCCATCCCATTTCTCATTTTTTTCTCCCTTGCCTTAGATAATCTTTTGTCTCTTTCCCCAGACAGGGATTCGCCCTCAGGAATCTGCCTTGGCTGAGTCATCACCTTTCACCACTTCATCACCACCTCTAAAACATCAGGGTAGCCCACAGATGGAGACACACTTCCTGTTCACTATTATTAGAATTACTTGGGAGACAACACTGTTCCTAAGAGGTTATTGCTGGAAGTGAGTCAGAGGTATAAGGGATATATTGAATCAGCGAAGTCTAGGAGGATACTAGAGTGGTTGCCTGTCTGTGAAAACAGGAAGAATAAAGTAAACTGGAGAATAAAGAAAGAAAGAACAGGAAAATGCAAGCCAGGTCAGAGTAAAGCAAATCGTTCTTCCCTTCAGTCTCCCATTTATGTATGTCCCTGACTTGGGTCTGTAATAGTCTAGGAATGTGAAGCAGAGAAAAACTCTAGGGGAAGGAAATCTCAAAATCCAGTCACACGGTGAATCCTTACAGCTATGTTCTCAGATTCCTCTCCTCCCTAAGCATGACTAACTACACTATTTCTCATTTGAATTTAGAGGAAATAGGCTGAGGGCAGCCACTTGCATCTTCTATGTATCCAGCCACACAGCTTTTCTTCTCCTTGATTGTGATACCTTCTCTGCTGAAATTATTCTTTCACCAACTTTCTTGTTCTTTAGAGCAAGAAAGTGGAAATAATGCTAAATGAGAAAAAGACTGTCTCTCATCCCATTCATTCCACATCTACTGGGCACCTAATATGAGCACTGTTCTGCTTCTGGACATAATTCAAAAGATTGCTCACTCTCACTTTCTCTCTCTCTCTTTTCCTCTCTCTTTTTCTCACTCTCTTGACCCACCCTCTTCCAAACCCCTGTGCCAGACTCTGACTATAGGACTAACATCTGCTTACATGACTGACTATAGGACCAACATAGCATAAGTGATCTGTATCGGCTAACTGAATCTCTAAAAGGATCCAGATAAAGAGAAGGGAAGGCCCAAAAAGAAAAAGAAGAGGAAAGGGAGAGGCTGGGTGCAGTGACTCACACCTTTAATCCCAGCACTTTGGGAGGCTGAGGTGGGTGGATCACCTGAGGTTGGGAGTTCGAGACCAGCCTGGCCAACATGAGAAACCCCGACTCTATTAAAAATACAAAATTAGCTGGGCATGGTGGCGCATGCCTGTAATCCCAGCTACTCGAGAAGCTGAGGCAGGAGAATTGCTTGAACCCGGGAGGCTGAGGTTGCGGTGAGCCGAGATCGAGCCATTGCACTCTAGTCTGGGCAACCAGAGTGAAACTCTGTCTCAAAAAAAAAAAAAAAAAAAAAAAAAAGAAAGAAAAGGAGAACAGGAAAAACAAAGGAAGAAAAGAAGCAAAGGACAAAAGCAAAGGTAAGAGATAAAAACAAGAAGCAAAGCAAGGAGGCTGGTAGTGAAAGATGGGAAGAAAGAGAAAAGGGCAGTGAAGGGTCAAGAAAAAAGAGTTCTATCCTTGCTCCAGCCCATGTTCTATCTTGGTCTACAGCACCACACCACCTCCCCAGCAGACCCCCAAACCTAGTCCCTAAATTTTTGCAAGCTTAGAAAAGGAAGCCTGATCCACATGGTCCTCCAGAAGCCATCACAGATAGAATCACTTTAACTGCATCCACAACAGAGAAGTGTAGTTGTGCAAAACCCAAGAGTGTTATGTGATTGTTGTAGAGGCTCAGGGTGGGTAGCAGGGAAGAACATGGGTAAAGGATACACTAAACTCTTCCAGTCCACATCCAGAGACAAACTTAGAAAAGCAGACAAATCGATGGCCAGGACTACAGTAGGGACTACAGCAGCTCTTCACTTACTCCTTTCCAGGGTAAGGGAAAGGAGAGACGGAGAGATGAGAGAAACGAGGCATCATCACCTTATTCTACCATCGGTAATCCTAGGAACAAAATGCAAGTTGGGTGACCCACAAGGCAAGGAAGAATTACATATGCGTAATGCCTATGACCAGGAGAACTACATGAGGAAGAAGAAGTAAAAAAGGAAGAGGAACAGGAGAAGGTGAAGAGTAAAAAGATGATGAGTTGCTTCATTATCCAGTTGGTAACTGGAGTTTCACGTCATTACAGGTTATCATAATGTGCTTTTTTATAACAGAAGTTAGGTAATTGCAGTTAGGAGTGACCTGGTCTGGTTTGGACAGCTCGCACAATGTCAAATCAAAAGGTCGGGAGCTTTTGTGACATTTTCCCCCCTTGAGCTCACAGGCAATGACAGGACTGTTACAGACAGCTTTGATTGTGTTTAGATCCTCGTGGATGAATGCATACTGGGCTATGCAGCTCTGATTGGGCTCCTTCATCTTGTGTGCCATCATATCATTGCATTCTCTATCTGTCTGGTCAAGTCTAAGATAGTCTTTGTTGCTCTGAAAGAGAGCTGAGGCTCTGAGCATCTGGTTTCCTCCAACCTCATCTTCATTGAGGATGGGATCTTCTGGCCAGCCAGGTTGCACTACTTCTTTGTTGCTAAGCACCAGCGTTTCTGTGGTTTGGGTGCCCTCTCCCTCCTCAGTGGCCTCAGCTTTGTCCTGTGAGTCACTGGACCAAAATTCATTGAGCGGTTGATCACTCTCCTCCAAGACTGCTGCAGCCATTTGAAGCCCCAGCCCCAGGCCCATCCCCAGGCCCAGCAGTAGCATCAGCAACATGAAAAAGATCTGCACCAGATTCAGCTTCATTTTGCCTGGAGAGGAAGCGGGAAATGGAAGAACGTGACTTTGAGATGAAAATTGGCTCTAGTAGAGACTGTAGTCTCCCTAAGCCCTACAGCATTGTATTTGGGGTCTCCTCTCCCTTCTCCACATTACCCTCTTCAAGGCAGTGATACCTCTTTCCTTTCCCATTTCTCTTGTTCCTCCCCACCACATTCCCTGTTGCTGTGTAATAAAATGTGGAAGTTTCCTCATGTTCCTTCTCTTGAAGACTAGGAAGATGACCAGGGGAAGCAGTTCTGGGGTAATTTACATATGGTAAATCAGTGAGGAAAGTTGACATCAACTGATTCTTTTTTTTTTTTTTTTTTCCTTTTTGAGACAGGGTCTTGCTCTGTCACCCAGACTGGAGTACAGTGGCACCATCATAGCTCACTGAAGCCTCAATCTCCCAGGGTCAAGTGATCCTCCTGCTTCAGCCTCCCAAGTAGCTGGGTTCACAGGCACACACTACCATGCCCAGCTCTTTTTTTTTTTTTGGAACGAGTCTTGCTATGTTGCCCAGGTTGGTCTCGAACTCCTGGGGTCAATTAATCATCCCACTTTGGTCAAAGTGCTGAGATTACAAGTGTGAGCCACCATGCTCCTGACATCAATTGATTCTTAAACAGAAATTTGTTCCAAATAACCAGAGAATGATTGAGAAGACAAGTATGTACAGTGTCACACTCTCCTTTAGGGAAATTCTTGTAGAAAGTCTTATTCTCAATATAGGACTAGATTTACCACAGAATACCAGCTCTTTATTTTTATCCCAAATTTGCTTTTGCTCATTCAAGTATCTATTACTCTTCTTGCTACCCACCTTCCCCACAAAAGATAAAAAGGAATAGAAAAAGTACCACAGTCCATTCTTACTCCTAAGCTGAGGCTGGAGGGAAGATGTCCAATTTTACATCTCAGGCCCCTGCTGAAGCTGTATCTTGTCAAGACAGATTCCTTCCACTACTAAAGATCTCTTAACACCTGGGTAGTCTTGCTGATTAGCTTTGTACTCTCAGGGAAGAAATGGAATAAGAATGAAACCAAAGAAAATCAAACAATTGACCTGCTGGGGGTTCCCTTACTCATAAAGATCATAAGGAGGCCAGGCTTGGTGGCTCATACCTGTAATCCCAGCACTTTGGGAGGCCCAGGCAGGTGGATCACCTGAAGTTAGGAGTTCAAGACCAACCTGGCCGACATGGTGAAACCCCATCTCTACTAAAAATACAAAAATTAGCCGGCATGGTGCCACACACCTGTAGTCCCAGCCACTCGGGAGGCTGAGGCATGAGAATT
The DNA here is from genome assembly GCF_002776525.5 of Piliocolobus tephrosceles. NCBI lineage: Eukaryota > Metazoa > Chordata > Mammalia > Primates > Cercopithecidae > Piliocolobus > Piliocolobus tephrosceles. The sequence continues at coordinate 125,745,878 of NC_045439.1, forward strand.
GCTTGAACCAGGTAGAAGGCCAAGATGGTGCCACTGCACTACAGCCTGTGTGATGGAATGAGATTCTGTCTCAAAAAAAAAAAAAAAAAGATCCTAAGGAGAGCTGAGCATGTATCTTTGTCCTGCTAGGCCAGTCTCATCCCCTTAACAAAGAGAGACATTCCCTGCCAGAATTTAAAAAAAAAAAATTGCTATGAAGAACATTATTGAGGCAATTGATAAAATTATAATCTCTGTAGTAGATAAGAGTATTATGGCAGTCCCCCTTATCCACAGGGAATATGTTCCATGACCCCAGTGAATGTCTAAAGCCCTACATGCACTGTTTTCTTCCTATACATACATATCTACATAAGTTTAATTTATAAATTAGACAATGTATATTAACAACTAATAAAATAGAACAATTATAACAATGTACTGTTCAAAATTTTGCAGATAAAAATTCTTTCTTACTGTAGATTTTACCAATTGCAGCATATGCTTCCCCCCCTTTCCTTATTAAGTTGAGAAACTTTCACCTTTTCACTTAAAGGGAGCACTTTACGGGTTCTTTTTGAATATCTGAATTGCCAGCATCATCATTCTTGCACTTTGGGGCTATTATTAGGTAAGATAAGGGTTACGTGAACACAAGCACTGAGATACCTTGATGGTGCATCTGATAACGGATACTAAGTCGCTAATGGCTGGGTGGTGTCTACAACATGGATACACCGGACAAAGGGATGCTTCACATCCCAGGTAGGATGCAGTGAGACAGTGAGAGATTTCATCACATTACTTAAACATCATGCAACTTTAAATTATGAATTGTTTATTTCTAGAATTTGCCATTTAATATTTTCAGACCATAGTTGACCATGGGTAACTGAAACTGGGTAGGGAGAACCACTGTATATATGTGTTTGATATACTGAATGTAAAACTGTACCTTGATTATTTAAGAAAAGATCCTTCTTCTTAGCAGATGCACACTGAAATATTAAGGAGGAAAAGAGCACAACGTATGCAATATACTCTCGAATGCTTCAGAATATAGATATATGGATGTGTATACATGTGTGTGTTTACAGAAAGAGAAAGAAAATGATAAAAAATAAACAGGGGAGCCTGGGCACAGTGGCTCATGCCTGCAATTCCAGTACTTTGGGAGACTGAGGCAGGCAGATCACTTGAGCCCTGGAGTTTGAGACCAGCCTGGGCAACATGGTGAAACCCTGTCTCTACAAAAAATACAAAAAAATTAGCCTGGCATGGTGGCGTGTGTCTGTCGTCCCAGGTACCCGGAAGGTTGAGGTGGGAGGATGGTTTGAGCCCAGGAAGTTGAGGCTGCAGTGAGCCATGATCCAACTGCTACACCCCAACCTGGGCAACTGGAGTGAGAATCTATCTCTAAATAAATAAATAAGGGAAGTTTAAAACAATAATGTATCTGGATAAAGAATATTCATGAGTTCCCTGAATTATTATTCCAATTTTTCTGTAAAGTTGAAAATATTTTTTAAAAAGTATTTATTTATTTTTATTTATTTTATTTTATTTTATTTTATTTTATTTTATTTTATTTTTTTTGAGATGGAGTCTGGCTCTGTCGCCCAGGCTGGAGTGCAGTGGCCGGATCTCAGCTCACTGCAAGCTCCGCCTCCCGGATTTACGCCATTCTCCTGCCTCAGCCTCCCAAGTAGCTGGGACTACAGGCGAAAAGTATTTATTTTTAAAAAGAGAGAGCAGCTCCATGTTGTTTCTTGAGGCACCCAACACCTCTGACTTACCTACATACCTAAGAAGCTGCAGAGATTCTTGTGTCCTCTCGTTCCCCAAGTTCTTCCCTCCCAGGGTTTCCTTCTTCGTGAGCAGTGCCCTGGCTGCTACTCTGAAGAAAAGTGGTTATCTTCTGGTGGTCCACGTGCTCTTAAACACACTTACTTCCTAAACCCACCCCCGTTTTCACTTCCTCCGCCTAGCACTGAGCAAACACACTCAGCCAATTCCCATAAACACTTTGAAGTGAGGCTGTCTGGGCACTGAGACAGATCCAGACATCCAAGACAGGAAATGTCTCCAGCCTGGGAAATTGCAGACAGTTTTGTTTCACGGATCAGTTGTTCTGCTGCTGAGTTACACCCACTATCCTGTGGTTTATGCAGCCTGACCTTGTGCATGAATTTCAAGTTTAGTCTTTTCTTGCATTTGCTACATGTACACATGTACTTCCTTTAATCCTCTCCTATAATTTCTGCAGTGTCAAGATCTTTGGCCTTTATTTGGCCATCTCTCCAACATAATTATTTTGCTTTTCACACTTTACAAGTGTATTATGACAAGATTTAGAGTATTTGAGTCAATCATGAGTTTTCACATATCTTTACCTATACCTTTATCCAGTTGTTCACTCTCTACTCCCTCTTTCCATTCCCCCAGCCAATAACCACATTCCCATAAGAATATCCAGATTAGCCGGGCGCGGTGGCTCAAGCCTGTAATCCCAGCACTTTGGGAGGCTGTGACGGGCGGATCACAAGGTCAGGAGATCGAGACCATCCTGGCTAACACGGTGAAACCCCGTCTCTACTAAAAATACAAAAAACTAGCCGGGCGAGGTGGTGGGCGTCTGTAGTCCCAGCTACTCCGGAGGCTGAGGCAGGAGAATGGCGTAAACCCGGGAGGCGGAGCCTGTAGTGAGCTGAGAGCCGGCCACTGCACTCCAGCCCGGGCGACAGAGCAAGACTCCGTCTCAAAAAAAAAAAAAAAAAAGAATATCCAGATTTTGCAAATCTGATCATTTAGCCCTAGATAGGAGACTATCCAAAGCAGCACTATCCTTATCAGTCTCTATATATAGTCTGGGTGAATAAAACCAGGAGGGTTACAATGTTGATCCTAAGCTTCACTTCTTTAGCAAAAATTGACATTATGACATAATATTTTTAAAATCACCCTGGAGACACTTTCCTCTTCTCCCCGACCAGAGGAGCCGCTCTTTCCGCGCGGTGCGTTCTGGGGACCGAGGTCGAGCCCGCCGCTGCCGCTGTCGCCTGAGGGAAGCGAGAAGAGGCCGCAAACGGGGAGAAAACGCGGAGTCGCCACTGGAGAGAAGTGGACTCCCCAGCAGCAGCCGCCGCCAGAGAGGCGCGTCCACCCGTTCGCCCGTCTCCCTGCCCCGTTCACAGTGCAGCCTGCTTCTGCAAAGTGGTACCATCGAAGGGACTATGTCTTCATTGAATTTTGTGTTGAAGACAGTAAGGATGTTAATGTAAATTTTGAAAAATCCAAACTTACGTTCAGGTGTCTCGGAGGAAGTGATAATTTTAAGCATTTAAATGGAATTGATCTTTTTCACTATATTGACCCAAATGATTCCAAGCATAAAAGAACGGACAGATCAATTTTATGTTGTTTACGAAAAGGAAAATCTGGCCAGTCATGGCCAAGGTTAACAAAATAAAGGGCAAAGCTTAATTGGAGCTTAGTGTCGACTTCAATAATTGGGAAGACTGGGAAGATGATTCAGATGAAGACATGTCTAGTTTTGATCGTTTCTCTGAGATAATGAACAACGTGGGTGGTGATGAGGATGTAGATTTACCAGAAGTAGGTAGAGCAGATGATGATTCACAAGACAGTGATGATGAAAAAATGCCAGATCTGGAGTAAGGAATATTGTCATCACTTGGATTTGAGAAAGAAAAAGAACTCTGCAAGATTTCGTAATTGAGAGAATTCCTGAGTTGATAGCTGTAAAGGCAGATGCGGTATTTGCCTACTTTAACCCGTTTTTCAAGCTGTTTTTTTAAAAGGGTTCACTAAGGGTTGATATGTACCATTGTATGGGGCAATTATTTTTGTTTTTTGTTTTTTGTTTTTGAGACGGAGTCTTGCTCTGTCACCCGGGCTGGAGTGCAGTGGCCAGATCTCAGCTCACTGCAAGCTCCACCTCCCGGGTTTACCCCATTCTCCTGCCTCAGCCTCAGGAGTAGCTGAGACTACAGGCACCCCCGGCTAGTTTTTCGTATTTTTTAGTAGAGACGGGGTTTCGCCGTGTTAGCCAGGATGATTTCCATCTCCTGACCTCCTGATCCGCCCATCTTGGCCTCCCAAAGTGCTGGGATTACAGGCTTGAGCCACCGCCTCCGGCCATGTATGGGGCAATTTTAAGTCAGCTAAGGCAATAACCTTATGCATGAACATTTCCCAGACTTTCATGAAGCTGTTGAGGTCCTAGGCAATTGATGCAGCTGTTGTGATAAATAAAAACATCTCACCTAAGTCTCCTTTTCTTCATAACATAGATACTGACATGATAGGAAGCGCTCAGCTTAGGAAAAGAGAACTAAATAGATTATAGAACATGGATTCAAAAGTGGCTGGAACAAATTGGCTGACACCTTATTGGTAACCTGCTATTCCTCTGGTGTTACCCTTCAGGATTGTTCCACTAAAATTTATTTTTAAAAAAATTTACTTCACATTATTCTATGTAAGTGATCACTTGTCAGTGTTCCAGGTATATCTTAGCTAAAACTAGAGAATGCCCTAACTTAGATGGTTTTTGAAGTCTATACGTTTGGTATTGTTTGACCCTTAAGCTTTTACATCTCTTAGCATGGAGGATGAAGAAAGCTGTACATTGTTGCTTGAGACTCTGTACATTTAGACCAGATTTGTATTTGCACTGTCAAGTATGGCAAATGAGTGAAAAATGTTTAATACACTGTTGGATTTTTAATTTTTTTTTTTTGATTCAGCTTATACCAGGGCTGAAAACCTCAATTTATGTTCATGACAGTGGGGATTTTTTTAAATGTCTACATTCTTTCTAATAAACTGTTGGAAGACTTCTTGGCTGTCCTTTAAAAAAATGAATAAATAAATAATAAAATCATAAAAAATAAAATCACCCTGGAGACTGTTAAAGCACTATAAAAAAACCTCTGTAGACATAAACACTATCTTTTAAGAAGATGTTTTCCTAAACTGTGGTATACAAAAATAAAAAATAAAAATAAAAGAAGATGTTTTCCTTAGTCCTTTAGGCAGAAGTTTTCAAATGGTGGTCTAGGAGCCACCTCTGTGATTTACAAAGTCTACTGGGCTGACTTTTTGCAGTGCTGGTGTTTATAATTCACAATAAGAACAATAACACTAACTACCAGTATTGAGCACTTCCTTTTGCAAGGCACTTACTGCATTTCACCCTCACATTTGCTTGTGCTATCCCTCTTTGGTGTCTTTTCTGCCCATTTATTCTGGTGAGGTCTATTTGCAATGTGAAAAGAAAATCAAGAATTCTTCGCTGAGCCCAGTAGCAGTTTAAGGTCAGCAGGGGTAATGTATTCAACAACCACGCATCACCTGCTTCTTTATAACTAACGTGTTTTGTTACTACTAGAGATCATTTGAAGTTAACCTTTAATTAAATATAAAGAAAGAATCTAAGTCTGTATAAGTATAGCCTTTAGACTGGACAGGCTTTTCTTTTCTTTCTTTTTCTTTTTCTAGGCTACAGTTTTCTCATCTTCTAAATTTGAATCGTTCTTAGACATAAAATGGTTTATAATACTAAAAACAGTTTAAATAAAAAATGAATAAATTTGGATAATAGTAGCACTTACTTCACAGGGCCGTTGTAAATATTATATAAGACACTGCATGTAAAAGGCTAAATGTAGTAGTTGTTGTTATTGCTCTTACATAGTGATTACCAACACATGCTCATTACCCACCCAATCAGTATCATTTTCTGTTTAGAAATAGCACATGCTAAGGACTGTGGCTACCAACACTGCTCACTGTATCTTCTAGAAGAGTCAACCAGTATCCTGGAATCTCATAGAAGGAATTATGAGAAGGCTGATATAGGATGACCCTCATTTCACAAATAAAGAAGTGGTTCAAGTAAGTTAATGTCCCAAATGCTAAAGATAACTAATAGCAGTTCTGATACTAAAACCCCTTTCTTAACTACAATTTTCTTGTAGTTAAGAAAAATTTATGATAGATAAATAAGTAGATGGTGGATAAATGATAGGTAGATAGACAGATAGATAGGTGTAAAGAGATAGCGGTAGAAAAGATTGATGTTAAAACTGAACCCTACAATTCTCCCAGCTTATTTCCTAGAAAGAGTTTTCAGGCTGTGGCACAGACAGGGAGACCCAGGCAGAGTCCGCCAGTCTTCCTGAGCTGAGGAGATAAAATTGGGGGACCAAAGAAGCCAAGGCAACTGGAGTTCACAGAGCACAGTACCAGAGAGGATAGAATTGCAGAGAGAACTTCCGAGATCTGGAGTGACAAGATATCACTGCGTATCTATCAGAATGGCTGAAAGAATAAACAGCAAAAATACCAATTGCTGGCAAGGATGCAGAGAAACTGGGTACATGCATACATTAACAGTGAAAATCTAAAATGTTATGGCCACTCTGTAAAATAGTTTGTCAGATTCTTTTTTTTTTGTTGATACATAATAGTTGTACATATTTGTGGGGTTTTGATACATTCATACAATGTTCAAAGATTAAATCAGAGTAATTGGGATATCCATTACCTCAAGCATTTATCATGTCTTTATATTGAGAACATTCCAAATCTTCTAACCATTTTGAAATATACAATAAATTATTGATAACTATGGTTATCTTGCTGTGCTAGCGAACACTGTAACTTATTCCTTCTAACCGTATGTGCTTACCATACAACCCAGCAATTGCACTCCTTGGCATTTAACCCAGAGAAATATAAACATATTTTCACATAAAACCTGTACAGAAATAAAATAGCAGTTTTTTTTTTTTTTTTTTTTTTTGAGACGGAGTCTCGCTCTGTCGCCCAGGCTGGAGTGCAGTGGCTGGATCTCAGCTCACTGCAAGCTCCGCCTCCCGGGTTTACGTCATTCTCCTGCCTCAGCCTCCCGAGTAGCTGGGACTACAGGCGCCCGCCACCTCGCCCGGCTAGTTTTTTGTATTTTTAGTAGAGATGGGGTTTCACCGTGTTAGCCAGGATGGTCTCGAACTCCTGACCTCGTGATCCACCCGTCTCGGCCTCCCAAAGTGCTGGGATTACAGGCTTGAGCCACCGCGCCCGGCCAGCAGTTTTATTCATAATATTCAAAACCTGAAAACCATCCAAATGTTCTTCAGTGGGTGGCATGTTAAGCAAACCATGGTACATGTACCATGGAGTATGACTCAGCAGTAAAAAGGAATGAACTATTGATACACACAATAAATTAGATGCATCTCAAGGGCATTATACTAAGTGAAAAAAATGTATCATCAAGTAGCCATGTATTGTATGATTCCATTTACATAACATGGAGAACAGATTCATAGTTTCCTGGGGCAAGGATCACTGGGATAGGGATATATGTGTGACTGCAAAGAGGTATCACCAGGGAGATCTTTGTGGTGATGGAATAGTTCTGTATCTTGATTGCAGTGGTGGTTACAGGAATAAACAGATAATAAAATGACTTGTAACTACACACACACACACACACATCACACTAATGTTTATTTCCTGGTTTTGATATTGTACTCTCTAAGTGAGATAAAACCACTGGGGAAAACTGTTGACGGGTACATGGGAACTCTCTATACCATCTTTGCAACTTACTGTGAATCTATAATTGTTTCAAAATAAAAAGTTTTTCAAAGTGTTAATGCTCATTATAGAAGTTTTACATAATAGTATATAGAAACACACAAATACACACACAAGACCCTCATCCTACTGTTATTTACATTTTGATGTGTATCTTTGCAATCTTCCTCCACCCAACTCAACCCCATGTTGACGTTAAGTTCAACATGTCTATTGAAACTACAAGTTGGCCGGGCACGGTGGCTCAGGCTTATAATCCCAACACTTTGGGAGGCCGAGGCAGGCAGATCACCTGAGGTCAGGAGTTCAAGAACAGCCTGGCCAACATGGTGAAACCCCATCTCTATTAAAAATACGAAAATTAGCCAGGCTTGGTGGAGGGCACCTGTAATCCCAGTTACTTGGAGGCTTAGACAGGAGAATCACTTGAAGCTGGGAGATGGAGGTTGCAGTGAGTCGAGATTGCATCATTGCACTCCAGCCTGGGCAAGAAAAGCAAAACTCCATTCCATCTCCAAAAAAAAAAAAAAAAAAAAGGAAAAAAAAAAGAAAGAAAAAAGAAAACTGCAAGTTGAGATGTCAAGTGGTAGTTGGACATAGTGGATGTAGCAACCCAGATTTTTTTTAACTTTGTTTTGTTTGTTTTTAAGATGGGGGAAATAATAGCTTGTTTGTTGATAGTAAAGACACAGTAGAGAGGAAAAACATAATGCAGGAGTGAAAGAAGATATTTGTTAGAGCAATAGTTTGAGTGCTCAGACAGAATAGATTGCCTGGGTTTATGTGTGTAAATGTGTTATGTTATCTATGAATTACACTTCAGGGCAGTAAAAGGGAAACAACATGTTTGCTATGAAAGGTTGGATCTGGTGACGTGGTTGAGAACCAGTGGTTTGGAAGAATCAGTAATGGTTAGGGTCTTGCTACACTGTGTATGCATGAGTTTTTCCTTAATTCTCCAATTGCTGCTGCTCCAGTTGACTGGATGTAAGAATCCAGCTTAGCTGTGGAATGGAGGCTTTGCAGGTATGAGGTCTCTCTTGGGATGCAAGACATGGGAACAGCAGAAGGGAAAGAATACTGAGTAATGCTTTTCTAATAAGGAATTAGTCTCTGTTGTGGGTCCCAAAGAAGCCATTATCTTTTTTCCTACGGTTTTTCTCATTCACATGCCCACCAGATAAACAAAGTCTGTGGTGGGGGAGGGGCACTTTTTCAGAAACCGCCATGTTATTTGAGATGACCCAGTATGTAAACATGGTCTTCCATCAGGATCCCAGAGTGCTCGATTGTGTGCAGATCACAGCATCAGTCTACCCACCAAACACAAAGGGACCTAGCCTATTTAATATCTTCCTACTAAAGGCTTTCTTATGATATAATTCTTCTTACAGAAACATTTCTGAAGATTATGCTTTGCTTAAGGGTAGCCAGCAAAGGGAGTAAATAGAAATGAAAACCTAACCTATACTCTGTAAACAGACTGTACAAACTAGCACTGAGTTGACTTCACCAGGAGGAAGATCCTTTCTTCTCATTCATACAAAAATGCTGTTTGGGCTTTCTGGGGACCTAAACAGACAGCTCTACATTTTAGTTCATTTTCACATAAGTAACCTCGTGTGATCCTCACAACTTCCCCACCAAGTAAGACAGTCTCAAATTACGTCTTTGGTTTTACAACAAAACTGAGGCCTCAAGCTGTTAAGTGACTCCCCTGAGGCCACATAGGAAGCGGGTGGCAGAACAGGAATGAGGCCCTGATCTGCTGACTTCCACCCATTGTTTTTTGTTTTTTAGCATCTACCTAGACCCCAATAATGTGTTCCAGTGGAAATCATTTCCTCATGGACCTAGACAACAATTGGTTATCAGTGATTCCAAAAACAATCTTGAATATGTAAGATAGGTATTTTTAGTTATTATTAAGAATCACAATTCACATTTGTAAAATGAACTACACAGACCTGCTCACAATCTGTAGAACCCAACCCTTCTTAACTCTACCTGCTACTATATTCTTATGATCCTTGTACCCCCTCTCTAATCATTGTAGTTCCTCTGATCTAGCTTTCTAGATCTAGCTTTCTTTCTATTCAGGCCCTGCATAGCCATGGGTTCCATCCATGGATTACCCTCTGGGGGCGTTACCACATTATGTCTTGTTCTTTCTAACTGAGTGATTTGGGCAGCTTCTGCAATCTTGGAAGAATTTTGCTAATAACATATGAACTGTTAGACCACAACCACTCTGGTGCAACAGAAACTTCCAGAACCAACAGTCTACAAAAGGAGCTTCCCCAAATCACATCTAACCTATGAATCACTCCTGCCAAGAAGCTCTTTGTTTTTTCACAGCCTATACCTCTGCTAGAAACGGTGCCAGCTCTCTGATATTCTGGGTGGCATCCTTGATAAAAATCATGCTCAGGCCGGGCACAGTGGCTCACACCTGTAATCCCAGCACTTTGGGAGGCTGAGGCAGGTGCATCACTTGAGCACAGGAATTTGAGACCAGCCCAGGCAACATGGAAAGGCCCTGTTTCTACTAAAAATACAAAAACTAGCGGGGTGCGGTGGTGCGTGCCTGTAGTCCCAGCTACTTTGGAGGCTGAGGTGGGAAGATCACCTGAGCCAGGGTGTTGAGGCTGCGGTGAGCTGATATCACGCTGCTGCACTCCGGCCTGGGCAACAGAATGTCTCAAAAAAAAAAAAAAAAAAATTCAAACATTTTTATCAGTGTAAGTAATCACTGCCTTCTTTGAAATAGACTCAATCATTATCTTTTGAGATATTTCATCTAAAAATTATTGGAAATGACTTTATTATCTGGTTGCATATGTTGAAGAAATAATGAAATTTCTTTGTAAGTTGCATTATTCTTATTATGAGCCTGCATAACCTTTCACATTTGAAAATTATTGGTAATAAACTAACCACAGTCATTTATGCTCTGTCACCTACAGATAGTTTTTACTTTACTCTAATTTTGCCTAAAGGCTCTGCTATAAATTACAGGCCAGAATTTGTGTCTTCAATAAAGAACAGTCTCAAAGCCTCATGAAAAACAATTGTACCAGGTATTTCAAACTATTAATACTTTAAAGCATACACTTGGACATAGGCTTTTGAGGTAACATCACTTAGACAATGTTTAGATCAGGCTGGGTGCAATGACTCATGCCTGTAATCCCAACACTCTGGGAGGGAAAGGCGGGTGGTTCACATGAGATCAGGAGTTTGAGACCAGTCTGGCCAACATGGCAAAACCCCGTCTATACTAAAAATACAAAAAAATTAGCCGGACGTGGTGGCAGGGGGCCTGTAATCCCAGCTACCTGGGAGGCTGAGGCAGGAGAATCACTTGAACTGGGGAGGTGGAGGTTGCAGAGAATAGAGATCGCACCACTGCACTGGAGCCTAGGTGACAAAGCCAGTCTCCATCTCAAAAAAAAAAAAAATTTTTTTTTAGATCAAACCTGTGGACTGACTCCAGATTTCCAAAACTCATTTTAGTTAAAAAAAACAAAAAACAAAAAAATACTGCCTAATGACAGCTAACTCAAGTTTCAACAGAAAAAGAATTAATTATATAAAACTGAATGAACTGATAAAGAAACGTTGTGGTTATTTGTTTGGAATATTGTTTTAAAGTTCTGCCTTCATGTTGATGTTGTTTTAATGTTCTATTCTGAACATATGAAGAAGGTTTTTTTCTTTCTTCTTAAAAATCTCTCTAATTCATAAGTTAGCAGCTTTTGTAAATTAAAATATTTATCAAATATACACATTTTAAAATGATATCTGATTCTTACTGAACCACATACTCCAAATAAGAATTCAGAAACTCTTAGCACCCTTCTTACTTTTTATAGCAGTATAGTTATCTGAACAGGTTCAACAAGAATCTTTTCCTTTTTACCAGGATATAGCAGAAAAACAGTTACACAACCAGGGTGTGGGTCAGAATGGTGACACATTCTCATTTTTGAGAATGGTGTTGATTTAATCAACACCACCTGGGATCTGGCTTACAGCGTCCCAGTCTTGCAGAAGGTGAAGAAGGTCAATTCCTAGTTCTTGGTTCCTTACCTTCTTGGCAGGTAAGAAACTTTAAGAAAATGTGAGAACCTTGAGAAGAAAGAAATTCATCCAAATGTATCGGTACTGTGGGTAAAATCTAGTGGAAAGAGATTCTTGAGCTTGGTTTTTCTAAACTCACAATAGCAAATAATAGAGGCTTTTAAAAGTCATTCTGAGATTTCTTTTTTTTTTTTTTTTTTTTTTTTTTTTTT
>NC_045439.1:125757877-125782740 GCF_002776525.5 Piliocolobus tephrosceles
TTTTTTTTTTTTTTTTTTTTTTTTTTTGAGATGGAGTCTCGCTCTGTCGCCCAGGCTGGAGTGCAGTGGCCGGATCTCAGCTCACTGCAAGCTCCGCCTCCCGGGTTTACGCCATTCTCCTGCCTCAGCCTCCCGAGTAGCTGGGACTACAGGCGCCCGCCCGCCACCTCGCCCGGCTAATTTTTATTTTTTAGTAGAGACGGAGTTTCACCGGGTTAGCCAGGATGGTCTCGATCTCCTGACCTCGTGATCCGCCCGTCTCAGCCTCCCAAAGTGCTGGGATTACAGGCTTGAGCCACCGTGCCCGGCCCATTCTGAGATTTCTTAAGAAAATTTCTAGAAAGAAGTTCATTCTGTGGCCTTGTGAATAGTATATGGCTCTAGATTTACAAAGCAAACTTAAGAAGGCCTATATGGTAAATAAAACTCTTCCACCTGTGGAAATAATCAGGCCAAACTATCAGGATTGCCCTTTTACTTATCTTCTGTCACACTGAGCTGAGAGCTTTCTATGCCATCTCTTTTCTTGTCCTCAGTGACAAGCAAAGTGTCTGGAACAATGAAGGTAGTCAACAACATTTATGAGAAGAATAAATATCAGGTTGTGGAATAGCTTTTGCACCTGATTCCAACCATGAGGCAGCAATGGAAAGCCAGGGAGGCAGGGGGAGGTGCTGGACTCATCAAGCTCGGTTTCCTCTGCCCAGCCTCAAGTTGTACCATGGGGAGACAGAGACTCCATTAAAAATAAACTGGTAATTAACTTTAAAATACTCCAGCAATAAACAAATAAATAAAAATAACAAAATAAGGAGAAAAGACGAAACAAGACGGGCAAAATGTTGATTACTGTTGAAGTTGAATGTAATGGGCACTTGGGGATTAATCATACACTTCTCTCCGCGTAAGTGCATGTTTAAAAATTTCCGTAATGGAAAGGAAGAGAAAGGAAAGGAAAAGGAAGGGAAAAGATAAAGGAAGGAAAGGGAAGGGAGGGGAGAGCAGGGGAGAGGAAGGAAGAGGAGGGGAGGAAAGGGAAAGGGAGGGTAAAGGAGGGAAAGGGGAGAAGTGGGGGGAGGGGAGGGGGGGGGGGGGGGGGGGGGGGGAAGGAAGGGAAGGGAGAAAGGAAAGAAAAGAAAAGGAATGGAAAGGGAAAGGATAGGAAAGAGGAAAGGAGAAAGGAAAGGAAAAAGGAATGGAAAAAAAAGAAAGAAGGGAAAGGAAAGGAAACTTGAAGGGGAAGGAAATTACAAAAAGGAAGTCTGCTGACTTTGTAAGGAAGGGGGTAATGAGTAAGTTCAGGCAGTTTTGTTTTGTTTCTGGTTTTTGCACCAGTGTTCCAGGTGTCCTAATCAGAGTGACTCATCTTGAATAAAGGCCAGATGAAGCCAAACCTGCTGGGTTACTTTCCCAGGAAACTGCGCACTGTTAATCACAAGATGTTTATGGTTGAGGAAATGCCCAACCTATTGGACCTATTATTCCCAGTCCCCATAGGCCCCTATAAATATTTGTTAAGAAATAGTTGTAACTTAACAAATGTATTTGGGGGACCATGTCCAAAAAAGCCAGATGACCACCCAGAAAGGGTTTCAGGAGGTGGAGGTTGCACAATTATCCAAGATACATTAGATCCTATCCTCAATTTACAGGGGCAAACTTGATCTTATCTGAGTTTTTCAGTTTCTTTTTTTTGAGACAGAGTTTCACTCTTGTTGCCCAGGTTGGAGTGCAGTGGTGTGATCTCGGCTCACTGCAAACTCCACCTCTCGGGTTCAAGCTTCCCCTGCCTCAGCCTCCCAAGTAGCTGGGATTACAGGCACCTGCCAGCACACCTGGCTAATTTTTGTATTTTTGGTAGAGATAGGGTTTCACCATTTTGGCCAGGGTGATCTCAAACTCCTGACCTCAGGTGATCTGCCTGCCTTGGCCTTCCAAAGTGCTGGGATTACAGGCATGAGCCACTGCGTCCAGCAAGTTTTTCAGTTTCATATGACTGACTCACACCAACCAATCCCCAATTAAAATTATGAACAAGATCTACACTGAAAAATATGTGCAGTGGAAATAAACCTGCCCCATACATTCTCTGCCTGACTCAAGTGGGAGACCAAACCTCAAAGAGATGATTGCTTGGTGAGTCTCAGTGGTCAGCAGTGTCACAGTTCCTTCAGGCCAGGATAAGTTTGGGAAAACATTTCTGACTTGAAATTAAGAACTGAGCTACTGTCTTATTCCTGGACAATGATGGCTTAGTAGAAAGCAATTTTCATAATTTAGAATTTCCCTTTCCAATTTCCAAACTCTCCTATCTCCTTCTTAAAATATATTAGCATGCTTATTGATTTGTATTCTTTTATACTCCACCTTGTTCCAAGACAGGATTAAAGTCAGCTTGCAAAACTGTCTGCAATAAATAATAACATGAATCAAATTTAGGTGGGAGAAAAGAGGCAGGATACAACTTGATTGATTATGCCATCATTGTGTGGAGGCTGAAATCGTTATGCTTCCTGAAGCTGGCATTTTGGTTCCCAGAGCTGAAGTCTGTAAGTCCTTAGCCCTAGTTGACAGATTAGAAGTTTTGATGGTTTAATTCTACAAATGGTGACTACTGTTTACCAAATGCTGATTTGACCTGATTTAATTCTCAGGTGGTACTAATTTCAAGTGTTGAAGAAATTTTGCCATTTAATATTCATACCTACGAATCACCACTTTATTTTCCCATTCGTACTAATAAAAATGAATTAATGAATAAAACTTACCAAAAAAGAGTTTTTAATGAGAATGAGATGACCACAATGGTTTGAATAGTCCAAACAAGCTTAGTTTTAGTTAGCATGTTATAGCCTCATTCAGAGTGGATGTGTGGTTTCCAGTAAGACGCCTGATATATTAAAATTAGCTTACAGACCTTCATTTTTACATTTGAGGCCTAGAAACAATCTTGAAAGGACAGCCAACAACCATACGAAAAACAAAATAGAAACCACCTAAGTCAAGAAGGTAGACACAAATGCCCCTCAATTTGCAAATAGATATTTCCCCTTCACCAAGAATCATCCCATGGGAGGAGCAACTGAGTTAATATTTCAGGATGAAAGGGTTTGCTTTCTCTTCATGAAACTGTGTCTAGTGCTCTGGTCAGGTAATGATGATGATCAAGGTAATATTAGCAATCCAAGGAACAGAGGCTCTTTCCATGCGGAGCCCGTATACCCTGGTAGGGCCACCAGGTGGACAAGCCAGTCCATCTGCACGATGCTACTAAATGGCGGGTCACAGAACCAAAGAAAGGAACGACTCGCCAGAAAAAACTCTGCCTTTTCTGAACTTTTTTTTTTTTTTTTAAATTGAGATGGAGTCTCACTCTGTCGCCTGGCTGGAGGGCAGTGGTGCGATATCGGTTCACTGCAACCTCTGCCTCCCGGGTTCAGGCCATTCTCCTGCCTCAGCCTCCCCAGTAGCTGGGACTACAGGTGCCCGCCACCACATCCGGCTAATTTTTTGTATTTTTAGTGGAGACAGTGTTTCACCATGTCAGCCAGGATGGTCTCAATCTCCTGACCTCAAGATCCCCCTGCCTTGGCCTCCCAAAGCACTGGGATTACAGGCATGAGCCACTGCGCCCAGCCAGAACTTTTTTGAGTTCACAGACTAAGTTCACTTGGGATGGCAGATACTGGCTCATATGGTTTGGCTGTGTGTCCCCACCCAAATCTCATCTTGAATTGTACTCCCATAGTTCCCACATGTTGCGGGAGGGACCCCGTAGGAGATAATTTGAATCATCGGGTGGTTTCCCCCATACTGTTCTGGTGGTAGTAAGTCTCACAAGATCTGATGATTTTATCAGGGGTTTCCACTTTTGCATCTTCCTCATTCTCTGTTGCCTCCGCCAAGTAAGAAGTGCCTTTCACCCTCTGCCATGATTGTGAGACCTGCGCAGCCATGTGGAACTGTAAGTCAAATTAAACTTCCTTTTCTTCCCAATCTCTGGTATGTCTTTATCAGCATCGTGAAAACGGACTGATACACTGGCACAGAAGTTAGCACAAAAGAGTTGTTCATAAAGGATTGGTGAAAGAGAGAGGAAAGGAGAGGAAAGGGAAGGAAGGAAATTGGGAAGGAGGGAGGCAGGGAGCCCTGAGCAGTGCATGGAGGTCAGCAGTTAAGATTAGCTCAGCAAAGGAAGAGTCC
This sequence comes from Piliocolobus tephrosceles, assembly GCF_002776525.5. NCBI lineage: Eukaryota > Metazoa > Chordata > Mammalia > Primates > Cercopithecidae > Piliocolobus > Piliocolobus tephrosceles. The sequence continues at coordinate 125,762,081 of NC_045439.1, forward strand.
TGGGCTTCTCTGAGAGATGACCTTTGACAGGCTTCCAGGTTCCCGTGCTCTTTGAGAGAGTCTTTCTTATTCCCTTACCCAGTATACAGGTACTTTGGCCAGGCCTGGCTGGCCAGATACGCAGTTGAGGTTTTACCTTCAAAGATGGCGGCTAGAGAAATAAGAAAAGGGAAAGCATTTAGAATCCATAATAAGCCGTACTGGTAAGTAACACACATGCAGATCTTATGAATTAATGTTGATCTTCCTAGGTAAGACCTTCATAATGCCAATGCTGTTATGTAAGAGAATGTCCTTATTCTTAGAGATGCATGCCAATATATTCAAAAGTGGACTGATAGGCAAATTGTCTGCAGCAGTTTACTTTCAAATGGCTCAGGAGAAAACAAATGTATGTAGCAAATTATTGACTATTGATGGTTTAGGTGAGAGGTACACTAGTGTTGGTTACATGATCCTTTCTAGTTTTCTGTAAACCTAAAGATATTCCAAGTTAAAAGTTCAGGAGAAATGGACATTAGAAATTTTCCCTAAAATGAATAAAATCCGTAGTAAGCACACCTAACTGGTAACAGTGCTTGCTTATCGTGGCTGAGAAGATAAGGGGTTCTTCCTTGCTTTTTGGCGTGTGTGCATGTGTGTTTAAGGCCACAGCTAGGACCCTTCTTTCTGCCCCTCTGGCCTCTTTCACTGCACCAAACCACCTGCTAATAATCCCCCTAAGAACCATATTTCTCAACAAGTGTTTCTATGCCTATCAGTAGCCCCACATGCTTCTTCCCCACAAACGCTTTCCTCATAAACCATTGCCCACACAAAACACACCCCCTTTAAACTGCTGTTCTGGAACAAATGGCTTTCTTCTCTACTGAGTGCACCTCTGCCCAAGGCTTCCACCCACAAACCGTTCTTTCTCTAAAGTTCCTGTGTAACCCTACCCCACCCATCCTCTCTGAATCATTGCCTCAATCCCCTGAGGTCTATCTTGCTGCAAACTGAGTTCCTGCCGGTGTTGAGCCGGAAGATTTCTCAGTTTGGTAAGCTAAAGAGTTGCCCTTCCCTTACAGATGAAGCAGTGAATTGCTTCCACTGTTGTCTAGAATCAGGCACAGACCTTACTGTTTCTGCCCTAGCATCCCAGCTCCTCAGGTCCCACTTGAGCGGCATCAAGCAGAAGTGGACATGCATGGATAGGTATATAATTATTGAAACATGAAAGCACAGTGTAATATCTCACTCTCCTTCTGTAGAAGTAGAGGGTTGTGGAACTGTAGTTGTTGCTATTCAGGTTTTTGCAGATAAAATGTCTTGAAAAGAATTTTAGAGGTCATAAGGTCAAATATTTCTGTCTACAGCCTTGTCAAATACTCCTCTAGCTCCTATTTCAACATTTCAGGAATGTAACATAACAATGTCTTTTTTGTAGAGCTCTTTTTCTAACATTGAGTGGGATCTCCTGTCCTAGTCAACTCTCCAAAGTTACACAGAATAAATTTGATTCTTCTATATAAATAATGTTTAAAAATAATATAAGGCCGGGTATGTTGGCTTATGCCTATAATCCCAATACTTTAGGAGGCCGAGGTGCTAGAATCACTTGAGGCCAGGAATTCGAGACCAGCCTGGATAACATAGCAAGACCTTGTTTCTAAAAAAAAAAAAAAAATTTTAAGTAGCTGGGTGTGGTGGTATGTGCCTGTAGTCCCAGCTACTCAGGAGTTTGAGGCAAGAGGATTGCTTGAGTCTTGAAGTTCAAGGATGCAGAGAGCTATGATCATACTACTGCATTCCATGGAGCCTCGGTAACAGGTCAAGATTCTATCTCTTAAAAAAATGATGATAATAGTATTAATAGAAGACAGTTCTTTGCTACCTCCTTTCATCTTCTGTTTACCACCAAACTTAACTACTCTCTGACTTTTCATTCAACATAAACGTGATGCCTTTTTACACATTCTCCATGCCCATCTCTATATGTAGATCCAATGGTATGGAGACAAAAGTCCTGAGCCTGAAGGAATAGCTTAGCTATTCCTTTGCTGTGTGATGTTGGAAAAGTCAGATAACCTTTCTCTAAGCCTTTTTAAATCAGAAAAATGAAAATGAGAATAATATCAATGATACTTGCTCAAGGGTCTTAATAAGTATCAAAACTAAAAGGACCAAAAAATGTAAAATATTTTGTAAACTATAAAGCACTGTGTACATATTACCTGCTGTGAATATTCACATTAAAAGTCCAGTCTCAGCATGAGTGTCTCCCTTCCTCCCAGCATAAATTAGGTCCTTCTATACTAGGTTTTTTTGATAAAATGTAGCCACACACATCGGAATTCAGCATCAATGGCCCTTATGGAATGATAGTGAATGGCAGTGATTACTCTGGAAAAATCAGTCTATTCATAATGACAATGGTTCAGACTAGTTTGTTTTATTGTTATTGTTTTGTCTTGTTTTTTAGAGAGGGACAGGGTCTCGCTTTGTCACTCCAGTTGTCACATGCAACTGGAGAGCAGTGGCATGATCATTGCTCACTGTAACCTGGAACTCCTGGGCTCAAGTGATCCTCCTGCCTCAGACTCCCAAGTAGGTGAAACTACAGGTGTGTGCCATTACAATCAGCTTTTTAAAAAAATTTGTGTAGAAACAGGGTCTTGCTAGTTGTCCAGATTGGTATCAAACTTCTAGCCTCAAGTGATCCTCCCACCTCAGCCTCCCAAAGGGCTGGAATTATTGGCATGAGCCACTGCACCTGGCCTAGTTTTTTGTCTGTTTGTTTTCGATGCTTCAATGTAACAGCTACATCTTCCTTCTGTACTAGCCATTCTTTTACACTCAATCAGCTTTATAGTTGCTCCCTCCCCTGCAGGGCTCATAGCCTGCCATGTTAGGAATTGTATTCCACAAAGTCTGGAGCCTTTAGGGTCTCTAAGCAAGAATTTAGCACTGAGGCTCTGGAGAGGAAGGGCTGAACTTTCTTTAACATATTTAAAGAGTTTGCTAAAAAGTCTTTACCCTGCAGGGATCACCTTGCAGAGTGTTTCTTTGTTGTTGTTATTGTTGTTGTTGTTTTTAATTTCCTAGCTCTGCTGCCCTCTTATGGACAGCTATCAAGTCAAAACCAATCTCCTATCTTAGACCAATTTCCTTCTATTGGCAAGGTTCCCTATCACACAAGTGTAACTGTGCTATAAGCAAGCCATAGGGTATTATATCAATAATCAGTAAAGGTGCCATTTAACTCTCAGACTATGGTACAGGCCATCTTCTCTTCAAATCACACCCAAGTCCCAGTTGGCTTCTTTCCAGTTCAAAATGCCTCCCATTATTTAAAAAAAAAGAGAAAAAAACCTTCCCCTGAACCCATATTCTTTCCCCCAGCTACCACTTCCCTTTATAGCAAAATTTCATTGTTTTCGCTTGCTGCCTCTATTTCCTCATCTCTCATTCTTTCTGGTGTCCGCTCTAATAAATATATCATCTTTGTTACCCCACTGAGACTACTTGTCTAGGTCAGCAGTGACCTTGATCAGTCTCTTTCTTCACTTGCCGTCCAAGGCATCCTACTTCTTGGTTTTCCTTCTGCCTCATTAATGTCTCCTCAGACCCATTTGCTAGATCCTTCTCCTTCTCCTGACTTGTGTCCCGAAGTGATATCATCCAGATCATTTGGTTTAAATGCCACCTATGTGCTAATGACTTCCAAATGTATTTATCTAGCTTAAATCTCTTCCCTTGGACCCGAACTCATATACCTGACTGTGTAATCCACGTGTCCATCTGGAGGTCTAGCTTTTCAAATGTGACAGCAGTAAAAGAAACTTTTCATTACCATGCTAAAACTGCTCCTCTGTTAACGATATCTTGGTAAATGGCAACTCCATTCACCCAGTAGGTCAAGCTAAAAACTTAGGAACCTTTCTAAATTCCTCTTTTTTACTCATACTTTATTTTCTATTTGGCTATAGAAATGAGGTAGGTCTTTTATATATATATTCTATATATATATAATATATAAATTATATATCTATATAAATATAGGTAAGTCCTATCTGCTCTATCTTCAAATATCTCCAGAATCCAACCTCTTCTTACTGAAGCAGCATCGTTCATCTAAGGTAATACCCGAGGTTTGCTGCCTCACGCCAAGGAAATCAAGGATGCGGACACACAAGGAATGAGGTTAAAAGCGGAGGTTTAATAGGCAAAAGAAAGAGAAGAGCTCTCTGTGCAGAGAGGAGTCCTGGGGAAAATGGACTGCCACTTCCACAGTGAAATGCAAGAGGTTTTATAGATGAGCTTGAGGAGGCAGTATCTGATTTACACAGGGCATGAATGATTGGTTGGACCAGGTATGCCATTTGCATAGCACTCAAAGAAGCTGGCTGCCCCACCCTAATCTTTTATTATTTGGATGGGTTTTTTACCTGGCCATTGCCATGTTGCCTGATTCTTTACTGGGCACGTGGTGACCAAAAAAAGGGAAGATGGAGCCTCCACGTTGAACATTCCTGGCCCTCAGGTAGCCCTTTTCTATTGGCGCAACAGCCAGCATTCACCTGTGTAAACTTCCACCTTGCTTATCTATGTCTGCAGTTCAATTTTTCAGGCTGCTCTTTGTTAGAAAAGAAATGATTTGGGGCCAGGCGCGGTGGATCAAGCCTGTAATCCCAGCACTTCGGGAGGCCGAGACGGGCGGATCACGAGGTCAGGAGATCGAGACCATCCTGGCTAACACGGTGAAACTCCGTCTCTACTAAAAATACAAAAAATTAGCCGGGCGAGGTGGCCGGCGCCTGTGGTCCCAGCTACTCGGGAGGCTGAGGCAGGAGAATGGCGTGAACCTGGGAGGCGGAGGTTGCAGTGAGCTGAGATCCAGCCACTGCACTCCAGCCTGGGCGACAGAGCAAGACTCCATCTCAAAAAAAAAAAAAAAAAAGAAAAGAAAAGAAATGATTTGGGGGCTGCTTTTAGTTAAAAAAGGAAACCTTGCCAAGGACTCTTGCCCTCACCATCTGCCTAAATAATTTCTTCTAGTTCCTGTATCATTTGTCATGCGCGTCCGTGTGAAGAGACCACCAAACAGGCTTTGTGTGAGCAACATGGCTGTTTATTTCACCTGGGTGCAGGCAGGCTGAGTCCAAAAAGAGAGTCAGCGAAGGGAGATAAGGATGGGGCCATTTTATAGGATTCGAGTAGGTAAAGGAAAATTACAGTCAAAGGGGGGTTGTTCTCTGGCGGGCAGGAGTGGGGGTTACAAGGTGCTCAGTGGGGGAGCTTTTTGAGCCCAGATGAGCCAGGAAAAGGAATTTCACAAGATAATATCATTACTTCAGGCAAGGACTGGCCATTTTCACTTCTTTTGTGGTGGAATGTCATCAGTTAAGGCGAGGCAGGGCATTTGCACTTTTGTGATTCTTCAGTTACTTCAGGCCATCTGGGCGTATACGTGCAAGTCACAGGGGATGCGATGGCTTGGCTTGGGCTCAGAGGCCTGACATCATTGCCATCACTGGTTCAAGTGTAAACCAACTTTTACCCTAATCTACCTCTGAGGTCTCCTAACCAATCACCCAGTTTTTGCTTAATACTATTGATTTTCTACAAAGCAGCCAGTGAGGTTTTCTTTTTTAAAAAAGTAAATTGGTTAAAAATCATTTCAATGACCTTCTTTCATGCTCAAAATAAAACCTAAACTTGCCTACAACACTTGCCTACATCTCCAGTCTTGTCTGCTACCACCATTTCCCTTGTTCAGTCTACTCTAATAGCATTGACCTTTGTTACTGCTAAATTGTTAAGTTCCCTGAGAACTTGTATGTTTGCTTTACCTTCTGCTTGCACACTCTTCTCTAATCACTACATCGTTCATGCCCTCATTTACTCAGGTCTCTGCTCAACTGCCAGCTCCTTGGAGAGGCCTTCCCTGAACCAACCTGTTTGAAATCACTCACCCTTTTATCACTTTTTTTAAAAAAGCAGCCTTAGTGAGCTGTATTTCTTTTTCTTTTTTTGAAACGGAGTCTTGCTCTGTCGCCCAGGCTGGTGTGCAGTGGCCGGATCTCAGCTCACTGCAATATCTGCCTCCCGGGTTCATGCCATTCTCCTGCCTCAGCCTCCCGAGCAGCTGGGACTACAGGTGCCCGCCACCTCGCCTGGCTAGTTTTTTGTATTTTTAGTAGAGACAGGGTTTCACCATGTTAGCCAGGATGGTCTCGATCTCCTAACCTTGTGATCCACCCGTCTTGGCCTCCCAAAGTGCTGGGATTACAGGCTTGAGCCACCGCGCCTGGCCTGTGAGCTGTATTTCATGTATCATAAAACTTACTTGTTTCAAGTGCAAAATTCAGTGATTGTTAGGAATTTTATTCAGTGTTGCAACAATCACGTAGATCAGTTTTGGGACATTTATCCCTTAAATGAGATCTCTATGCCCATTTATATTAATCCCCATCTCAACCCTAAGTCCCAAAAAACCATTAATCTACTTTCTGTCTCTATAAATTTTTCTGGATATTTCATGTAAGTAGAATCATGTAATGCAGATTTGTATCTGGATTCTTTTATTTAGCATGTTCTTGAGGTTCATCCACGACATAGCATGTGTCAGTAGTTTGTTCTTTTTTATTAATGAATAGTGTACCATTGTATTGATATACATTTTTTTTTCTTTTTCTTTTTTTTTTGAGACAGAAGTCTCACTCTGTCACCCAGGCTGGAGTGCAGTGGCATGATCTCAGCTCACTGAAGCCTCCATCTCCCTGGTTCAAGTGATTCTCATGCCTCAGCCCCTGAGTAGCTGGGATTACAGGCGCATGCCACCATGCCTGGCTAATTTTTGTATTTTTAGTAGAGACAGAGTTTTGTTATGTTGGCCAAGCTGGTCTTACACTCCTGGCCTCAAGTGATCCACCTGCCCCAGCCTCCCAAAGTGCTGGGATTACAGGCACAAGCCACCACACCCGGCCTAGATACACATTTTTTTTTAATCCATTTACCAGTTGATGGGCATTTAGGATGTTTCCAGTCTTTAATATTTTAAAAGTTGCTGTGGACATTTGTGTATGTTTGTGTGGTTATATTCTTATTTCTCTTAGGCAGACAGCTACAAGTAGAATTGCTGGGTCATATGGTAGTTTTGTGCTTTGCCTTCTGAGAAACTGACAAATTGTTTTCCAACTGGCTACACCATTTTACATTTCTACCAGAAAATGGAAATTCCACAATTTAAAAAGATTCTTGTTTTTCTGCATCCTCACCAACATTTGTTAATGTGTGTCTTATTTATTATAGTCATTTTCGTGAGTGTGAAGTGGAATCTCATTGTAGTTTTAATTTACCTTTCCTTCGTCTATTACCTTCCATCCTCTTTATTTTTTTTCTTAACACTTATTATTACCTTAGGTTTTTAAAAACATTTATATTTATTGGTTGTCTGACTCCCTTAATTTAATGTAAATACCATGAAGGTAGAAACATTGTATTTTTCTTCTCTATATCCCTAACCCCTAGAATGTTTGTTGAGTAAGCAAGTAAAGGTATCCTCCTCATATGTTTATCTCTTCTTGTTCAGCAGCCTAGAAAGATACACTTGATAGGTGCCCTGTCTGGAACACTGAAAAGCTGAAAAGCTCAACTTCTTCAAGGTTTCATGCAGATGACAGATTATAAATTGTCAGTTTTGGTTTTTGCATATATGCACATATGTATACATATGTTTGTGGATGTATATGCACACACACACACAGACATACACACACACATCCTAGCATTTCTATATGAGGCTTAATACATCTGATTATCAAAAGGACAAAGTTCAAAGCAAATGCAGAAAAAAAATGAATGAGTATAAGTGCAATACAGAGTTGTCAAGTAAATGTTATGGTTATCTAGAAACTGAATGGCCATTACATTTACAAATGTCAATACTAGGTACAGATTGATAGCAAGACCTGACACAATGTCAGTTATATAAATCAAACAAGGTTATTTATCCAAAGGGCACGGCATAAAGTCAGCTCAGTCAGAAAAGTGAACACATTTTCCAATGCAGACAGAAGTACATCTTGACTCCAACATCTTCACCAAAAGTGTGCATTATTACAGAAAACTCCTAAATGAGTGAGAAGACTACAGAAATTTAGTCTCTCTCGATACAGCCTATCTGTGCTCGTAAACAAGGGTGAATCTGCCTAGAGCCCCTCCTTGGGCAGAGGTATCTCGTGTGTCTAAGGGTTATATAATGACAATACTATCGCTGGGTCTTAGAGAACAGTTTGGTTCTCTAAGGCATCTCTCTCAGCATATCCTGGTCTGAGAACATTCTTGAACTCAGTATTGTGGAACTGAAGCAGGGATCAGTTTCCTATATCTTTGAGAGACCAGCTAACAAGCCTTAGATCTTTGAGAGACCAGATAACAGCCATAGGGTGTATCCTGAAGTGAAGAGTCCGTAGATAACAAATAGTTAAGAAGCTAGACAACCATAAAGAATGGCAGATTGACAGAAAATATCCAAAATTACTCTTACCATAATTCTGTCTTTTTAAATACTAGTTGTTTCTATTTGTGAAGGGGAGGGGAATTTGGCAAAATAAGCATCGAAGGAAATCTAATGACCTGCCGTCCCCAAAAATTTCAGGCATAACTCAATTTTGCTTTTCAGGGACTTTACTGACTCCATAACATCTTATCTATGATGTCCAGAGTGAGAGCTTTCCCACTGCAAAACAACCGTATGAAAAACAACTACTGTGCCAAATGTCAACTTTATTCCTGTGATCGCAATTAAATAATTTTCATACTTTGATGACATTAGTGGAACAGTAACAATGGTGGTAGCTCTGTATTATTATTTTGGGGGAGACGACGCAAGCAGACAATAATAAAGATTAATACTGTGAACCCGAATTGACCTTAAACAATCTCTGACAGATGAAAGAACAGTTGGTAGAACTAGATCAGGTCAGGCTACACAAGACAAGCACCATATTCTACTAACCTTTTATTATAAATTACAACAGGAGCTCAGATAGAAACAGTTCAAAATAAAAGAGGAAAAGGGAAAACCAAGGCCAAAATCAAGTAGCTAGCAAGTGAAATGGTGTTTTAAAAAGAGTAACAGCAAAAAGAGGAAGAGAACAAGAAAGAAAAAAAAAATGGCAAGTGAGATAAAACAACAGCTTTCTAGAATGAACAAACAAATTCAGAATGGAAGCGAAAGTAAAAGCCTAGTGGAGGGGTAGGGGTTCTTTGACCTGAAAGCAAGAGAGCAAATTCTGATTAATCCAGAAGAATATCAAATCTAATTTATGCCAAACTAAAAGTTAGGCAAATTGATTAAAGACAGGAAAATGTCTATTATTATTAAAATCCAAATTTATAATAACAGAAAAACCAAGCAGATAACCAGTATTTGTTCAAAGGCGTCCCTTAGAAACAAAACATCATTATGAAAATCAGGGGCCTATTTGCAAGAAAAAAAAGGCAACACAAATCTAAGCCAAATTGAATTCGGCAGAAGGCACAGCACAAAATGAATAGCTCTCTTCTTCCCACCTTCCTGCTTTAAAGGAGTAGCAGGTGGCATTATCTCTTTGTGTCTATTCCTATTAGTAATCAACGAACGAACTGAGAAGTGGTGAAAAAATTAAGACCATATTCTTCCTTTGCTTCTAAAAAACTGGAGGTGACAGACACATATCTTTGGCAGCATTGATGTAAGTCATCAAGAAAGCACACAAACTCACTGATGTGAAAAGATCTCCAAGATATGTTAAAATAAAATAGCAAGATACAGAAAATATATATAACATACTGAGTACTGTTTATAATAAGAGAAGAAAAATAGAATTTGTATTTGTTTATGTTTATATAGATCCTGGAAGAATGCAAAAGAAACTAATAACAGTGGTTACCAGTGGGTGGGGAAGGAAGGGCATATGACAACAGGAGGGAGGTGAGAGTTCTCACTAAACACATTTAATGTTGCTTAATTTTTGAACTATGTGATTATATACTTATTCACAATTTTATATTAAAAAGAAACTATTGACTTAAGTGTGTATTTTCATCTCTAAGTTGTTTGCACGTTTGCTTTTACATTTTACTTTATAACAGCTTATTCTTTTTTTTTTTTTTGTGACAGAGTCTTGCCCTGTCACCTAGGCTGGAGTGCAGTGGTATGATCACGGCTCACTACAGCCTCGATATCCCAGGCTCAAGCTAGCCTCCTAGCCTCCTATCTCAGCCTCTCAAATAGCTGGGACTATAGGTGTGCAACACCATGCCCAGCTAATTTTTAAATTTTTTATAGAAACAGGGTCTCACTATGTTGCCTAGGCTTGTTTCAAAAAGTGCTGGTATTACAGGCATGAGCCACTGTGCCTGGCTAATTTACTCTTTTTTATTTTATTTTATTTTTATTTTTCGAGACAAAGTCTCGCTCTGTCACCCAGGCTGGAGTGCAGTGGCGCCATCTCGGCTCACTGCAAGCTCCACCCCCTGGGTTCAGGCCATTCTCCTGCCTCAGCCTCCTGAGTAGCTGGGACTACAGGTACCCACCACCATGCCCAGCTAATTTTTTGTATTTTTAGTAGAGACGGGGTTTCACCATGTTAGCCAGGATGGTCTCGATCTTCTGACCTCGTGACCTGCCCGCCTTAGCCTCCCAAAGTGCTGGGATTACAGGCGTGAGCCACCGTGCCTGGCCAAGTTTATTCTTTAAAATGCTACAGAAGACCCCAACCTGACTAAAAATTAAATACTTAACACCAATCATTATGCTATTCTATACAGTTAATTTTGGGTGAAAGTGATTCTACTATCAAAACAAGCCTCTCTTTTAGTCAGGCTTCTATCCACCAAAATGCTACAGTGCAATTTTCACCTACCAGTCCTTAGTTTAAAAACCGTCAACGGCTGGCCATCTTGCTTAGAAAATAAGGTCTTACTCTTTTGTTTTGTTTTGCTTTTTAGAGAACGGGGTCTCGCTCTGTTGCTAAGGCTGGAGTGCAGTGGCTCCATCATGGCTCACTGAAGGCTCAGCCTCCCCAACCCAAGCAATCCTCCCACCTCAGCCTCCCAAGTGGCAGGGACCACAGGCATCCACCACCACATCCAGCTAATTTTTGTATTTTTTTTAGAGACAAGGTTTCCCCATTTGCCCAGGCTGGTCTTGAACTTGGTCTTGAACTCCTGGGCTCAAGCGATCCGCCCAACTTGGCCTCCCAAAGTGCTGAGATACAGGTGGGAGCCACGGCGCCCGGCCCTAAGGTCCTACTCTTGAGCCTGGAATCAGAGCTCCTCTCTACCCTACTGCCCATACTCCCATTTATTTCTTCATTTTAACTATTTCAATTTGTTAAATGATTAAACATTCCTGGATTCATCTGTATGTAATGCTCTCTGCTATGTCCTCTTAACCTACCTTTTTTTTTTTTCAAAGATGGAGTCTTAACTCTCTCACTTAGAGTGCAGTGCCACAATCATAAAGCCCACTCCAGCTTCAAACTCCTGTGCTCAAGTAAATCTCCCACCTGGTATATGTGATTATAGGCATGAGCCACCATGCCTGGCATTTCTGTAAGGCCTAAATAATGTCTCATCAATCCTTTCCTACTCCCCAACTCCGGTGATGGTCCTCTTCTCTGAAATCTGTAGCACATACCATCATCGACACTTAGCATACGCTACTTTTCACACATTACTGTATTCCTTTTTTAAAAAATTAGGCCCTCTTCCTCAGTTCAGTCAAAAAAGCTGATTCTAAACAATGACAATATAACATTTGAAGAGACTAGTAATAGTCTTTAGCAGCTGTAAGGGACTCAAATAACTCAGCCTAGTTATTTCTTTTTCATGCATACATCTTATCTCACATCTAGACTACAGGCACTTCATCTTATACCAACTTACATTTTGGTTTTTAGGACAATGTTCTCTACATTAATACATGATTAGTGAATACTTATTGGTGCTAATAAAGATGATCATGATAGGGTCAAGAAAACAAGCCTGACTTCAACGTGTTTGGACATCTCCCATGAGATTCAGTAAAATCAATCTATTTTGCAGGCATTCTGCAGGCCCCTCCAGAAACAAATGGTATCATCACCAGTTTTTTTCAAGAATGTCTTTTCTCTGGGAAGCCCTCCCACACCTACTTCCCTTCACTGTGTGCTCGCATCCTACAATCCTAAACTGATACATTCAGCTTTGGCTGGACTGGTTGGCTTTTTAAAATCAGACACTTGATAAACAAAATGTGGTGTATCCATGCCATAGAACATTACTTGGTCACAAAAAGGAATTAAGTACTGATACATGCTACAGCTTGGATGAATCTTGAAAACATTATGCTAAGTGAAAGAAGCCAGCAACAAAAGTCTAATTTCATTAGTGTGAAAGTCCAACATAGTTAAATCTATAGACACAGAAGGTAGATCAATGGCTGTTTGGGGCTATGGGGAAGCAGATAAGGTTTCCCTTTGAAGTGATGAAATGATCTCAAAATAACTGGTAATAATTGTGCTTATTTATGAATACACAAAAGACCATTGAATTGCACACCTTAAATGGGTGAATTCTATGGTATGTAAATTTTATCTCAATACAGCTATTTTTAAAAAAGAAACTGAATAGGCTGGGCGTGGCGGCCCACACCTGTAATCCCAGCTCTTTGGGAGGCTGAGGCAGGCAGATCACGAGGAGGTCAGGAGATCATGACCATCCTGGCTAACACTGGCTCAGTAGAGAAACCCTGTCTCTACTTAAAAAATACAAAAAATTAGCCGGGTGTGGTGGCAGGCACCTGTAGTCCCAGCTACTTGGGAGGCTGAGGCAGGAGAATGGCATGAATCCAGAAAGCGGAGTTTGCAGCAAGCCAAGATTGTGCCACTGCACTCCAGCCTGGGCGACACAGTGAGACTCCGTCTCAAAAAAAAAGAAAAGAAAAGAGACTGAATATTATGTCTTCATATAAATATGAATTTAGTAAATCTACTTACTAAATCTAAAAAGATTACAATGCTCTTAAACATTCCACTCAATTATCTCTAGGACATATTTTTCAGATGGCCCCATTCTGATTCCTGGTCAGTCTGACCAAGAGACAGATTGGGGTAGGAAAGCCAACTACCAAATGCAGCTCTCCTCAAACCAGTTACGTTTCTGCCTGTCTCACTAGAGCCTTTCATGTCCTGATCTAGTCACACCAGTTGTGACTATGATTCATGAACATGCCTAGTACTTTTTGCAGCTCTGCTTTGGCTCATCCTGATGTGAAATCCTCTTCCCCTGCTTCATCCTTCAAGACTAGGCTTAAAGTTTTCTATAAAACTTTACCTAAGTATCCATCACTTTAAGCAAAAGAAAAAAAGAAAAAAAAAAAACTTTCCCTAATCTACCCAATTCTCACTGTTGGGTGTATACAATCAGTCCCTCCTTTGAGCTCCCACATGTGACTTTGTACTCCTTTTGTACAAGCGTTATACAACAGTGACCTTGTAAATGAATCTTAAGATTGTAGGGCAAGGCCAGGAGGATGGCTCACTCCTGTAATCCTAGCACCTTGGTAGGCCAAAGCAGGAGGATTGCTTGAAGCCAGGAGTTTGAGACCAGCCTCAGCAACATGACAAAACTCCATTTCTACCAAAAAATACAAAAATTAGCCAGATGTGTGGCATGCACCTGTGGTCCCAGCTACTCAGGAGGCTGAGGTGAGAGGATCACTTAAGCCTGAGTGACAGAGGTTGCAGTGAACTGAGATCACACCACCGCACTGCAGCCTGGGTGACAGAGTGAGACTCTGTATCAAAACAAGAGACAGAGCCACTCCAAGATGCTTTTTCTTTGTGTTGGGCAGTTAAGTAGGTCAGTTAACCAAACAAAGGATAATTTGAAAGTTCTCCAAAGCAGCCTGTGCAAAATATCTCTTCCGTCTTATACCACTAACAACTAAAATGTTGTCACTACTAGAGGCTCATTCAGACTGGTCTTTCTCAAAAGGCACACAGGCCTGGGAGGGCAGTGTGGTTTTGAAACATGCCAGCCAGCTGAATGCAAGTTGATAAGCAAAGATAATAGTGCAGTGAGCCAACAAGGGGGAAATGCCTGGATACAGTATCACAGGGAGGTTCTGACCAAGTGAAGAGAAAGACTGGAGCCCAGAAAGGAAGTGGAAGGACAGAAGCAGACGCTCAAAGAGAAGCAGAGTGTGAATCAACTTCACAGGTTTGCCTGGGGCTGGCAGCAATCCAATAAACAACAGAGTGGCTGACAGCAGAGAGAGGCGTTTGCCACTGCCTTGTCAGAATGGAGTGAATGGAGTGAATGGAGAGTGTGGTTACGGACGTTAGAGAGAAGAGTAGGAGAGAAAAGGCAAACAAGAGGAAATATAATTAGGGCTTTGGTAAGGAAGCGGGAACTAAGGAAGAGGCTAATCAGTAAACTGATTCAGCTATGATCAAACAGACAGGAAATGAAACAATCAGAAGGCAAGGGAGAGAGGAAGGACTAGCCTGATGTGGCCATCAAGTGCCAGAAGTTAACTTTTCCTTACCATCTCATAACCTCTTTCCCACCTTTCATCATTTTGCCCTTCTTCATCCTTTGCTACACTCACATACTATCTCATCTCAGTTCCTAATTACTTGTCTGAGAAGCAGATAGTCACATAAGACATGTGGTCTCACATCCTTTCATGTCAATCTTGTACTGTGCCTCAGCCTCATCGCAAGTTACACAAAAAATGAAACTATTTCATCTTTCTCTTTATTCTGACAACATTATGACATTAAATAAAGTCCAAGAGGTATTGGGTTAGTCCTTGTTTGGTCTCTGGTGATTTAGATAAGGCAGAACAGAGCCCCCAGGAATGTATTATCTCAAAAAGTAGCAGCTGCTGTGCAAAGTTCTAAGGCCCAAGTCAAATCCTGGGCACCTCCAGGTGGTAGGGCATGGGCTCCAGCTCTTGTATAAGAAAGAACAGAAATGAGAACAGCTTTATTATGTAGTGCCAACGTCTCACTATGCTCACACCTGTGATCCCAGCTGTGAGAAGAGGATCTGGCACTAGAAGGGTCTAGTGGAAGAAAGTGGGAAAGGTGAAGGATAGAAATCTTTTCCTTTCTGCTACAACCTAAGGACAGAGGCACGTGACTCCAGCAAGGGGTCAAAGAAGGTAGCAGCTACTTGGATCTTGTGTGAGAGACGCCAGACCACTCCAGGGCAGGTCAACTGGCTTTGTCAGGGAGTGGAATGCTGGTCATAAGAATGGAGACCAACTGTTCCAATTTCTGCGCAGCTTGTTTGCCAGCCGCTAATACTTCTTCGTGGTTGGCCTTCTCCAAGCTTTCATAATCCATGATGACCTTGTTGGTGATGAGTGAGAAGCCGAAGACTCGAAGTCCACAGTGCCGTGCAACGATAACTTCTGGTACTGTACTCATGCCTGATGGTGAGAAAGATGGAAACCAACTGTCAGGATCCTCAAATAACTCTTTTCCTTGCTCTTTAGCCTCACTTTCAACAAGAATTAAAAATCTCAAAAAACATCCAAAGATGGCCAGGTGCAGTAGTGGTTCATGCCTGTAATGGCCAGGTGCAGCGGTTCACACCTGTAATCCCAGCACTTTGGGAGGCCAAAACAGAAGGATGTCTTGAGCCAAGGAGTTTGAAACCAGCCTGGGCAACATAGCGGGACCTTGGTTCAAAAAATAAGTAAAATTAGCCAGGTGTGGTAGTGTATGCCTGTGGTCCTGGCTACTCAGGAGGCTGAGGTGGGAGGATTGTTTGAGCCCAGGCAGCTAGAACTGCAGTGAGCTAGAGATGGTGCCACTGCACTCCACTCTTGGCAACAGAGCAAGGTCCCACCTAAAACAAATCCAAAGAAGCAGCTAAATTATTGTTGAGGTATGTTCTTCTGTATTGCCTAAAATAAATACACATTTCTTACAATCACCAATGCAATGCTTCATTTCTGTATTTGTTGCAATTTTGAAGTCAATCCTAATGATAGAGTTCCATCTTACAGCTAGAGGTACAGAAGGTGGCTATAGTGAATTTTTTAGAATTCTTAGAAACAGTCATCAAATTGGCCAGGTGTAGTGGGTCACGCCTGTAATGCCAGCATGTTAGGAGGCCTAGATGGGCGGATCACCTGAGATCACAAGTTCAAGGACCAGCCTGGCCAACATGGTGAAACCTCGTCTACTAAAAATACAAAAATTAACTGGGTTTGGTGGCACACGTCTGTAATCCCAGCTACTTGGGAGGCTGAGGCATGAGAATTGTTTGAACCTGGGAGGCAGAGGTTGCAGTAAGCCAAGATTATGCCACTGCACTCCAGCCTGGGCGACAGAGCGAGACATTGTCTCAAAAAAAAAAAAAAAAAAAAAGATAAAAGAAACAGCCATCAAATCATGTATAGGTCATTCATTAGCACTGCAGCTATTAACCCCTTGGTGCTTTGTAAGGAGATTTGATGCTACACCAAATCTCACCACTTTGTATTTCAAGAAGTCAGTTTAATTCACCCTTCCCTGAAATCAGATCCTCTCAGTCCAGTGAGTCCTGTTATCTCCTACTCCTTCCCATTCCCATTTTGCTAAATCCCTCCCTCTTCAAGCCTCCAGCCAAATTCCCCTTCTCACCAACAGCATCTGCTCCCAGCTTCTGCAGCAGACGAGATTCTGCCACGGTCTCAAAACTGGGGCCTGCCAGCATCACATAGGTGCCTTCCTGTAGCTCACGTTGCTCCCCCATTTGTTTCCACATACTGAGAGCCCTCTGCCTCATAGTCCGGTCATAGGCATCAGACATGGCAGGGAAACGAACTCCAAACCTAGGACACAGGTTGAATTATCTCACATAAATGGAATTTTAAAAATTCTCCCAAGGCTCCTAGAGAAGTCCTTAAATCCTACCCATCTGAAAAAAACAGAGTAAGATACATACCTTTCATCATTGGGCCCTCTGAGAGGGTTCTGACCACTGAAACCAGGTAGGTTGATATGGTCACGGATCAGCATGATATCTCCAACCTCAAACTTGGGGTTCAGCCCTCCTGCTGCATTGGTGACCACCAGGGTGTCCACACCCAGAAGGTGGAACACCCTCACTGGGAATGTCACCTTCGAAACAAAAGATCAGAAAAAAATTTTACAAAATTTCATCAATCCAGCTACACGGAAATGCATGATATACATCGTGAAAGAAAAGGAAGAAGGAGACCAAAAATCCACCTAGCCCAGATAGCTAGGTGGTGAAAGAGGCTAGATAGTTTTCTCCTGCCTCTTCCGGATCCAACCAGCCTAGTCCCCTGATTTACCTTCCAGAGCGAGTACCCTTCATACATATGGAACCTGCCCTGCATCATCACACAGGCTCTGCCATTCAGGAACCCAAACACCAGTCGGCCAATGTGACCTGGCACTGTATACAAAAAAGAAAGAGAAATGAATGGGATTATACTTTCATGCAACACATATCCATTGAGCACCTACTGTGAGTTACTCGCTCTGCTCAAAATGTTAGGATATAATTAAGTAAAAGACTCATTATTATCTCTGCTTTCAGAAAGTTTAAGTCTGGTGGGAGACCCAGGCATTACTCATAATTATACAAGTACAACCTGAGATTAGAGATATGGGGTAAGGATGTTCAGCATGAACATACAAAGAAGGAAGGGCTTTGTAAAGAAATTTCAAGATAATACAAGCCATACTGCCAGAGAGTAAAAAGTGAGTAAAAAAAAGTAGATACTCAGAAATGGAAGGTTCAATACCACATGCTGTCACTTATAAGTGGGAACCAAATGTATACATATGGACCTACAGAAATAATAGACACTGGGGACTCGGAAGTGAGAAAGTGGGAGGGGGATGAGGGATGAGAAATTACCTAATGAGTACAATGTTCACTGCTCAGGTGATGGTTACACTAAAGCACAGACTTCACCACCATGCAGTATATCCATATAACAAAACTGCATTGTACCCCTGTGAATCTATAAAAATCAAAATAAACAATAGGCCAGGTGAGGTGCCTCACCACTGTAATCTCATCACTTTGGGAGGCCAAGACAGGTGAATCAAGAGGTCAGGAGTTTAAGACCGCCCTGGCCAACATGGTGAAAACCCATCTCTACTAAAAATACAAAAATTAGCTGGGTGTAGTGGCACATGCCTGTAATCCCAGCTACTCGGGAGGCTGAGGTGGGAGAATCACTTGAACTTGGGAGGTGGAGGTTGCAGTGAGCCGAGATCACATCACTGCACTTGAGCCTGGGTGACAGAGTGCGACTCCTTTTCAAAAAAAAAAAAGTGAATGCAGTAATTATAGACCTCTTCAAATTTTTCAAAGTTCTCAAAACATGTATTCTTATATATTGCCCTAACTTAATTACCTACCTCCTCAGTCCAGCAAGCAAGCTCATAGCATACTTACTCTGGCTTCCTAAAGAAGAGGCTACTAAACTAGGGGAAACGAATTTGAACGCATGCAAGTCTCTTTCCTTATGACCCATAGAACAGTCCTACGGGAACATATGTCCATGTAGGGGTGCGGGGGAGTGCAAAGATAACTCCCCGCCGACATAACAACCATTATTACCATTCCCTTATCTGGCAATCTCTTCTAATAGATGGTCAACCTATCCCTTAGGGAATAGGAGAGGGACCAGAACCAAGAGGAAGAGCTGAAGATAGAGCAGCTCATGCAAAAAAACAAAATGAAACAAAAACAGTAATAAAGTTGACATAGGAAACCCAAGTGGCGTATAAAAAATAAACATGTTGATAAGCTTAAAAAAATTAACCCCCTTATCATTTAATGCAGTGCCCTTCTCAGTGGGGGTAGGAGTGGCCAATGGAGCCAACATCACTGCTATCTCCCTTAAAGAAGTATGCCCTTCATTCACCCTCTCTTAATGTTTCCCACACCTTCCCCCTCTGCTCTCCCAGTCTTGTTTCAAAGGGTTTAAAAAAATAGCTATTAAAGGTCTTTTCCTGCCATCAGGTCTTAAAAAAAATTCTTAACTCTCCAGGGAAAAGAAGAAAGAAACCTTAAAAATTAATAAATAAACCAACAGAAGTTAGTTATTTGAGAAATTAAGTCAACCAAATAAATGACCCTTGCCCTTTACTTGGCCCCTGTCACCTGGCCCTCTTCTAAGTCTTAGTCTCAGTCCACTGACACACACATGCCCTGTCTCTTGTGGGATGTCTGCTAGAGGAATCTCCTGAGTCATTCTGACTCACTGTGGGCTTTTCTCCTCTCTTACAATATTTGTCTTCAGTGAAATGCTAGGTCAAGGAGTAGAAACGTTGGCCTCCTTGGTTGTGTCCCACAGAATCCCAATAACATCCCTCAGCCCCATTCCCCGCTTTCACTTGCCAGTACCTGTACTTCGGGGAAAGTTGGGGATTTCACTGTAGTCAAAGATCTGGGCCTCAGTTAATTTATCTGTCAGACCTCCTAATCCAGAACCACAGATTATTGCAACTTGAGGTCGGTGCTTAGTGTGAGACAGAAGCCATTCTGCAGTGTTCTTATAGTCTTCATATGTGTATCTAGGGGAGAAAAAACATCAAGGTGAATTCTGCTCCCATTCCAAGGCCATCACAGACAAATGACCTTTGGTGCAAAAAGGCTGGCAGGTATACTGAGGCAGCAGGGACAGAGAAGTTGGCACAGAGGGAGAGGCCATACTATGCTCACCCATCTACTCAGCCACCCTTCTTTCTGAATCAAGCCCACTACAAGTCTGATATGAAACTCCCTCCATTCCAGAGCCTGGTAAAACTTAATAAAGCCTGTTTCTACTAACAGACCCAACTCCAGTGTTGGATCTACTGAACACTGGCAAGTTGCATACTTATCCTTATGACAAAGGTTTAGAGAGGAAGGAACCAGAGTCTACAGGGAAGTGCAATGAAATAATCAAATTAGGGAGGGTAAAAGGGCTTGACCAGGAGGGAGCCCAACAAGAGTACTCAAAATGGGATTAAGCCCTTCCTGAGGGTGGTGACCACCTAGTAAAATTCCCCTTATTACCTTACCTATTCCCCAAAGACATTCAAAATGTAATTAAGACCAACTACCATGAAGACAGGGATAAACTCAAATTTCCTTTTAACCCTCATCCCTCCAGTTCCTTCCTCAGCCAAAGACTTAAGGGCTAAATTTTTTTTTTTTTTAAACCAATAAAACACAATGGGAACACCCCTGGTAGAGGTCTACATACCATTCTTAGCTCCCTGGATCACAAAGGGGTTAATTCCAGACAAGAAACTAGATAAAGTGCTGTACAAAAAAGCAGACCCAGTCCACAGTACTGGTTGTCAAAAGGCTAAACCAGGACTGACTACACTCATTCTCAGCAGACGCTTGTTAGAAAGATTCTGGCACTCCAGCCTGGTGACAGAGTGAGATCCTATATAAAAAACAAAAAACAAACCAAAAAACGGATTCTGAAGCCCATGTAATTTTGATTTTAAAACCAGGTTTAGGGGCCAGGCATGGTGGCTCATGCCTGTAATCCCAGCACTTTGGGAGGCCGAGGGGGGTTCACAAGGTCAGGAGATCGAGACCATCCTGGCTAACACGGTGAAACCCCGTCTCTACTAAAAATGCAAAAAAAAAAAAAAAAAAAAAAAAAA